>NC_053026.1:321614594-321989348 GCF_003073215.2 Triticum urartu
TAGGTAGGTATGGTGGCTGTTTTGAGGAAGGTATATGGTGGGTTTAAGGTACCGGCGAAAGTTGCGCGGTACTAGAGAGGCTAGCAATGGTGGAAGGGTGGGAGTGCGTATAATCCATGGACTCAACATTAGTCATAAAGAACTCACATACTTATTGCAAAAATCTATTAGTTATCGAAACAAAGTACTACGGGCATGCTCCTAGGGGGATAGATTGGTAGGAAAAGACCATCGCTCGTCCCCGACCGCCACTCATAAGGAAGGCAATCAATAAATAAATCATGCTCCGACTTCATCACATAACGGTTCACCATACGTGCATGCTACGGGAATCACAAACTTCAACACAAGTATTTATCAAATTCACAACTACTCAACTAGCATGACTCTAATATCACCATCTCCATGTTTCAAAACAATTATCAAGTATCAAACTTCTCTTAGTATTCAATGCACTTCATATGAAAGTTTTTATTATATCCATCTTTGATGCCTATCATATTAGGACTAAATTCATAACCAAAGAAAATTACCATGCTGTTTAGGAATCTCAAAATAATATAAGTGAAGCATGAGAGATCAATTATTTCTATAAAATAAAACCACCGCCGTGCTCTAAAAGGATATAAGTGAAGCACTAGAGCAAATGACAAACTACTCCGAAAGATATAAGTGAAGATCAATGAGCAGTTGAATAATTATGCAACTATGTGAAGACTCTCTAACATTTAAGAATTTCAGATCTTGGTATTTTATTCAAACAGCAAGCAAAGCTAAATAAAATAAAATGACGCTCCAAGCAAAACACATATCATGTGGCGAACAAAAATATAGCTCCAAGTAAAGTTACCGATGAACGAAGACGAAAGAGGGGATGCCTTATGGGTCACCCCCAAGCTTAGACTCTTGGTTGTCCTTGAATATTACCTTGGGGTTCCTTGGGAATCCACAAGCTTAGGCTCTTTCCACTCCTTATTCCATAGTCCATCGAATCTTTACCCAAAACTTGAAAACTTCAAAACACAAAACTTAACAGAAAACTCGTAAGCTCCATTAGCGAAAGAAAACAAAACACCACTTCAAGGTACTGTAATGAACTCATTCTTTATTTATATTGGTGTAATATATACTGTATTCCAACTTCTTTATGGTTCATACCCTCCGATACTACTCATAGATTCATCAAAATAAGCAAACACCACATAGAAAACAGAATCTGTCAAAAACAGAACAGTCTGTAGTAATCTGTAACTAATGCAAACTTATGGAACCCAAAAAATTCTAAAATAAATTGCTGGACGTGAGGAATTTATCTATTAATCATATGCAACAATAATTAACTAAATATAACTTTCTAAATAAAAATGGCAGCAGTTCTCGTGAGCGCTAAAGTTTCTGTTTTTTACAACATGATCAACAAGACTTTCCCCAAGTCTTCCCAACGGTTCTACTTGGCACAAACACTAATTAAAACATAAAAAATCAATCATCACAGAGGCTAGATGAACTATTTATTACTAAACAGGAGCAAAAATCAAGGAACAAAAATAAACTTGGGTTGCCTCCCAACAAGCGCTATCGTTTAACGCCCCTAGCTAGGCATGATGATTTCAACGATGCTCACATAAAAGATAAGAATTGAAACATAAAGAGAGCATCATGAAGCATATTGCTAAAATATTTAAGTCTAACCCATTTCCTATGCATAGGGATTTTTAGAGCAAACAACTTGTGGGAACAAGAATCAACTTGCATAGGAAGGTAAAACAAGCATAGCTTCAAAACTTTAAGCACATAGAGAGGAAACTTGATATTATTGCAATTCTTACAAGCATAAGTTCCTCCCTCATAATAATTTTCAGTACCATCATGGATTAATTCAAAAATATAACCAGCACCTAAAGCATTCTTTTCATGATCTACAAGCATAGAATTTTTATTACTCTCCACATAAGCAAATTTATTCTGATGACTAATAGTGGGAGAAAACTCAACAAAATAACTATCATGTGATTGAAAATTAAGATCAAGATGACAAGTTTCATGGTTATCATTATTGTTTAAAGCATACGTGTCATCACAATAATCATCATAGATAGGAGGCATGCTTTCATCATAGTAAATGTTCTCATCAAAGCTTGCGGAACAACAAATATCATCTTCATCAAACATAGCTTCCCCAAGCTTGTGGCTTTGCATATCATTAGCATCATGGATATTCAAGGAATTCATACTAACAACATTGTAATCATGCTCATCATTCAAATATTTAGTGCCAAACATTCTAATGCATTCTTCTTCTAACACTTTGGCACAATTTTCCTTTCCATCATACTCACGAAAGATATTAAAAAGATGAAGCGTATGAGGCAAACCCAATTCCATTTTTTATAGTTTTCTTTTATAGACCAAACTAGTGATAAAACAAGAAACTAAAAGACTCGATTGCAAGATCTAAAGATATACCTTCAAGCGCTAACCTCCCCGGCAACGTCGCCAGAAAAGCGCTTGATGTCTACTACACAACCTTCTTCTTGTAGACGTTGTTGGGTCTCCAAGTGCAGAGGTTTGTAGGACAGTAGCAAATTTCCCTCAAGTGGATGACCTAAGGTTTATCAATCCGTAGGAGGCGTAGGATGAAGATGGTCTCCCTCAAGCAACCCTGCAACCAAATAACAAAGAGTCTCTTGTGTCCCCAACACACCCAATACAATGGTAAATTGTATAGGTGCACTAGTTCGGCGAAGAGATGGTGATACAAGTGGTATATGGATGGTAGATAAAGATTTTTGTAATCTGAAAATATAAAAACAGCAAGGTAACTAATGATAAAAGTGAGCACAAACGGTATTGCAATGATAGGAAACAAGGCCTAGGGTTCATACTTTCACTAGTGCAAGTCCTCTCAACAATAATAACATAATTGGATCACATAACTATCCCTCAACATGCAACAAAGAGTCACTCCAAAGTCACTAATAGCGGAGAACGAATGAAGAGATTATGGTAGGGTACGAAACCACCTCAAAGTTATGCTTTCCAATCAATCCACTGGGCTATTCCTATAAGTGTCACAAACATCCCTAGACTTCGTACTAGAATAACACCTTAAGACACAAATCAACCAAAACCCTAATGTCACCTAGATACTCCAATGTCACCTCAAGTATCCGTGGGTATGATTATACGATATGCATCACACAATCTCGGATTCATCTATTCAGCCAACACATAGAACCTCAAAGAGTGCCCCAAAGTTCCTACCGGAGAATCACGACGAAAACGTGTGCCAACCCCTATGCATAGGTTCATGGGCGGAACCCGCAAGTTGGTCACCAAAACATACATCAAGTGAATCACGTGGTATCCCATTGTCACCACAGATACGCACGACAAGACATACATCAAGTGTTCTCAAATCTTTAAAGACTCAATCCGATAAGATAACTTCAAAGGGAAAACTCAATCCATTACAAGAGTGTAGAGGGGGGAAGAAACATCATAGGATCCAAATATAATAGCAAAGCTCGCGATACATCAAGATCGTACCACCTCAAGAACACGAGAGAAAGAGAGAGAGATCAAACACATAGCTACTGGTACATACCCTCAGCCCCGAGGGAGAACTACTCCCTCCTCGTCATGGAGAGCACCGGGATGATGAAGATGGCGATCGGAGAGGGATTTCCCCCTCTGGCAGGGTGCCAGAACGGGTCTAGATTGGCTTTTGGTGGCTACGGAGGCTTCTGGCGGCGGAACTCCCGATCTATTGTGCTCCCCGGTCGTTTTAGGGTATATGGAGATATATAGGCGGAAGAGTACGTCAGGGGGGCCATGAGGGGCCCACGAGGGTGGAGGACGCGCCCAGGGGGGTGGGCGCCCCCCTGCCTCGTGGCTTCTCTTACGTGGACACCAAGTCTCCTGGGTTGCTTTCCTTCCAAAAATAAGTTCCGTGAAGTTTCAGGTCAATTGGACTCCGTTTGATTTTCCTTTTCTGCGATACTCTAAAACAAGGAAAAAACAGAAAGTGGCACTGGGCTCTGGGTTAATAGGTTAGTCCCAAAAATAATATAAAAGTGTATAATAAAGCCCATAAACATCCAAAGTTGATAATATAATAGCATGGAACAATCAAAATTATAAATATGTTGGAGACGTATCAGCATCCCCAAGCTTAATTCCTGCTCGACCTCGAGTAGGTAAATGATAAAAACAGAATTTTTGATGTGGAATGCTACCTAACATATTTATCCATGTAGTTCTCTTTATTGTGGCAAGAATATTTAGATCCATAAGATTCAAGACAAAAGTTTAATATTGACATAAAAATAATAATACTTCAAGCATACTAACTAAGCAATTATGCCTCTTCAAAATAACATGGCCAAAGAAAGCTATCCCTACTAAATCATATAGTCTGGCTATGCTCCATCTTCACCAAACAAAATATTTAAATCATGCACAACCCCGATGACAAGCCAAGAAATTGTTTCATACTTTTGATGTTCTCAAACTTTTTCAATCTTCACGCAATACATGAGCGTGAGCCATGTATATAGCACTATAGGTGGAATAGAATGGTGGTTGTGGAGAAGACAAAAAGGAGAAGATAGTCTCACATCAACTAGGCTTATCAATGGGCTATGGAGATGCCCATCAATAGATATCAATGTGAGTGAGTAGGGATTGCCATGCAACAGATGCACTAGAGCTATAAGTGTATAAAAGCTCAACAAAAGAAACTTGTGGGTGTGCATCCAACTCGCTTGCTCACGAAGACCTAGGGCATTTTGAGGAAGTCCATCATTGGAATATACAAGCCAAGTTCTATAATGAAATACTCCCACCAGTATATGAAAGTGAAAACATAGGATACTCTCTATCATGAAGATTATGGTGCTACTTTGAAGCACAAGTGTGGTAAAAGGATAGTAGCATTGCCCCTTCTCTCTTTTTCTCTCATTTTTTATTTTTTATTTGGGCCTTCTCCTTTTTTATGGCCTCTTTTCTCTTTTTTTATTTGGGCTTCTTTGGCCTCTTTTATTTTTTTATTTTCGTGCGGAGTCTCATCCCGACTTGTGGGGGAATCATAGTCTCCATCATCCTTTCCTCACTGGGACAATGCTCTAATAATGATGATCATCACACTTTTATTTACTTATAACTCAAGAATTACAACTCGATTCTTGGAACAAAATATGACTCTATATGAATGCCTCCGGCGGTGTACCGTGATGTGCAATGACTCATGAGTGACATGTATGAAATAATTATGAACGGTGGCTTTGCCACAAATACAATGTCAACTACATGATCATGCATAGCAATATGACAATGATGGAGCGTGTCATAATAAATAGAACGGTGGAAAGTTTCATGGCAATATATCTCGGAATGGCTATGGAAATGCCATGATAGGTAGGTATGGTGGCTGTTTTGAGGAAGGTATATGGTGGGTTTAAGGTACCGGCGAAAGTTGCGCGGTACTAGAGAGGCTAGCAATGGTGGAAGGGTGGGAGTGCGTATAATCCATGGACTCAACATTAGTCATAAAGAACTCACATACTTATTGCAAAAATCTATTAGTTATCGAAACAAAGTACTACGGGCATGCTCCTAGGGGGATAGATTGGTAGGAAAAGACCATCGCTCGTCCCCGACCGCCACTCATAAGGAAGGCAATCAATAAATAAATCATGCTCCGACTTCATCACATAACGGTTCACCATACGTGCATGCTACGGGAATCACAAAATTCAACACAAGTATTTCTCAAATTCACAACTAATCAACTAGCATGACTCTAATATCACCATCTCCATATCTCAAAACAATTATCAAGTATCAAACTTCTCTTAGTATTCAATGCACTTCATATGAAAGTTTTTATTATACCCATCTTGGATGCCTATCATATTTGGACTAAATTCATAACCAAAGAAAATTACCATGCTGTTTAGGACTCTCAAAATAATATAAGTGAAGCATGGGAGATCAATTATTTCTATAAAATAAAACCACCACCGTGCTCTAAAAGGATATAAGTGAAGCACTAGAGCAAATGACAAACTACTCCGAAAGATATAAGTGAAGATCAATGAGCAGTTGAATAATTATGCAACTATGTGAAGACTCTCTAACATTTTAGAATTTCAGATCTTGGTATTTTATTCAAACAGCAAGCAAATCTAAATAAAATAAAATGACGCTCCAAGCAAAACACATATCATGTGGCGAATAAAAATATAGCTCCAAGTAAAGTTACCGATGAACGAAGACGAAAGAGGGGATGCCTTCCGGGGCATCCCCAAGCTTATGCTCTTGGTTGTCCTTGAATATTACCTTGGGGTGCCTTGGGCATCCCCAAGCTTAGGCTCTTGCCACTCCTTATTCCATAGTCCATCGAATCTTTACCCAAAACTTGAAAACTTCACAACACAAAACTTAACAGAAAACTCGTAAGCTCCGTTAGCAAAAGAAAACAAAACACCACTTCAGGGTACTGTAATGAACTCATTATTTATTTATATTGGTGTAATATCTACTGTATTCCAACTTCTCTATGGTTCATACCCTCCGATACTACTCATAGATTCATCAAAATAAGCAAACAACACATAGAAAACAGAATCTGTCAAAAACAGAACAGTCTGTAGTAATCTGTAACTAATGCAAACTTATGGAACCCCAAAAATTCTAAAATAAATTTCTGGACGTGAGGAATTTATCTATTAATCATATGCAAAAATAATTAACTAAATAGCACTTTTCAAATAAAAATGGCAGCAGTTCTTGTGAGCGCTAAAGTTTCTATTTTTACAGCATGATCAACAAGACTTTCCCCAAGTCTTCCCAACGGTTCTACTTGGAACAAACACTAATTAAAACATAAAAAATCAATCATCACAGAGTCTAGATGAATTATTTATTACTAAACAGGAACAAAAATCAAGGAACAAAAATAAACTTGGGTTGCCTCCCAACAAGCGCTATCGTTTAACGCCCCTAGCTAGGCATGATGATTTCAATGATGCTCACATAAAAGATAAGAATTGAAACATAAAGAGAGCATCATGAAGCATATTGCTAAAACATTTAAGTCTAACCCATTTCCTATGCATAGGGATTTTGTGAGCAAACAACTTGTGGGGACAAGAATCAACTTGCATAGGAAGGTAAAACAAGCATAGCTTCAAAACTTTAAGCACATAGAGAGGAAACTTGATATTATTGCAATTCCTACAAGCATAAATTCCTCCCTCATAATAATTTTCAGTAGAATCATGGATGAATTCAACAATATAACCAGCACCTAAAGCATTCTTTTAATGATCTACAAGCATAGAATTTTTATTACTCTCCACATAAGCAAATTTCTTCTCATGAATAATAGTGGGAGCAAACTCAACAAAATAACTATCATGTGATTGAAAATTAAGATCAAGATGACAAGTTTCATAGTTATCATTATTATTTAAAGCATACGTGTCATCACAATAATCATCATAGATAGGAGGCATGCTTTCATCATAGTAAATTTGCTCATCAAAGCTTGGGGAACACGAAATATCATCTTCATCAAACATAGCTTCCCCAAGCTTGTGGCTTTGCATATCATTAGAATCATGGATATTCAAGGAATTCATACTAACAACATTGCAATCATGCTCATCATTCAAATATTTAGTGCCAAACATTCTAATGCATTCTTCTTCTAACACTTTGGCACAATTTTCATTTGCATCATACTCACGAAAGATATTAAAAAGATGAAGCGTATGAGGCAAACCCAATTCCATTTTTTTATAGTTTTCTTTTATAGACTAAACTAGTGATAAAACAAGAAACTAAAATACTCGATTGCAAGATCTAAAGATATACCTTCAAGCGCTAACCTCCCTGGCAACGGCGCCAGAAAAGAGCTTGATGTCTACCACAAAACCTTCTTCTTGTAGACGTTGTTGGGCCTCCAAGTGCAGAGGTTTGTAGGACAGTAGCAAATTTCCCTCAAGTGGATGACCTAAGGTTTATCAATCCGTAGGAGGCGTAGGAGGAAGATGGTCTCTCTCAAGCAACCCTGCAACCAAATAACAAAGAGTCTCTTGTGTCCCCAACACACCCAATACAATGGTAAATTGTATAGGTGCACTAGTTCGGCGAAGAGATGGTGATACAAGTGGTATATGGATGGTAGATAAAGGTTTTTGTAATCTGAAAATATAAAACAGCAAGGTAACTAATGATAAAAGTGAGCACAAACGATATTGCAATGCTAGGAAACAAGGCATAGGGTTCATACTTTCACTAGTGCAAGTCCTCTCAACAATAATAACATAATTGGATCACATAACTATCCCTCAACATGCAACAAAGAGTCACTCCAAGGTCACTAATAGCGGAGAATGAACGAAGAGATTATGGTAGGTTACGAAACCACCTCAAAGTTATTCTTTCCAATCAATCCGTTGGGATATTCCTATAAGTGTCACAAACATCCCTAGAGTTCGTACTAGAATAACACCTTAAGACACAAATCAACCAAAACCCTAATGTCACCTAGATACTCCAATGTCACCTCAAGTATCCGTGGGTATGATTATACGATATGCATCACACAATCTCAGATTCATCTATTCAACCAACACATAGAACCTCAAAGAGTGCCCAAAAGTTCCTACCGGAGAATCATGACGAAAACGTGTGCCAACCCCTATGCATAGGTTCATGGGCGGAACCCGCAAGTTGGTCACCAAAACATACATCAAGTGAATCACGTGGTATCCCATTGTCACCACAGATACGCACAGCAAGACATACATCAAGTGTTCTCAAATCTTTAAAGACTCAATCCGATAAGATAACTTCAAAGGGAAAACTCAATCCATTACAAGAGAGTAGAGGGGGGAAGAAACATCATAGGATACAAATATAATAGCAAAGCTCGCGATACGTCAAGATCGTACCACCTCAAGAACACGAGAGAGAGAGATCAAACACATAGCTACTAGTACATACCCTCATCCCCAAGGGAGAACTACTCCCTCCTCATCATGGAGAGCATCGGGATGATGAAGATGGCCACCGGAGAGGGATTTCCCCCTCCGGCAGGGTGCCGGAACGGGTCTAGATTGGCTTTCGGTGGCTATGGAGGCTTCTGGCGGCGGAACTCCCGATCTATTGTGCTCCCCGATCATTTTAGGGTATATGGAGATATATAGGCGGAAGAAGTACGTCAGGGGGGCCATGAGGGGCCCACGAGGGTGGAGGGCGTGCCCAGGGGGGGTGGGCACGCCCCCCTGCCTCGTGGCTTCCTCGTTGCTTCCCTTACGTGGACTCCAAGTCTCCTGGGTTGCTTTCCTTCCAAAAATAAGTTTCGTGAAGTTTGAGGTCAATTGGACTCCATTTGATTTTCCTTTTCTGCGATACTCTAAAACAAGGAAAAAACAGGAACTGGCACTGGGCTCTGGGTTAATAGGTTAGTCCCAAAAATAATATAAAAGTGTATAATAAAGCCCGTAAACATCCAAAGTTGATAATATAATAGCATGGAACAATAAAAAATTATAGATACGTTGGAGACGTATCAATATGGCATATACTGTTTCACTTAGCTGCCAGGATCCACATGCATCCTATCGAAACTAATCTGCGGTACTTTCACCTAATGATTTAACAACTCATTATAATGTAAAACAATCACTAAATTAAATTGAAAACACAAAAATAAAGGAAAAATAAAAAATAAAACCAAACCCCCCCAAACATTTAGTACTGGTTGGTGTTACCAACTGGTACTAATGATCTATCCGCACCCGGGGCCTGGCTCGTGCCACGTGGTGGCACTTTAGCGCCGGTACTCACATACTTATTGCAAAAATCTACAAGTCATCAAAAACCTCGGTACTACGCGCATGCTCCTAGGGGATAGATTGGTAGGAAAAGACCATCGCTCGTCCCCGACCGCCACTCATAAGGATGACAATCAAATAACACCTCATGTTTCAAATTTGTTGCATAACGTTTACCATACGTGCATGCTACGGGACTTTCAAACCTCAACACAAGTATTTCTCAATTTCACAACTACTCAACTAGCACGACTTTAATATTATTACCTCCATGTCTCAAAACAATCATCAATCATCAAACTTCTCTTAGTATTCAACACACTCATAAGAAAGTTTTATTATTAATCTTGCATACCAAGCATATTAGGATTTTAAGAAAATTACCATGCTATTAAGACTCTCAAAATAATCTAAGTGAAGCATGAGAGATCAATAGTTTCTATAAAACAAATCCACGACCGTGCTCTAAAAGATATAAGTGAAGCACTAGAGCAAAATTATATAACTCAAAAGATAAAAGCAAAGCACATAGAGTATTCTAACAAATTCCAAATCATGTATGGCTCTCTCAAAAGGTGTGTACAGCAAAGATGATTGTGGTAAACTAACAAGCAAAGACTCAAATAATACAAGACTCTCCAAGAAAAACACATACCATGTGGCAAATAAAAATATAGCTCCAAGTAAAGTTATCGATAGAAGTAGACGAAAGAGGGGATGCCTTCCGGGGCATCCCCAAGCTTTGGCTTTTAGGTGTCCTTAGATTATCTTGGGGGTGCCATGGGCATTCCCAAGCTTAGGCCCTTGCCACTCCTTGTTCCATAATCCATCAAATCTTTACCCAAAACTTGAAAACTTCACAACACAAAACTTAAAGTAGAAAATCTCGTGAGCTCCGTTAGCGAAAGAAAACAAAAGACCACTTAAGGTACTGTAATGAACTCATTCTTTATTTATATGGGTGTTATACCTACTGTATTCCAACTTCTCTATGGTTCATAAACTATTTTACTAGCCATAGATTCATCAAAATAAGCAAACAACACACGAAAAACAGAATCTGTCAAAAACAGAACAGTCTGTAGTAATCTGTAGCTAGCGCAAGATCTGGAACCCCAAAAATTCTAAAATAAATTTATGGACGTGATTAATTTATCTATTAATCATATGCAAAAATAATTAACTAAATATCACTTTCCAAATAAAAATGACAGCAGTTCTCATGAGCGCTTAAGTTTCTGTTTTTTTACAGCAAGTTCAACAAGACTTTCCCCAAGTCTTTCCAACGGTTCTACTTGGCACAAACACTAATTAAACACACAAAAAACACAACCAAAACAGAGGCTAAATAATTTATTTATTACTAAACAGGAGCAAAAATCAAGGAATAAAAATAAAATTGGGTTTCCTCCCAACAAGCGCTATCGTTTAACGCCCCTAGCTAGGCATAAGAAGAAAGAATAGATCTAGGTATTGCCATCTTTGGTACTAGGAAAGAAAAGAGCAAACTTGCTATCTATAGAATTAATCCTTCTATTTTGATAAAGCACATGTCTATTAATGGTAGAAGAAAGATTAAGTATGTTACGGAAGTTTGTATCTAGGCTAGCCGTTATCTCTTTAATAGATTCATTTTGGTAAGAGAGCAAAAGAGATGTAGATTCAATTTTCTCATTCATGGGATGCCCAAATATAATTTTCATTTTTTCATAAGTGTCTACGACATCCCCTTCAAGGAAACCTTTTTCAAATATAGAATCTAAGACATGCTTAAAAGAGGAAGGAAGGGCAATATAAAAGCTTTTTAGGTAAACTTCAATTTGATATTGAGGAACACAGCTAGCCCTGATCCTTAATAGTCTATACCAAGCATCTTTCAAAGATTCATCAAGTAAATAACGAAAAATTCCAGAATCCTCTTCATAAAAATTATTAAGACTCTCATTGATAACTCCGGTATGTTTTTCCATAGTATCCTTATTTATAAGTTTAGCGAGGATAGAGGGGTTGCCCAAAGTACTAAAACTCTGGAGAGAACCCCCAACCCTTTTTGATTCAGACATAGCGGGAGAAAGGCAAGCGGAAAGAGAGGGAGGGCGAATAAAACAGCAAGGGTGAATTGGGGGGGGGAGAGGAAAACGAGAGGCAAATGGCAAATAATGTAATGCGGGAGATAAGGGTATGTGATGGGTACTTGGTATGTTGACTTTTGCGTAGACCTCCCCGGCAACGGCGCCAGAAATCCTTCTTGCTACCTCTTTTAGCACTGCGTTGGTTTTCCCCGAAGAGGAAGGGATGATGCAGCAAAGTAGCGTAAGTATTTCCCTTAGTTTTTGAGAACCAAGGTGTCAATCTAGTAGGAGGCTACGCGCGAGTCCCTCGTACCTACACAAAACAAATAAATCCTCGCAACCAACGCAAATAGGGGTTGTCAATCCCTATAAGGCCACTTACGAGAGTGAGATCTGATAGATATGATAGGATAATATTTTTGGTATTTTTATGATAAAGATGCAAAGTAAAATAAAGACAAAGTAAATAACTAAGTAGTAGGAGATTGATATGATAAAGATAGGCCCGGGGGCCATAGGTTTCACTAGTGGCTTCTCTCGAGAGCATAAGTATTCTACGGTGGGTGAACAAATTACTGTTGAGAAATTTCCAGAATTGAGCATAGTTATGAGAATATCTAGGTATGATCATGTATATACGCATCACGTCCGAGACAAGTAGACCGACTCCTGCCTGCATCTACTACTGTTACTCCACTCATCGACCGCTATCCAGCATGCATCTAGAGTATTAAGTTAAAAACAGAGTAACGCCTTAAGCAAGATGACATGATGTAGAGGGACAGACTCATGCAATATGAAGAAAACCCCATCTTTTTATCCTCGATGGCAACAATACAATACGTGCCTTGCTGCCCTTACTGTCACCGGGAAAGGACACCGCAAGATTGAACCCAAAGCTAAGCACTTCTCCCATTGCAAGAAAGATCAATCTAATAGGCCAAACCAAACTGATAACTCGAAGAGACTTGCAAAGATAACCAATCATACATAAAGGAATTCAGAGAAGATTCAAATATTATTCATAGATAGACTTGATCATAAACCCACAATTCATCGGTCTCAACAAACACACCGCAAAAAGAAGATTACGTCGAATAGATCTCCACAAGAGAGTGGGAGAACATTGTATTGAGATCCAAAAAGAGAGAAGAAGCCATCTAGCTACTAACTATGGACCCTTAGGTCTGAAGTAAACTACTCACACTTCATCGGAGAGGCTATGGTGTTGATGTAGAAGCCCTCCGTGATCGATGCCCCCTCCGGCGGAGCTCCGGAACAGGCCCCAAGATGGGATCTCGTGGATACAGAAAGTTACGGCGGTGGAATTAGGGTTTTGGCTCCTGTTCTGATTGTTTGGGGGTACGTGGATATATATAGGAGGAAGAAGTACGTCGGTGGAGCAACAGGGGGCCCATGAGGGTGGATGGCACACCTGGGGGGGGGGGCAGGCGCGCCCCCTACCTCGCGGCCTCCTGTTAGTTGGCTTGACATAGGGTCCAAGTCTCCTGAGCTGTATTCGGCGAGAAAATCATGTTCCCGAAGGTTTCATTCCGTTTGGACTCCGTTTGATATTCCTTTTCTTCAAAACCCTAAAACAGGCAAAAAATAACAATTCTGGGCTAGGCCTCCGGTTAATAGGTTAGTCCCAAAATAATATAAAAATGGATAATAAAGCCCAATAATGTCCAAAACAATAGATAATATAGCATGGAGCAATCAAAAATTATAGATACGTTGGAGGCATATCAATCCCACTCACCGCAACAAAATATTAAACAACTATTGGACAATTCCTTATACTTAGGTCTTATTCGACATAACTGAAGGGATTTCACATGATTTTAGAGTAGCCCATCCTTAAACTTTTTTCGTGCGTGAGCCATTTGATTAACTTGGTAGGAATCCTTAGGATTTTTTGTCATATAGATTCCTTTCTACTCTCATTTGGAGGAACATTGATAAATTTCACTAAAGTCCTTTGTTTTTTCTTCTGTGTGTTAAACAACCCGTTGCCCCAATTTTGTAGCTTTCAAAACTTATAAAATCAAAAGGATATGATTATATAGTTGGTATTTTGCTCCTGTGTGTCAAATACGCTATGAATACATGATAATACAATCAACATTTTTCTCTCTATTGTTTCATTGCAAAATCCGATGGATCAAAGAAACCCTCGTTACTCTGGTTACCGATGCTGCAAAATCCAATATGACGTACGCCTAAAAAAACCAATATGACGTGACCTCAAACCGTTGCATTTCCCCCCTCTCTTTTCGCGATTCTAGGTTCCAAATAGATCACACACTAATTCTCCTAACTACTGGTTTGCCACGACCACAACATAGACGCAAGTTCAAATTGGAACTTGGGTGGTTGCTTCCGGGTGGCTTCCATGACATGGTCAAGGAGGTGTGGGAGAAACCGATGGCCGGGCATACGCCAGTTCACAAATGGAATAACATAATGTGTGCATTACACAAATATCTTGGTGGTTGTGCTAGGCACATGGTGGGTATCCTCAAAAGGAGAAGCTTCGTCTTTCATCTATCATTGATGAATTAGAAGCTTTGGCAAAGGTTAGACCTCTATATAAGCATGAAATCGATAGCAAGAGTCATTCAAATGCACAAATAGCTAGCATGATGTGTGAAAAGGAACTTAAATGGCACCAACATTATAACTCTCAGTTTATCCTGAAAGGTGATTCAAATACTAGATATTTCCATGGGCCAATGGCAGACACCGGAAAAAATCATTCATTCTCTCCAACAGGATGAGGGCAAGATTGAGGGGCATGAGCAACTTAAATCTTATATCACTAATTATTATAAAAAATCTGTTCGGAGCCCCACAGGAAGGAAACTTTTCGATGGATGAGTTCCGAACATATGACATCCCCTAGGTCTCTGATGAGGGAAACAACCTTCTAATAGCCCCATACTCTGAGGAGGAAGTTAGAATGAGAGTTTTACTAATGGAGCACAACAAAGCTCCGGGTCCAGATGGTTTTCCCATTGAGTTCTATCAGAACTTCTGGAAACTCATCAAATCAGATCTCCTACTTTTATTAGCGCCCTACATGTTGCCAACTAGAATTGTTTCGCTTAAAATTTGGCGAGATTATTTTATTACCTAATGTTAATGAGGCTGAAAGGATACAACAATATAGACCTATTTGCCTCCTTAATGTTAGTTTTTAAATATTCAAGAAGGTTGCAACTATTAGGCTAAATTCAGTTGCTGAACACGTGGTTCGTCCTTCACAAACTGCTTTTATGTAAGGCAGACACATCCTATATGGAGTTGTTATCCTTCATGAAATAGTCCATTAGGAAAAAGTTGAATGGGGTGGTTCTCAAAATAGACTTTGAAAAAGCTTATGAAAAAGTCAAATGGCCATTTCTTCAACAGTCTCTCAGAATAAAAGGATTTTCTACAGAGTGATGCGCCATGATCCCTAGCTTCTTTTCTAGAGGTAGTGTTGCCATCAAGGTCAATGATGACATTGAACACTATTTCCAAACAAAGAAGGGATTGGGACAAGGTGACTCGTTGTCGCCCATGCTATTCAATATAGTGATAGATATGCTAGCGGTCATGATTGAGTTTGCCAAGATTGATGACCAAATTGATGGGGTAGTAAGTCATCTAGTTGATGGTGATCTGTCTATACTTCAATATGCCGATGATACGATTCTCTTCATGGATCATGACCTCGAGAAAGCAAGAAATCTGAAATTAATTTTATTAGCATTCGAGCAACTCTCATGTCTTAAGATCAAGTTTCATAAAAGTGAATTGTTTTGTTTCGGCGAGGCTCGAGACGAGGCCCACCTGTACGTTGAACTGTTCAAATGCGGGTTGGGCCATTTTCTGATCACATATTTGGGGATACCCGTTACATTATCAGAGACTCACAAATGTTGAATGGAAACACATCAAGAAGAGACTACAAAAGACTTAGCAGCTGGAAAGGTAAACTGTTGTCTCTGGGTGAAAGATTGGTCCTCATAAATTCAATACTAAGTAACATGGTACTATATATGATTTCCATCTTCCAGTTGCCGAAAGGAATTTTACATAGATTGGATTATTTCCGATCAAGATTCTTTTGGCAAGGAGATAGCGAGATAAAGAAATATCAATTGGCTAAATGGAGTGTGGTTTGCCGATACGTCCATTTTGCATCATGTTTTCCTACTGTTGTTTAAGATGTTTTTATGCATAATAATGCTTTTTGGAGTAATTCTAATGCCTTTTCTCCAATAATATGCAAGGTACACACAAAGAGGGAGAATTCCGGCAGCTGGAAATCTGGACCTGGAAAAGCTACGTCAAGCTACCTATTCTGCACAACTCCAAACAAGCTGAAATTTTACGGATATTTTTTATGGAATATATGAGGAATATTGGAGCCAATAAGTACTAGAGGGGGCCCACCAGGTGGGCACAACCCACCTAGGCGTGCCCTGGTGGGTTGTGCTTACCCAGGCCCACCTCCGGTGCCCATCTTCTGGTATATAAGTCATTTTGGCTTAGAAAAAAATAATGAGAGGACTTTCAGGATGGAGCGCCGCCGTCTCGAGGAGGAACTTGGGCAGGAGCATTTTTGCCCTTCGGCGGAGCGATTCCGCTGGGGGAACTTCCCTCCCGGAGGGGGAAATCATCATCATCATCACCACAAACAACTCTCCCATCTTGGGGAGGGCAATCTCCATCAACATCTTCAACGGCACCATCTCATCTCAAACCCTAGTTCATCTCTTGTGTTCAATCTTGTTACCGGAACTGTAGACTGGTGCTTGTGGGTGACTAGTAGTGTTGATTACATCTTGTAGTTGATTACTATATGGTTTATTTGGTGGAAGATTATATGTTCAGATCCAATATGCTATTTAATACCCCTATGATCTTTAGCATGTTTATCACTTGTGAGTAGTTACTTTTGTTCTTGAGGTCACATGAGAAATCATGTTGCAAGTAATCATGTGAACTTGATGTGTTCGATATTTTGATAGTATGTATGTTGTGATTCCCTTAGTGGTATCATGTGAACATCGACTACATGACACTTAACCATATTTGGGCCTAAGGGAATGCATTGTGCAGTAGTTATTAGATGATGCATTGCGAGAGTGACAGAAGCTTAAACCCTAGTTTATGCGCTATTCCGTAAGGGACAGATTGGATCCAAAAGTTTAATGCTATGGTTAGGATGTATCCTTAATACTTTTCTCGTAGTTGCGGATGCTTCCGAGGGGGTTAATCATAAGTAGGATGTTTGTTCAAGTAAGAACAACACCTAAGCACCAGCCCACCCACATATCAAATTATCAAAGTAGCGAACACGAATCGAATCAACATTATAAGAGACCGTTTTGGCCTGTCCTTTTGATGACCCACAAGTATAGGGGGTCAATTGTAGCTCTTTTTGATAAGTAAGAGTGTCGAACCCAACAAGGAGTAGAAGGAAATGACAAGTAGTTTTCAGTAAGGTAATGTCTGCAAGTGCTGAAATTGTAAGTAGCGGAGTAGTTTGATAGCAAGATAATTTGTAACGAGCAAGTAAAAATAGTAGTAACAAAAGTGTAGCAAGGTAGACCAATCCTTTTCAGGTAAAGGACAGGCCAAAACAGTCTCTTATGATAAGAAAAGCGTTCTTGAGGGTACATGGGAATTTCATCTAGTCACTTTCATCATGTTGGTTTAATTCGTGTTCGCTACTTTGATAATTTGATATGTGGGTGGACCGGTGCTTAGTTGCTGTTCTTACTTGAACAAACCTCCTACTTATGATTAACCCTCCCGCAAGCATCCGCAACTACGAGAAAAGTATTAAGAATAAATTCTAACCGTAGCATTAAACTTTTGGATCCAATCGTTCCCTTGCGGAATAGCACATAAACTGGGTTTAAGCTTCTGTCACCCTCGCAACCCATCATCTAATTGCTACTCCACAATGCATTCCCTTAGGCCCAAATATGGTGAAGTGTCATGTAGTCAACGTTCACATGAAACCACTAAGGGAATCACAACATACATACTATAAAAATATCGAACACATATCACATGATTACTTGCAACATGATTTCTCTCGTGACCTCAAGAACAAAGGTAACTACTCACAAATGGTAAACATGCTCATGATCAGAGGGGTATTAAATAGCATATTGGATCTGAACATATAATCTTCCACCAAATAAACCATGTAGTAATCAACTACAAGATGTAATCAACACTACTAGTCACCCACAAGTACCAATCTATAGTTCCGGTAACAAGATTGAACACAAGAGATTAACTAGGGTTTGAGAGGAGATGGTGTTGTTGAAGATGTTGATGGAGATTGCCCTCCCCAAGATGGGAGAATTGTTGGTGATGATGATGACGATGATTTCCCCCTCCGGGAGGGAAGTTCCCCCGGCGGAATCGCTCCGCTGGAGGGCAAAAGTGCTCCTGCCCAAGTTCCGCCTCGAGGCGGTGGCGCTTCGTCCCGAAAGTCCTCTCCTTATTTTTTCTAGGTCAAAATGACTTATATACCAAAAGATGGGCACCGTAGGTGGGCAGAGGAGGGCAGAACCAACCAGGTCGTGCCTGGGCTCCCTGGCGCGCCCAGGTGGGTTGTGCCCACCTGGTGGGCCCCCTCTGGTAGTTATTTGCTCCAATAATTCTTATATATTCCATAAAAATCTCCGTGAAGTTTCAGCTTGTTTGGACTTGTGCAGAATAGGTGGCCTGGCATAGCTTTTCCAGGTCCAGATTTCCAACTGCCGGAATTCTCCCTCTTGGTGTGTACCTTACAAATTATTAGAGAAAAGGCATTAGGATTACTCCGAAAAGCATTATTATGGATGAAAAAAATATAAATAACAGTAATAAAACATGATGCAAAATAGACGTATCACCTTTGCCTCAAAAGGATTGGGCTACCTTGCTGCACTTTTGTTACTATTATCATTACTTGCTCGTTACAAAATATCTTGCTATCAAACTACTCTGTTACTTACAATTTCAGCACTTGCAGCCATTACCTTGGCGAAAACCACTTGTCATTTCCTTATGCTCCTCGTTGGGTTAGACACTCTTACTTATCGAAAAGAGCTACAATTGATCCCCTAGTACTTGTGGGTCATCAAGGCTATTTTCTGGCGCCATTGCCGGGTAGTGAAGCGCCTTTGGTAAGGAAACATTTATATAGTGTGCTGAAATTTATTATCACTTGTTACTATGGAAAACAATCCCTTGAGGGGTTTGTTCGGGGTATCTTCACCTCGACCGAAACCACAATTAGCTACCCCTCAACCTACTGCACCTACTGAAAATATTGGTTATGAAATTTCTTCGGGTATGATAGAACAACTGCTAGCCAATCCTTATGCAGGAGATGGAACCGAACATCCTGATATGCACTTGATATATGTGGAAAAAATTGTGGATTGTTTATGCTTGCAGGTTTACCCAGAGATGAAGTTAAAAATAAGGTTTTCCCTTTATCTTTGAAGGGAAAAACATTGGCATGGTATAGGCTATGCGATGATATTGTATCTTGGAATTGGAATTCCACCAAAAAATTATCCTATGCATATAGTTCATCGTGATCGGAATTACATATATAAGTTTTGGCCTCGTGAAGGATAAAGCATCGCTCTAGCTTGGGGGAGGCTTAAGTCAATGTTATATTCATGCCCCAATCATGAGCTCTCAAGAGAAATTATTATTCAGAATTTTTATGCTCGGCTTTCTCCGTGATGATCGATCCATGCTTGATACTTCTTGTATTGGTTCTTTTATGAAGAAGACTATTGAATTCTGGCGGGATCTTTTGGAAAGAATTAAACACAACTCTGAAGATTGGGAACTCGATGAAGGTAAAGAGTCAGGTATTAAGCTTAAGTACGATTGTGTTAAATCTTTTATGAGTACCGATGCTTTCCAAAAGTTTAGCACTAAATATGGACTTGACTCTGAGATAGTAGCTTCTTTTTGTGAATCTTTTGCCACTCATGTTGATCTCCCTAAAGAAAAGTGGTTCAAATATCACCCACCTATTAAAGAAGAAACTAAAGAACCAGAGCTAGCTAAAGAAGAAACTACACTTTATAATGTTGATCCAGTTGTTCCTACTTCTTATATTGAAAAACCACCTTTCCCTGTTAGGATAAAGGAACATGCTAAAGTTTCAACTGTGGTTAACAAAAGTTATATTAGAACACCCAAACCTAATGAACAAATCGAAGTAGAACCTAGTATTGCTATGGTTAAGGATCTCTTGGAAGAAAATGTAGATGGGCATGTCATTTACTTCTGTAATGAAGCTACTAGAATTGTCAAACCGGATAGAAAGGATAATCATAGACCCGTTGTCGGCATGCCCGTTGTTTCAGTTAAAATAGGAGATCACTGTTATCATGGCTTATGTGACATAGGTGCTAGCATGAGTGCTATTCCCTATACCTTACATCAAAAAATTATGAGTGACATAGCACCCGCAGAGATAGAAGATATTGATGTTACTATTAAACTTGCTAATAGAGATACTATATCACCGATTGGGATTGTTAGAGATGTTGAAGTCTTGTGTGGGAAAATAAAATACCCTACTGATTTTCTTCTTCTTGGTTCCCCACAAGATGATTTTTTCCCAATATCTTTGGTAGACCTTTCTTGAACACCGTTAATGCTAAAATTGATTGCAAGAAAAAAAATTGTCGGTGTTAGCTTTGGTGATGAGTCTCATGAGTTTAATTTTTCCAAGTTTAGTAGAAAGCTTCATGAAAAATAATTGCCTAGTAAGGATGAAATAATTGGTCTTGCTTCTATTGTTGTGCCTCCTACCGATCCTCCAGAACAATATCTGCTAGACAATGAAAATGATTTGCATATGCATGAAAGAAATGAAATAGATAAGATTTTTCTTTGAACAACGTCCTTTGGTTAAACACAATTTGCCTACTGAAACTCTAGGAGGTCCTCCTCCACCTAAAGGTGATCCTGTGTTTGAATTAAAACAACTGCCAGACACTTTGAAATATGCTTATCTTGATGAAAAGAAGACATATCCTGTTATTATTAGTGTTAACCTTTCAGAACAGAAGAAGAAAGATAATTGAAAGTTCTAAGGAAGCACTGAGCTGCTATTGGATATACTCTTGATGATTTAAAGGGCATTAGTCCGAATCTATGTCAGCACAAGATTAATATGGAGCCTGATGCTAAACCCTTTGTTGATCACCAACGTCGGTTAAATCCGAAGATGAATGAAGTGGTAAGAACAGAAATATTGAAACTTCTAGAAGCAGATATAATCTATCCTATAGTTGATAGTAGATGGCTAAGTCATGTTCATTGTGTCCCTAAGAAAGGAGGTATCACTGTTGTTTCATTAACGAGCTAGCTCGACTCGACTCGTTACTATAACGAGCTCAAATCCAAGATTGGCTCGACTCGTATAACTCACGAGCTGGCTCGTTTAGCTTGTTAAGCTCGTTAAAGACATGAACATTAGACCTTACAAATATGATAAAAAGATTAACTAAGAATTTAACATCTGCATATGTGGTCTTGAGAGGCTGGGCCTTGTGTTGGGACGCAAGGTGTTTAGAGGCTTGATGTCTACTACACAACCTTCTTCTTGTAGACGTTGTTGGGCCTCCAAGTGCAGAGGTTTGTAGGACAGTAGCAAATTTCCCTCAAGTGGATGACCTAAGGTTATCAATCCGTGGGAGGCGTAGGATGAAGATGGTCTCTCTCAAGCAACCCTGCAACCAAAGAACACAGAGTCTCTTGTGTCCCCAACACACCCAATACAATGGTAAATTGTATAGGTGCACTAGTTCGGCGAAGAGATGGTGAAACAAGTGGTATATGGATAGTAGATAAAGGTATTCGTAATCTGAAATTATAAAAACAGCAAGGTAGCAAGTGATAAAAGTGAGCGTAAACGGTATTGCAATGCTAGGAAACAAGGCCTAGGGGTTCATACTTTCGCTAGTGTAAGTTCCCTCAACAATAATAACATAATTGGATTATATAACTATCCCTCAACATGCAACAAAGAGTCATTCCAAAGTCCCTAATAGCGGAGAACGAACGAAGAGATTATGGTAGGGTACGAAACCACCTCAAAGTTATTCTTTCCAATCATTCCGTTGGGCTATTCCTATAAGTGTTAGAAACAACCCTAGAGTTCGTACTAGAATAGCACCTTAAGACACAAATCAGCCAAAACCCTAATGTCACCTAGATACTCCAATGTCACCTCAAGTATCCGTGGGTATGATTATACGATATGCGTCACACAATCTCAGATTCATCTATTCAACCAACACATAGGACCTCAAAGAGTGCCCCAAAGTTTCTACCGGAGAATCACGACGAAAACATG
Source organism: Triticum urartu (assembly GCF_003073215.2). Taxonomy (NCBI): domain Eukaryota; kingdom Viridiplantae; phylum Streptophyta; class Magnoliopsida; order Poales; family Poaceae; genus Triticum; species Triticum urartu. Next base: position 321,636,902 of record NC_053026.1, read on the forward strand.
TGCCAACCCCTATGCATAGGTTCATGGGCGGAACCCGCAAGTTGATCACCAAAACATACATCAAGTGAATCACGTGGTATCCCATTGTCACCACAGATACGCACGGCAAGACATACATCAAGTGTTCTCAAATCTATAAAGACTCAATCCGATAAGATTACTTCAAGGGGAAAACTCAATTGATTACAAGAGAGTAGAGGGGGGAGAAAACATCATAGGATCCAACTATAATAGCAAAGCTCGCGATACATCAAGATCATATCATCTCAAGAACACGATAGAGAGAGAGAGAGATCAAACACATAGCTATTGGTACATACCCTCAGCCCCGAGGGAGAACTACTCCCTCCTCATCATGGAGAGCACCAGGATTATGAAGATGGCCACCGGAGAAGGATTGCCCCCTCCGGCAGGGTGCCAGAACGGGTCTAGATTGGTTTTCGGTGGCTATGGAGGCTTCTGGCAGCGGAACTCCTAATCTATCGTCTGTTCTGGAAGTTTTAGGATACGTAGGTATATATGGGTGAAAGAAGCACGTCGGTGGACCGAAGGGGGGGGGCATGAGGCAGGGGGGCGCGCCCCCCACCCTTGTGGGCACCTCCCTTCTTTCCTGACGTGCACTCCAAGCTTTTCCGGTAGCTTTCCTTCCAAAAAAAACTTCTCCAGTTGATTTCGTTCCGTTTCGACTCCGTTTGATATTCCTTTTCTTCGAAACACTGAAATAGGCAAAAAACACAAATCTGGGCTGGGCCTCCGGTTAATAGGTTAGTCCCAAAAATAATATAAAAGTGGATAGTAAAGCCCAATATTGCCCAAAATAGTAGATAACATAGCATGGAGCAATCAAAAATTATAATTACATTGGAGACATATCAAGCATCCCCAAGCTTAATTCCTGCTCGTCCTCGAGTAGAGTAAATCATATAGTCTGGCTATGCTCCATCTTCACCACACAAAATATTTAAATGGGACAATTCCATTTATCCCCCTAACTTGAGGCACCACCTGGCATTTGCCCCTAATTTTCAGGTATGCTCAAAAATACCCCTCTTCCGTTAAGTCACCTTACAGAAATGCCCTTTTCTGCCGTTACCGTCCGGTCAAAGGGGTTTGACCGTCCGATGAACAGTAACATGGTGAACAGTAAATTCGAAAAAAATAGCAAAAAAAATCAAAAAAATCTGAATTTTTTTGGGATCGAAGATACTCAAGGGAGCAAGGTGCGTACAAATTTTGGCACAGTTTGGACATTCCAGGAGCTCGTGTCAAAGGAAAAACTTTAAAATGTATGCTGTAAATAGTAAATTCAAAAAAAATAGTAAGAAAATTCAAAAAAATATGAAAACTTTTGGCATCAAAGAGGCTGGGGTGTGCAAGGTGCGTGCAAATTTTTGTTGTGTTTCGACACTGTAGGAGCTTGTGGAGAAAAAAACTATATTTGGCGCAGAAAAAAACTCTGAAAAATGCACTATTTTGTTTTTTTTGCTAGAGCACCTCGCATGTCATTTGATAAAAAAAATTCAAGCGCCTTGTGCACCCAAGCCTCTTTGATGCCAAAAAAATTCATACTTTTTAAATTTTGTTGCTATTTTTTTCTAATTTACTGTTCACAGCGTATAGATTTACATTTTTTCCTTTCCCACGAGTTCCTGGAATGTCCAAATAGGTTGAAAATTTGTACGCACCTTGCGCCCTTGAGTATCTTCGAGCCGACAAAATTTCAGATTTTTTGATTTTTTTGCTATTTTTTCAAATTTAATGTTCACCATGTTACTATTCACTAGACGGTCAAAACCCTTTGACCGGACGGCAAGGGCATTTCTATACGGTGACTTGACGGAAGAGGGGTATTTTTGAGCAACCTGAAAATTAGGGGCAAATGCTAGGTGGTGGCTCAAGTTAGGGGGAGAAATGGAATTGTCCCTATTTAAATCATGCACAACCCCGATGACAAGCCAAGCAATTGTTTCATACTTTTGATGTTCTCAAACTTTTTCAATCTTCACGCAATACATGAGCGTGAGCCATGGATATAGCACTATAGGTGGAATAGAGTGGTGGTTGTGGAGAAGACAAAAAGGAGAAGATGGTCTCACATCAACTAGGCGTATCAACGGGCTATGGAGATGACCATCAATAGATATCAATGTGAGTGAGTAGGGATTGCCATGCAACGGATGCACTAGAGCTATAAGTATATGAAAGCTCAACAAAAGAAACTAGTGGGTGTGCATCTAACACGCTTGCTCACGAAAACCTAGGGCATTTTGAGGAAGCCCATCATTGGAATATACAAGCCAAGTTCTATAATGAAAGATTCCCACTAGTATATGGAAGTGATAACATGAGAGACTCTCTCCTATGAAGATCATGGTGCTACTTTGAAGCACAAGTGTGGAAAAAGGATAGTAGCATTTTCCCTTTTATTTTTTTATTTTTTTATCTGGACTTTCTTTTTTATGGCCTTTCTCCTTTTTGGGGGACAATGCTCTATTGAATGATGATCATCACACTTGTATTTATTTACAACTCAATAATACAACTCGATACTTAGAACAAGATATGAGTCTATATGAATGCCTCCAGCGGTGTACCGAGATGTGCAATGATGCATGAGTGACATGTATGAAAGAATTATGAACGGTGGCTTTGCCACAAATACGATGCCAACTACATGATCATGCAAAGCAATATGACAATGATGAAGCGTGTCATAATAATGGAATGGTGGAAAGTTGCATGGCAATATATCTCAGAATGGCTATGGAAATGCCATAATAGGTAGGTATGGTGGCTGTTTTGAGGAAGGATATGGTAGGTGTATGATACCGGCGAAAGTTGCGCGGTACTAGAGGGGCTAGCAATGGTGGAAGGGTGAGAGTGCGTATAATCCATGGACTCAACATTAGTCATAAAGAACTCACATACTTATTGCAAAAATCAATTAGTTATCGAAACAAAGTACTACGCGCATGCTCCTAGGGGGATAGATTGGTAGGAAAAGACCATCGCTCGTCCCGGACCGCCACTCATAAGGAAGGCAATCAATAAATAAATCATGCTCCGACTTCATCACATAACGGTTCACCATACGTGCATGCTACGGGAATCACAAACTTCAACACAAGTATTTCTCAAATTCACAACTACTCAACTAGCATGACTCTAATATTACCATCCTCATATCTCAAAACAATCATCAAGTATCAAACTTCTCTTAGTATTCAACACACTCATAAGAGAATTTTATTATTCTTGAATACCTAGCATATTAGAATTTTAAGCAAATTGCCATGCTATTTAAGACTCTCAAAATAATCTAAGTGAAGCATGAGAGTTCATCTATTTCTTCAAAATAAAACTACCACCATGCTCTAAAAAGATATAAGTGAAACACTAGAGCAAATGACAAACTACTCCGAAAGATTTAAGTGAAGATCAATGAGTCGTCAAATAATTATGCAATTATGTGAAGACTCTCTAACATTTAATAATTTCAGATCTTGGTATTCTATTGAAACAGCAAGCAAAGCAAAATAAAATGACATCTAAGAATAGAAAACATCATGTGAAGAAGCAAAAACTTAGGATCAACCGATACTAACCGATAGTTGTTGAAGAAGAAAAGGTGGGATGCCAACCGGGGCATCCCCAAGCTTAGATGCTTGAGACTTCTTGAAATATTATCTTGGGATGCCTTGGGAATCCCCAAGCTTGAGCTTTTGTGTCTCCTTAATTCCTCTCATATCACGGTCTCCCTAAATCTCAAAAGCTTCATCCACACAAAACTCAACAAGGACTCGTGAGATAAGTTAGTATAAACCATTGCAAAAACCTTATCATACTCTACTGTAGCAAATCACTAAAATTATTATTCAACATTGCATACTAAATGCTCTGGCATATTTAATAGTCCTATCCTCAAATAGAATCATTAAAGGAGCAAACATATGCAAACATAACAGTAATCTGCCTAAACAGGATAGTCTGTAAAGAATGCTGCAACATCCATACGTCCCTAGCTCCAAAAAATTATGAAAGAAAATTCCCACTGTAGTAAATTTATCAGAGCTTAATATGCAAAAGTTTTCAACATTTTATCACATTCTGACTTTTCAAGGGAATTATTGCAACAGCGGTAAACTTTCTGTTTTCAAACAGCAACATGCACTTGTAACATAGGCATAGTAAAGGCTATCAATGCCACTTTTATTGAAATAAAAGATGCAAGACATTGTTCTAAATAACAGAAAGCAAATCCTAACAAAATAAAATGACGCTCCAAGCAAAACACATATCATGTGGCGAATAAAAATATAGCTCCAAGTAAAGTTACCGATGAACGAAGACGAAAGAGGGGATGCCTTCCGGGGCATCCCCAAGCTTAGGCTCTTGGTTGTCCTCGAATATTATCTTTGGGTGCCTTGGGCATACCCAAGTTTAGGCTCTTGCCACTCCTTATTCCATAGTCCATCAAATCTTTACCCAAAACTTGGAAACTTCATAACACAAAATTTAACAGAAAACTTGTAAGCTCCGTTAGCGAAAGAAAAGAAAACACCACTTCAAGGTACTGTAATGAACTCATTCTTTATTTATATTGGTGTTACACCTACAGTATTCCAACTTATCTATGGTTTATAAACTATTTTACTAGCCATAGATTCAGATTCATCAAAATAAGCAAACAACACACGAAAAACAGAATCTGTGAAAAACAGAACAGTCTGTAGTAATCTGTAACTAACGCAAACTTCTGGAACCCCAAAAATTCTAAAATAAATTGATGGACATGAGGAATTTATCTATTAATAATCTTCAAAAATAATTAACTAAATAGCACTCTCCAAATAAAAATGGCAGCAGTTCTCGTGAGCGCTAAAGTTTCTGTTTTACACAGCATGGTCGACAAGACTTTTCCCAAGTCTTCCCAACGGTTCTACTTGGCACAAACACTAACTAAAACATAAAAAATCAATCATAACAGAGGCTAGATAAATTATTTATTACTAAACAGGAACAAAAATCAAGGAATAAAAATAAAATTGGGTTGCCTCCCACCAAGCGCTATCATTTAACGCCCCTAGCTAGGCATGATAATTTCAATGATGCTCACATAAAAGATAAGAATTGTAACATAAAGAGAGCATCATGAAGAATATGACTAGCACATTTAAGTCTAACCCACTTCCTATGCATAGGGATTTTGTGAGAAAACAACTTTTGGGAACAAGAATCAACTTGCATAGGATGGTAAAACAAGCATAACTTCAAAACTTTAAGCACATAGAGAGGAAACTTGATATTATTGCCATTCCTACAAGCATAAGTTCCTCCCTCATAATAATTTTCAGTAGCATCATGAATGAATTCAACAATATAAGCAAAATTCTTCTCATGAATAATTAGAAACTAAAAGACTCGATTGCAAGATCTAAAGATATACCTTCAAGCGCTCGCCTCCCCGATAACGGCGCCAGAAAAGAGCTTGATGTCTACTACACAACCTTCTTCTTGTAGACGTTGTTGGGCCTCCAAGTGCAGAGATTTGTAGGACATTAGCAAATTTCCCTCAAGTGGATGACCTAAGGTTATCAATCCGTGGGAGGCGTAGATGAAGATGGTCTCTCTCAAGCAACCCTGCAACCAAATAACAGAGAGTCTCTTGTGTCCCCAACACACCCAATACAATGGTAAATTGTATAGGTGCACTAGTTCGGCGAAGAGATGGTGAAACAAGTGGTATATGGATAGTAGATAAAGGTATTCGTGATCTGAAATTATAAAAACAGCAAGGTAGCAAGTGATAAAAGTGAGTGTAAACGGTATTGCAATGCTAGGAAACAAGGCCTAGGGTTCATACTTTCGCTAGTGTAAGTTCCCTCAACAATAATAACATAATTGGATCATATAACTATCCCTCAACATGCAACAAAGAGTCATTCCAAAGTCACTAATAGCGGAGAACGAACGAAGAGATTATGGTAGGGGACGAAAGCACCTCAAAGTTATTCTTTCCAATCAATCCGTTGGGCTATTCCTATAAGTGTCACAAACAGCCCTAGAGTTCGTACTAGAATAACACCTTAAGACACAAATCAACCAAAACCCTAATGTCACCTAGATACTCCAATGTCACCTCAAGTATCCGTGGGTATGATTATACGATATGTGTCACACAATCTCAGATTCATCTATTCAACCAACACATAGGACCTCAAAGAGTGCCCTAAAGTTTCTATCGGAGAATCACGACAAAAACGTGTGCCAGCTCCTATGCATAGGTTCATGGGCGGAACCCGCAAGTTGATCACCAAAGCATACATCAAGTGAATCACGTGGTATCCCATTGTCACCATAGATACGCACGGCAAGACATACATCAAGTGTTCTCAAATCTATAAAGACTCAATCCGATAAGATTACTTCAAGGGGAAAACTCAATTCATTACAAGAGAGTAGAGGGGGGAGAAAACATCATAGGATCCAACTATAATAGCAAAGCTCGCGATACATCAAGATCGTATCATCTCAAGAACACGAGAGAGAGAGAGAGAGAGATCAAACACATAGCTACTGGTACATACCCTCATCCCCGAGGGAGAACTACTCCCTCCTCGTCATGGAGAGCACCGGGATGATGAAGATGGCCACCGGAGAAGGATTGCCCCCTCCGGCAGGGTGCTAGAACGGGTCTAGATTGGTTTTCGGTGGCTACGGAGGCTTCTGGTGGCGGAACTCTCGATCTATCGTCTGTTCTGGAAGTTTTAGGATACGTAGGTATATATGGGTGAAAGAAGCACGTCGGTGGACCGAAGGGGGGGCACGAGGGAGGGGAGCGCGCCCTAGGGGGGTGGGCGCGCCCCCCACCCTCGTGGGCACCTCCCTTATTTCCTGACGTGCACTCCAAGCTTTTCCTGTTGCTTTCCTTCCAAAAATAACTTCTCCAGTTGATTTCGTTCCATTTCGACTCCATTTGATATTCCTTTTCTTCGAAACACTGAAATAGGCAAAAAACAGCAAATCTGGGCTGGTCCTCCGGTTAATAGGTTAGTCCCAAAAATAATATAAAAGTGGATAATAAAGCCCAATATTGCCCAAAACAGTAGATAACATAGCATGGAGCAATCAAAAATTATAGATACGTTGGAGATGTATCAAGGCTGTATTTTACTATCCCTAAAAAACATTGATTTTTTTATCGAGCTTAACGAGTTACCCGGGTACTCGTGAGATCGGCTCGTTTAACTTGGTATGTAAACGATCTTAAACTAAAGCTCGGCTCGGCTCGTTATTCTTCGAGTTCGAGTCGATTCGAGCCGAGTCACGAGCTACTCGTTTAGCTTGCGAGCTTCGAGCTTTTTTTCCAGCCCTAGTTCCTAATGATAAGAATGAACTTATTCCACAAAGAATTGTTACAGGCTATAGAATGGTACTTGATTTTAGGAAATTAAACAAAGCAACTAGATCATTACCCTCTGCCTTTTATTGATCAAATGCTAGAAAGACTATCTAAGCACACACAATTTTGCTTTCTTGATGGACACTCTGGTTTTCACAAATACCTGTTTCTCAACCTGATCAAGAAAAGACCACTTTTACTTTTCCTTTTGGAACTTATGCTTATAGACGTATGCCTTTTGGTTTATGCAATGCACCTGCTACCTTTCAAAGATGTATGACTGCTATATTCTCTGACTTTTGTGAAAACATTGTTGATGTTTTCATGGATGACTTCTCTGTTTATGGGAAGTCTTTTGATGATTGTTTAGGCAATCTTGATCGATTTTTGCAGAGATGTGAATAAACAAATCTTGTCCTGAATTGGGAAAAGTGCTACTTTATGGTTAATGAAGGTATTGTCCTGGGTCATAAAATTTCTGAAAGAGGTATTGAAGTGGACAAAGCTAAGGTTGATGTAACTGAGAAAATGCCATGTCCTAAAGATATCAAAGGTATTTGTAGTTTCCTAGGTCATGCTGGTTTCTATAGGAGATTTACCAAAGACTTTTCTAAAATTTCTAGGCCTCTTACAATTTTTTTGCAAAAGGATGTTCCTTTTGTTTTTGATGATGATTGTTTAGAATCCTTGGAAACACTCAAGAAAGCCTTAATTTCTGCACCTATTGTTCAACCACCTGATTGGAACTTGCCTTTTGAAATTATGTGTGATGCTAGTGAATATGCTGTTGGTGCTGTTCTAGGACAAAGAGTTGATACGAAACTAAATGTTATTCATTATGCTAGTAAAACTCTAGACAGTGCTCAACAAAATTGTGCTACTACTGAAAAAGAATTTCTAGCAGTGGTGTTTGCTTGTGATAAATTTAGATCTTACATTATTGATTCAAAAGTAATTGTTCACACCGATCATGCTGCTATTAAATATCTTATGGAAAATAACGATGCTAAACCTAGACTTATTCGTTGGGTTCTCTTGCTTCAAGAATTTGATTTACATATCACTGATAGAAAAGGAGCAGAGAACCCCGTAGCTGATAATTTTTCTAGGCTTGAAAATGTGCTTGATGACCCACATATTTTTCCTGATGAGCAGTTAGCTGCAATAAATGTTTCTCATAACACTCCTTGGTATGCTGACTATGCTAATTACATTTTTGCTAAATATTTACCACCTAGCTTTACATACCAACAAAAGAAAAAAATCTTCTATGATTTAAGACATTACTTTTGGGATGACCCACTTCTTTATAAAGAAGGAGTAGATGGTGTTATTAGACGTTGTGTACCTGAGCATGAACAGGGACAAATTCTATGGAAATGTCAATCCGAAGCTTGTGGAGGGCATCATGCGGGAGACAGAACTGCTCATAAGGTATTGCAGTCTGGATTTTATTGGCCTACTATTTTCAAGGATGCTCGTAAGTTCGTCTTATCTTGTGATGAATGTTAAAGAACAAGTAATATCGGTAAGCGTCAAGAAATGCCTATGAATTATTCACTTGCTGTTGAACCATTTGATGTTTGGGGATTTGATTACATGGAACCTTTTCCTTCCTCTAATGGGTATACACATATTTTGGTTGCTGTTGATTATGTACTAAGTGGGTAGAAGCTATTCCAACTAGTAGTGCTGATCACAACACCTCTATTAAAATGCTTAAGGAAGTTATTTTCCCAAGGTTTGGAGTCCCTAGATATTTAATGACTGATGGTGGTTCACACTTTATTCATGGCGCTTTCCATAAAATGCTTGCTAAGTATGATGTTAACCATAGAATTGCATCACCTTACCATCCTCAGTCTCGTGGTCAAGTTGAACTTAGCAATAGAGAAATAAATTTAATTTTGCAAAACACTATCAATAGGTCCCGGAAGAATTGGTCTAAGAAATTAGATGATGCACTTTGGGCCTATAGAACAACATATAAAAATCCTATGGGTATGTCTCCTTATAAAATGGTTTATGGAAAAGCTTGTCATTTGCCTCTTGAGTTAGAACATAAAGCATATTGGGAAATTAAGGAACTAAACTATGATTTTAAACTTGCCGGTGAAAAGAGGTTAATTGATATTAGCTCTTTACATGAATGGAGGACCCAAGCTTATGAAAATGCCAAGTTATTTAAATAAAAAGTTAAAAGATGGCATGATAAAAGAATCCAAAAGCGTGAGTTCAAAATTGGAGAATACGTTCTTTTATACAACTCTCATTTCAGATTCTTTGCAGGAAAACTCCTCTCCAAATGGTAAGGTCCCTATGCTATCGAGGAGGTTTATCGGTCTGGAGCTATCAAAATAAATAATGCCGAAGGTACTAACCTGAAGATTGTTAATGGGCAATGAATAAAACATTATATCTCAGGTACACTCACTAATGTCGAAAGTAATATTATCCAAACTATGACACCGGAAGAACACATAAAAGAGTCCTTCCGGAACACTCCAGAATCGTTAAAAAGAGGAGGTACGTGATATGGTAAGTAAAAGGACTCCGAAAAATCCGCAAAAACATTTTCTATCAGTTTTGGAATATAACAAAAAAATATGAAAATAAGAAACTTCTAGGAAGTGCACCCTGGTGGGCACAAGACACCAGGGCGCGCCTGGCAGGCGCGCCCAGGTGGGTTGTGCCCACCTCGGGTACCCTCCGGACTCCATTTTTCTACAGCTTGCTTGTTTCCCAAGATAAAAAATATATTTATATACCCCCTGAACCTATTGACCACCGTATCGTAGAGAAATCTTCTGTTCTCTTTTCTTGCCGTTTTCAGTCAAATCTGTTAGGCTAGCATCATGTCGTCCTCACCTTCCAGCAAGGAAGGAGAAGAAAATTCTTTTGGGGTTCACCCTCCAGCTTTCGAGAGGGGCACCTTGGCTGGCATCTCCACTCATCCTAATCCTCATCAAGCTATGAGATCATCAAACACTCAAGAGAGCCCCGAAGTGCATGAAGAACTCCCACCAAGGTGGCCTTTATACATGTTACATCATAACAATTTTCATAATTTAATTCACAATTATGGGTTCGAGAACACTCCTCATGTGCACATACCGTCCAGTTGGGACATAGTTCGTCCAAGAGAAAGTGATGTAGGAACAAACCCCTGGGTCTGGAAAACAAACACATAATGGTTGAAGTGAAGAAAAAAAATACCGAGTTGCTTCATCGAGCTCTTCGGGAGATTCAAGGCCTAAGGGAGGTACTCATGGTTATATTGGAAAACACCTCTTCATCACCACCAACTTCATCATCACCAAAAGAAAATTGAGTATCGGGTATGGGCACTCCCCTTGGCTTCCACCAAGCTTGGGGGAGGTGCCCTGGTATCGTATCACCTCCACTATCTTTAACCTTTACTTATTTTAGTTCGATCCTTTGCTTTAGATGAATACAATTTTAGTTCGATCCTTTCTTTTCAAGAGTTTGCTTAGTGATCTACCCTTGTAATCGCGTGCAAGATATATAATAAAGTTTAGTTTGAGTTTTTGCCTTCTTCTACTTTCAAGCTCCAATAAAAAGAAAGGAAATAAATGAAAAAGATCATATGCTAATCTTATGGTAGGTGATGACACTACAAAGGCAAAGTATAAGTTGAAAATTTTGTTAGAGATTGACAAACATAGCATTGTTCAATGATGCCACTCATGAAAGAATTAATAAGGGAAGAGAAGATTCACATATAAACATACTATCCTAGAAATCTTTTGTGATTGTGAGCCCCCATCAAAATATTATATGCCAAAATTGTTGACGTTGGACAAGCAAGACAACATAATGATTTATGTTTGTTCATATTCACATAGAAGTTATATTGTCATAGATCCTTCAACATGTGGTGCTTGCCCCTATCTTTGCTAGCCAAAAATTCCGCACTAAGTAGAGATACTACTTCTGCATCCAAAAATCCTTAAACCCAAATCTTATTTTCAAGTGTCCACCATACCTACCTAAGGATTGAGTCAGATCCTTCAAGTAATTTTTCATCGATGCAATTGAAGGAAATATGCCCTAGAGGCAATAATAAAGTTATTATTTATTTCCTTATATCATGATAAATGTTTATTATTCATGCTAGAATTGCATTAACCAGAAACATAATACATGTGTGAATACATAGACAAACAGAGTGTCACTAGTATGCCTCTACTTGACTAGCTCATTGATCAAAGAAGGTTATGTTTCCTAACCATAGACATGAGTTGTCATTTGATTAACGGGATCACATCATTAGGAGAATGATGTGATTGACTTGACCCATTTCATTAGCTTAGCACTTGATCATTTAGTTTGTTGCTATTGCTTTCTTCATGAGTTATACATGTTCCTGACTATGAGATTATGCAACTCCCGTTCACCGAAGGAACACTTTGTGTGCCACCAAACGTCACACCGTAACTGGGTGATTATAAAGGTGCTCTACAGGTGTCTCCAAAGGTAATTGTTGGGTTGGCGTATTTTGAGATTAGGATTTGTCACTCCGATTGTCGGAGAGGTATCTCTGGGTCCTCTCGGTAATGCACATCACTTAAGCCTTGCAAGCATTGCAACTAATGAGTTAGTTGCAGGATGATGTATTACGGAACGAGTAAAGAGACTTGCCGGTAACGAGATTGAACTAGGTATTGAGATACCGACGATCGAATCTCGGGCAAGTAACATACCGATGACAAAGGGAACAACGTATGTTGTTATGCGGTCTGACCGATAAAGATCTTCGTAGAATATGTAGGAGCCAATATGAGCATCCAGGTTCCGCTAATAGTTATTGACCGGAGACGTGTCTCGGTCATGTCTACATAGTTCTCGAACCCGTAGGGTCCGCATGCTTAACATTACGATGACAGTTATATTATGAGTTTATATGTTTTGATGTACCGAAGGTTTTTTGGTGTCCTGCATGTGATCACGGACATGACGAGGAGTCTCGAAATGGTCGAGACATGAAGATTGATATATTGGAAGCCTATGTTTGGATATCGGAAGTGTTCCGGGTAAAATCGGGATTTCACCGGAGTACCGGTAGGTTACCGGAACCCCCCGGGAATCAAATGGGCCTTAGTGGTCCTAGGTGGAAGAGAGGAGATGAGGCAAGGGCTGGCCGCGCGCCCCTCCCCCCTAGTCCGAATAGGACAAGGAGAGGGGGGCGGCGCCCCCTTCCTTCCTTCTCCTCCACTCCTTTCCCCCCAAGTCCTAATCCAACTAGGAAAAAGGAGGGGAGTCCTACTCCCAGTGGGAGTAGGACTCCTCCTGCGCGCCTCCTCCTATGGCCGGTCGCCTCCCCCTTGCTCCTTTATATAGGGGGGCAGGGGGCACCCCATAGACACAACAATTGATCATTGATCTCTTAGCCATGTGCGATGCCCCCCTCCACCATAATCCTCGATAATATTGTAGAAGTGCTTAGGCGAAGCCCTGCGACGGTAGAACATCAATCACGTCATCCACGCCGTCGTGCTGATAGGAGCTCTCCCTCAAAACTCGCTGGATCAGAGCTGGCTGATTATTAGGGACGATCAACACCGGAGTGAAACCATCGTGCAGAAACAATAAAGCGAGGATGACAACCTAAAGAAACAGTTCAAGGTACATTAAGGAATCGGTATCAGGAAATTCGGATAATGAACGTACGACCTACTTGTTCCACTCTAGCGTTATGTTTAACATTGCAGCTTCGTGCCGGGTCTACTGTTCGGCCGAGGTACGTACGCACAAACACTCTCCCCCTCCTGCTCGTTGTAATGCCATTCGCGAGTCACTCCAATGGAGTTCCTTCGCGTGGTGCGTAAGGATTTTATTTTGAAATTACTACGTTCCCACACCATCTCTCACCTCCACAGGCACATCAAGATACTCAATTAAAATCATTCCCTGGGCTCTTCATAACTCCCGACAAAGGATGTAGATGAATGTCAAGGCGCGACCCAGCAGATGACAAGACCATGCAGAGTCTTTGTTTCATACTTATGATGTTCTCAAAAATTTTCAATCTTCACGCAATACATGAGCGTGAGCCATGGATATAACACTATAGGTGGAATAGAATGGTGGTTGTGGAGAAGACAAAAAAGAGAAGATAGTCTCACATCAACTAGGCGTATCAACGGGCTATGGAGATGCCCATCAATAGATATCAATGTGAGTGAGTAGGGATTTCCATGCAATGGATGCACTAGAGCTATAAGTGTATGAAAGCTCAACGAAAAAACTAGTGGGTGTGCATCCAACTCGCTTGCTCACGAAGACCTAGGGCATTTTGAGGAAGCCCATCATTGGAATATACAAGCCAAGTTCTATAATGAAAGATTCCCACTAGTATATGAAAGTGACAACATAGAAGACTCTCTATAATGAAGATTACGGTGCTACTTTGAAGCACAAGTGTGGTAAAAGGATAGTAGCATTGCCCCTTCTCTCTTTTTCTCTCATTTTTTATTCGGGCCTTCTCCTTTTTTATGGCCTCTTTTCTCTTTTTTGATTTGGGCTTCTTTGGCCTCTTTTATTTTTTTATTTTCGTCCGGAGTCTCATCCCGACTTGTGGGGGAATCATAGTCTCCATCATCCTTTCCTCACTGGGACAATGCTCTAATAATGATGATCATCACACTTTTATTTACTTACAACTCAAGAATTATAACTCGATTCTTAGAACAAAATATGACTCTATATGAATGCCTCTGGCGGTGTACCGTGATGTGCAATGACTCATGAGTGACATGTATGAAAGAATTATGAACGGTGGCTTTGCCACAAATACAATGTCAACTACATGATCATGCATAGCAATATGACAATGATGGAGCGTGTCATAATAAACAGAACGATGGAAAGTTGCATGGCAATATATCTCGAAATGGCTATGGAAATGCCATGATAGGTAGGTATGGTGGCTGTTTTGAGGAAGGTATATGGTGTGTTTAAGGTACCGGTGAAAGTTGCGCGATACTAGAGAGGCTAGCAATGGTGGAAGGGTGAGAGTGCGTATAATCCATGGACTCAACATTAGTCATAAAGAACTCACATACTTATTGCAAAAATCTATTAGTTATCAAAACAAAGTACTACGCGCATGCTCCTAGGGGGATAGATTGGTAGGAAAAGACCATCGCTCGTCCCCGACCGCCACTCCTAAGGAAGACAATCAATAAATAAATCATGCTCCGACTTCATCACATAACGGTTCACCATACGTGCATGCTAGCGGAATCACAAGCTTTAACACAAGTATTTATCAAATTCACAACTACTCAACTAGCATGACTCTAATATCACCATCTCCATATCTCAAAACAATTATCAAATATCAAACTTCTCATAGTATTCAACACACTCATAAGAAAGTTTTTACTAATCTTGTATACCTAGCATATTAGGATTTTAAGCAAATTACCATGCTATTTAAGACTGAAAATAATATAAGTGAAGCATGAGAGTTCATCTATTTCTTCAAAATAAAACTACCACCATGCTCTGAAAGATATAAGTGAAGCACTAGAGCAAATGACAAACTACTCCGAAAGATATAAGTGAAGATCAATGAGTAGTCGAATAATTATGCAACTATGTGAAGACTATCTAACATTTAATAATTTCAGATCTTGGTATTCTATTCAAACAGCAAGCAAATCAAAATAAAATGACATCTAAAAATAGCAAACATCATGTGAAGAAGCAAAAACTTAGGATCAACCGATACTAACCGATAGTTGTTGAAGAAGAAAGGTGGGATGCCAACCGGGGCATCCCCAAGCCTAGACGCTTGAGACTTCTTGAAATATTATCTTGGGGTTCCTTGGGCATCCCCAAGCTTGAGATTTCGTGACTCCTTAATTCCTCTCATATCACGGCCTCCCTAAATCTCAAAAGCTTCATCCACACAAAACTCAACAAGGACTCGTGAGATAAGTTAGTATAAACCATTGCAAAAACCTTATCATACTCTACTGTAGAAAATCACTAAAATTATTATTCAACATTACAAACTAAATGCCTGTAGCGACCAGACCTCAAACAGTCTGATCTCTGTGCTCCGGTGTCATCCCTAGATCAGTAATGCTGACACCACACAGTACTCGAAGGATTTATAGCAGAGTAGCAATCACACACTTATTACATCGAGTGTCTCAAAAGAGAACTTATTACAATAAATATGGCTTAAGGCCATCTAATAACGATAACAGCGGAAGGCTTGGAAGATAAGTGAGTCCATCAACTCCAACGGCATCACTGAGTATAGAACCACGACCTGAAAACTCCTTATTCGTTGTCTGAAAAGTCTGCAACATTAACGTTGCAGCCTGAAAACGGGTCAGCACATGGAATATGCTGGCAAGGTAACACGTAGAGAGTAATGGAATGAAACAGCTATACTACATGCATATTTGGCTGGTGGAAAGCTCTATAGTTACAGTTTTTGCGTAAAGCCAATTTTTCCCTACTTCAAAGGAAAAAATTTGGCTTGTGGCTGCACACGGAAGTTTCTAGTATGAATAATCTCATGATCCCTTTGAGCCTGGGTGGCGGTCCAAAAGAAAAACAGGCAAGTCCTGGAATACCCAGGTGCCTCAATCCACCCAGATGTGTGTTTAGGTTGCCACCTTAGATAAACCATTAATTAACAATCTCACATCTGTCATGGATATCACTCACCCAATCCACGTCTACTAGCATAGCATGGCATAATAAGCAAACGTAGAAATAACTCCCAAAGGTTTGATAATAAATAGGTAATAGGTACTACCTCATCTACTTCCCATCCCACAATTTAATTAGATCCTAATCATGCAATGTTTGAGGATTGATCTAATGCAATAGAACTGGGTTGTAGAAAAAGGCATGATCAAAGTGTTACTTGCCTTGCTGATGATCCGCGAAACCTAGAGATCCAAAGTAACAGGCGGCGCACTCCGGGTATTCTATCGCAGACAAACAAACAAGCATACAATAAGTACTCATCTAATGCACAGGTAAAACTCAAATAGAAGATTTAACCAGAAAGTTCAACTTAAGAACCCTGGTTTGCAAAAAGAATCAAATCGAACGAAGCAAAAGAAATCAAACGGCGAAAGAAAACAACTTCGTTCTAGTAATCTGGATCTAAGTCAAATTTTACAGTAGCAAAAACTTGTTTAAGTTGATTATTCAGAAAGAGGGTTTCGAGACGAAACTCCAGGCGCTTGAATCGCCTGATTTCGATAAACGAGCGAAAAGTTATACTAAAACGAAAATCGGATCAGAAATCGCGATCAGAAAATAACCGCGGAAAATCCGACGAAAAAGAAAACGACGAACGGAATTTTTTTATTTTTTTTCCTAAAAAAACGCAAGGATTTCGAGGGCGGCGAACCTCGGGCGACGCGCGGCTCCGGCGGATCGGCGGCGGCTGGCGGCGGCTGGGCCTAGGGTTTCGGGGCGGCTGGCCTTCGGGCTGGCTTACCCCGGCTTATAAAGGCCCCGGCCAGGGGAGTCCTGGCCGAGTACGGCCCATAGTCGGTTTCCGCTCTCTTTTTTTTTTAAATAATTACGCTCGGAAAAAAATAAAAAGAAATAGTAAACGGACTTCAAAAATCCTGAAATAAATTTTCCCGGGTTTCTAAAATAAAGCCCGATAAAGTGAACATTTATTTGGGCCCTAAATGCAATTTTGAAAAACGCGCATTTTTCCTAAATTCAAATAAAAATACCGAAAAACTCCGAAATAAAACTTATTTGATTTTTTTATTAAATCCTCAATATTTCTATATTTTGGGAAAGTCATTTTATTCCCTCTCTCATATTTTTGTAATAGAAATAATTGATGATAAAATAAATAAAATCAAATGATCCTGTTTACAAAATTTGAGAAAACTCAAATATGTAAATAACGAAATCCCCAACTCTCTCCGTGGGTCCTTGAGTTGCTTAGGACTTTCTAGGATCAAAACCAAAAGCAAAATAAAATATGATATGGATGATGATCTAATGTATAACATTCCAAATTCAAAATTTGGGATGTTACAAACCTACCCCCCTTAAGATGAATCTCGCCCGCGAGATTCGGGTTGGCTAGAAAATAGGTGAGGGTGGTCCTTGAGCAAATCTTCCTCTCGCTCCCAGGTGGCTTCATCCTCCGTGTGGTGGCTCCACTGAACTTTGCAAAACTTGATAACCTTGCTGCGAGTGACTCGGCTGGCAAACTCGAGAATCTTGACTGGTTTCTCCTCATAGGTCAAATCGTTATCCAACTGAATTGCTTCTAATGGCACTGTGTCTCTCAAAGGTATGTCAGCCATCTCCGCGTGACACTTCTTCAACAGAGAAACGTGGAACACATCATGAACTCCTGTCAATCCTCCTGGCAATTCCAACTTGTAGGCCACTTCTCCCATACGCTCCAAAACTCGATATGGCCCTACAAATCATGGCGCTAACTTCCCCTTAACTCCAAAGCGCTTAATCCCTCGAAGTGGGGATACTCGAAGATAAGCTCTGTCTCCGACTTCGTAAACTGTCTCTTTGCGTTTAGAATCTGCGTAGCTCTTCTGCCTGGACTGGGCTACCTTGAGCCTATCGCAAATCAACTTCACCTTCTGTTCAGACTGTTTAATCAGATCTGGTCCAAACAACTGGCGGTCTCCAACTTCGTCCCATGACAACGGTGTCCTGCACCTCCTTCCGTACAGAGCTTCGAAAGAGGCCATCTTCAAACTGGTCTGATAGCTATTATTGTAAGAGAACTCCGCATATGGCAAATTATCGTCCCAACTAGATCCATAATCTAGCGCACAAGCTCTCAGCATATCCTCCAAAATCTGATTGACTCTCTCGGTCTGTCCATCTGTCTGCGGATGAAAAGCTGTACTAAATTCTAGCCTAGTACCCAAAGTCTCATGCAACTGCTTCCAGAACTTTGAGGTAAACTGGGTTCCTCTATCTGATACGATGCTCCTTGGAACTCCATGCAGACATACGATCCTGGTCATGTATATCTTCGCCAACTTAGCACTGGTGTAAGTGGTCTTTACTGGGATGAAATGAGCTACCTTCATCAATCGATCAACTACAACCCAAATCGAGTCATAGCCTGAACGAGTCCTTGGTAATCCCGTGATAAAATCCATGCCTAGCTTATCCCACTTCCATTCGGGTATCGGCAATGGTTGCAACAATCCTGCTGGCTTCTGATGCTCTGCCTTTACTCTCTGACATACGTCACAAACTGCTACATACTCCGCAATATCCTTCTTCATTCCGGTCCACCAGAAAATATCCTTCAAATCCAAATACATCTCGGTATTTTCTGGGTGAATCGAATACGGTGAATCATGTGCCTCTTGCAGAATCAACTTTCTGATCTCCGGGTCATTGGGTACATAAACACGGTCTTCAAACCATAGGGTGTCGTGCTCATCCTCACGAAATCCCTTAGCTTTTCCTTGGCTCATTTTCTCTTTTATAGAAGCAATCTCCTTGTCAGATTTCTGAGCCTCTCTGATTTTATCCATCAAAGTTGACTGAATTTCCAATGTTGCTACATAGCCTCTCGGAACTATCTCCACACATAGTTCACGAAGATTTTCTACTAACTCCTTGGGTATTTCTCCCGTCATTAACGTATTGACATGGCTCTTGCGGCTTAATGCATCAGCTACTACATTAGCTTTCCCGGGATGATAATGCAATTTCATATCATAAACCTTGATGAGCTCCAACCATCTCCGTTGTCTGAGGTTCAACTCCTTCTGCGTGAAAATGTACTTCAAACTCTTGTGATCCGTGTACACCTCACAATGATTTCCGATGAGGAAATGTCTCCATGTCTTCAAGGCATGCACTACGGCTGCTAACTCCAAATCATGCGTGGCATAATTCAATTCGTGAGGCTTCAGTTGTCGTGAAGTATACGAAACAACTCTCCCTTCCTGCATAAGCACTGCTCCAAGTCCTCGACATGAAGCGTCGCAATACACCTCATAATCCTTGGTCTGATCTGGCAAAACCAACACTGGTGAGGTAACCAAACGGTTCTTCAATTCCTGAAAACTTGCCTCACACTCCTCAGTCCATTTGAACTCAGTATCCTTCTCCAGCAACTCCGTCATAGGCTTCGCAATCTTTGAGAAGTTCTCAATAAATCTCCGGTAGTATCCCGCAAGTCCAAGAAAACTCCGGATCTCTCCAACTGTGGTTGGGGCTTCCCACTTGGTCACGGTTTCAACTTTAGCGGGATCTACTGCTATACCTTCTCCGGATATAACGTGTCTGAGGAATCCTACTTCCTTCAACCAAAACTCACATTTGCTGAACTTGGCATATAATTGGTGTTCTCTGAGCTTTCCAAGTACCAAACGCAAATGCTCCTTATGCTCCTCTTCAGTCTTCGAATAAACCAGGATATCATCAATGAACACTACAACGAACTTATCCAAAAACTCCATAAACACTTTGTTCATCATGTTCATAAAATAGGCAGGCGCGTTAGTCAGACCAAATGACAGAACGATATACTCATACAGCCCATACCTGGTGGTAAAAGCTGTCTTCGAAATATCCTGTTCTCGAATCTTCAACTGGTGGTATCCTGATCGCGAATCGATCTTGGAAAACACTTTAGCCCCTTGCAATCGATCAAACAGATCATTGATCATTGGTAGCGGGTACTTGTTCTTGATCGTTACTTCGTTCAATCCTCGATAATCAACAACCATCCTTAACGATCCATCCTTCTTCTCCACTAGAAGTACTGGTGATCCCTAAGGCGAAGAACTTGGGCGAATATATCCCTTATCCAGTAACTCCTTAATCTGCTTCTTAATTTCCACCAACTCCTTTGCCGGCATCCTATATGGTCTCTTTGATATTGGCCTAGTGCCTGGCAATAGCTCAATCAAAAACTCTATATCTCTATCTGGTGGCATGCCTGGCAACTCTTCTGGAAATACATTAGGGAAATCCCTTACCACTGGTACTTCCTCCTGCACAACTCCTGTTAGGCAATTTACTTGGGTCCTCTTTGGCACATGCCGGGATACATACTTGATCCTTCTCCCTTCTGGTGTGGTAAGAAAAATTGACTTACTAGCACACTCAATATTTCCTTCATACTTTGATAACCAATCCATGCCTAATATCACATCCAATCCTTGAGATTCCAATACTACTAGGTCTGAGGGAAAAACATAGTTACCAATCCTTAATGGTAACCGATCACACCATAGACTAGCCACATACTCTGCTCCTGGCGAGGTTACTAACATGGGTGACCTAAGGGCTTGGGTTGGTAGGTTATACTTATCCACAAATCCCCTTGAGATGTATGAATGCGATGCACCAGTATCAAAAAGAACGAGTGCAGTAAATGACTTAACCAAAAACTTACCTATTACTGCATCGGGCTGAGTTTCAACCTCCTCCACATTAACGTGGTTCACCTGTCCCCTGTTGAAAGGGTTCGGCTTCTTTCCAGAGCTTCCATTGCCGTTTTGGCCTTCAGGACATTCATTGGCATAATGTCCGGTCTTGGAACACTTGAAACAGGTGACTTGACTCGGATCTCTCTTGGCTGGGGTTGATGGGGTGTTGCGGTTCTGTCCATTGCTTCCTCCATTCCCATTACCATTCTTGGTGCCATTGTGATTGTGCGAGCTAACTACTCCATGGGTATGCTGAAAATGTCCTCCCGGTCTAGGGGTAAAACGTGGCTTCTGCTGAGCTCCTGAATTATACTTTCCTTGTCCATACTTCCTCTTGCGGTTCTCAATTTGCTGCTGCTTCCCTTCAATCATAAGAGCACGGTCTACCAACTCCTGGTAGTTGTTGAAGGTGGCTACCATCAACTGCATACTCAACTCATCATTCAATCCTTCCAGGAATTTCTCCTGCTTAGCTGCATCCGTAGCAACGTCATCTGGGGCATAACGTGCTAGCTTACTAAACTCCTCCACATACTGGCCAACTGTCCGTCCTCCTTGGCGCAAGTTACGAAACTCACGCTTCTTCATGGCCATTGCTCCTGCTGAAACATGGGCAGTACGGAAAGCCTGCTGAAACGGGTCCCATGTGACAGTGTCGACTGGGAAGGTGGCTGTGAAATTCTCCCACCAGGATGCTGCGAGTCCTTCTAACTGATGTGCGGCAAACTTCACCTTCTCCGCATCTGTGCATCCTGCTATGGTCAACTCCTTAGCTGTCTTGCGGAGCCAATCATCTGCTACTATCGGCTCGGTGCTACTGGAAAACACCGGCGGATTTAGCCTAAGAAAATGGGCTAAGTGGTCAACAGGTGGTGGTGGTGGGTTGTTGTTATTGTTCCCCTGATTCTGATTCTGAACTAGCAACTGCATCAGGGTGTTCTGCTGCTGGATCAACTGGGTGAGCTCCGGCGGAAAGGCAAATCCGGGGTCACATCTCGGAGGCATCTGAGGGTTTAGAAAAGACGAGATATAAGAATAAAGGGGGTCTAAAGAGAAAACACTACCCATATGCACATGAGGCAAAAGCAAACAATTCACTTCATTCAATCAAACAAAGGCATTCAATCGATCTAGCTATCGCAAAAGTGCTCGGACTACTAAATTTACATGGTGGACTACTACTACTGATGGGGTGGTCTACTAGAAATATTCTACGGTTGTAGACTCCATGGTATCTGCTCCTGCTTCATCAACATAGTCATCATCGCTACTATCTGCTTCCGAGTCGGTGCCATCAATGATGACGTAGTCTTCCGGGCTAATCTCCTTGGGTTCTTCGTCTCCATCTACTGGTGTCGGGCCTCCCATAAATATACCAATCTTCTTGATCAGATCGTCATTCTTCTCCACCAATACTTCAATTTCTTCTTCATAATCTTCGCGTGTAGCCTTGAGTTCTTCCTCCAGTTCCTTGATTCTAGTCTTAGCCTTCTTCAGATCTATCATGTCGGCGCACATCTGATTTTCCTGTCGTCGAATGTGCTGGTTTAACTCCTGAATAAAAGCTGCAATTGATCTATCTTTCCTGGTGCTGATCATCTCCCAATGTTCATCTCGGCGCCCACAAATCTGGTAGATAGTATCCTTGAGATCCTTGCGGTAGACTTCTCCAATGCGTCCCATGGCGATGTGAGCTGCCATACTCATTCCTAGACTCCAAGTTGGTGCATCAAAAGAAAACTCTATGGGCTCAGTGACTGGCATGAACGTCCTTCCTGGAACTTGAACTTGAATCATCCAGCGCTCTTCTTCAGATAAAGCGGCGTTGTAGGTTCCCGTGAAGCTTGGTACTCCTATGTTCAGGTATCTAGTGACTTCCTTCAAGTGGCGTCCAAAGGGTGTATCTTCATCTGGTTGTGTGAACTTGTTCCTTGCATCCGCCATCCTAAAGAGTAGAAAAGATGAGAAGTCAGAAGAGAAGAGAGTGAGTAGTGATCTAGGTCTTTTAGCTTAGTGGTCGTGTCCTACAGTCAGCGTGTGCTCTGATACCATCTCTGTAGCGACCAGACCTCAAACAGTCTGATCTCTGTGCTCCGGTGTCATCCCTGGATCAGTAATGCTGACACCACACAGTACTCGAAGGATTTATAGCAGAGTAGCAATCACACACTTATTACATCGAGTGTCTCAAAAGAGAACTTATTACAATAAATATGGCTTAAGGCCATCTAATAACGATAACAGCGGAAGGCTTGGAAGATAAGTGAGTCCATCAACTCCAACGGCATCACTGAGTATAGAACCACGACCTAAAAACTCCTTATTCGTCGTCTGAAAAGTCTGCAATATTAACGTTGCAGCCTGAAAACGGGTCAGCACATGGAATATGCTGGCAAGGTAACACATAGAGAGTAATGGAATGAAACAGCTATACTACATGCATATTTGGCTGGTGGAAAGCTCTATGGTTACAGTTTTTGCGTAAAGCCAATTTTTCCCTACTTCAAAGGAAAAAATTTAATTACTATCATGGTGGTTGTTAAACATTGAGAATGGTTGATAGCATTCTCAATCCCAATTAAAGTAACATCATTAAACCCAACAAAATTTACTTTAGAGTAACATGTTGAGATTCACATGATAATCCAGGTACTAGATACTCAAGATGTCCATAACGGGGGACACGACTAACCATGATTGGTTTGTTACACTCTGCAGAGGTTTGCGCACTTTTCCCCACAAGACTCGATCGCCTCCGTTGGATTTCTCGCACTACATGGTGTTTGAGAAACGGATGACCGAGACATAGTCTTTCAGAAGCGCTAGGACCTTACGATCGGGTAGACCGTACCACCTACATCCCCTACATCTGGTAGTCTACCCTGTAAGAGTTCGCACGACTTAATCAACTATGCCAGAGCCCATAATGGCTTGTGGCTGCACACGGAAGTTTCTAGTATGAATAATCTCATGATCCCTTTGAGCCTGGGTGACGGTCCAAAAGAAAAACAGGCAAGTCCTGGAATACCCAGGTGCCTCAATCCACCCAGATGTGTGTTTAGGTTGCCACCTTAGATAAACCATTAATTAACAATCTCACATCTGTCATGGATATCACTCACCCAATCCACGTCTACTAGCATAGCATGGCATAATAAGCAAACGTAGAAATAACTCTCAAAGGTTTGATAATAAACAGGTAATAGGTACTACCTCATCTACTTCCCATCCCACAATTTAATTAGATCCTAATCATTGAATGTGTGAGGATTGATCTAATGCAATAAAACTGGGTTGTAGAAAAAGGCATGATCAAAGTGTTACTTGCCTTGCTGATGATCCGCGAAACCTAGAGATTCAAAGTAACAGGCGGCGCACTCCGGGTATTCTATCGCAGACAAACAAACAAGCATACAATAAGTACTCATCTAATGCACAGGTAAAACTCAGAATAAGAGATCTAACTAGAAAGTTCAACTTTAGAACTCCGGTTGGCAAAAAGAATCAAATCGAACGAAGCAATGAAAGAAGAACGGCAAAAGAAACAAGCTTCATTTACTATTCTGGATCTAGGGCAATTTTTACAGTGGCAAAAACTTGTTTGAGTTGGTTAAACGGAAAGAGGGTTTCGAGACGAAACTCCAGGCGCTTGAATCGCTTGATTCCGATAAACGAGCGAAAAGTTATACTAGAACGGAAAACGGATCAGGAATCGCGATCTGAAAAATCACGGATTTAATCTGAGAAAAAGAAAACGATGAACAGATTAACAAACGGACGTTCGTTAACTGGATCTAATTGAAGAACGCGTTCGTTAAAACGAACGAGCGAATGCTCGCTAATTAAATAAACCGGAAAAACTGATCTATTTAAAAAACAAACTAACTAAAAACCGAACGAAACCGACGGAAAACCGAATGGTTTATGAAAAAAACCGGCGGCGGCGAGGTCTACCTCCGGCAACTCCGGCGAACGGCGGCGGGGCAGCGAGGCGGCGACCGCGGAGCGGCGGCGGCGCGGGTGGCGCGGGGCGCGGGCGGCGGCGGTGCGCTAGGGTTAGGGTTTGGGCGGGGGGCGGCTTTGGGCCTGTTCCCGGCCTCGGGCGCGCTACTTAAACCCCCGGCCAGGCGGAAGTCCTGGCCCGATTACGGCCCAGAGTCGGTTCGGACCCTTTTTTTAAATAATTACGCTTAAAAAAAAGGAATACTAAACAGACTCCAAAAAATCCCTAAATAAATTGTCCCCGGCTATATAAAATCATGCCCCACAGGATGAACATTTATTGGGACCTAAATGCAATTTTGAAAATGCGCATTTTTCCTAAATCAAATAAAATAGCAAATAAAACCAAAATAAAATATTATTTGATTTTTTTTATTAAATCCTCAATATTTCTTTATTTTGGGAAAGTCATTTTATTCCCTCTCTCATATTTTGATAATAGAAATAATTAAAGATAAAATAAATAAAATCAAATGATCCTATTTTTTTTCAAAATTTGAGAAAACTCAAACGAAATCCCCAACTCTCTCCGAGGGTCCTTGAGTTGCGTAGAATTTCTAGGATCAACCAAAATGCAATAAAATATGATATGCAAATGATGATCTAGTCTATAACATTCCAAATTGAAAATTTGGGATGTTACATAGTTTCACATAACAGCAAAAGAAAAAGGTTTTAATGATTTAAGACATTACTTCTGGGATGACCCACACCTTTATAAAGAAGGGATAGATGGTGTTATTAGACGTTGTATACCTGAGCATGAATAGGAACAGATCCTACGCAAGTGTCACTCCGAAGCTTATGGAGGACACCATGCTGGAGATAGAACTGCACATAAGGTATTGCAATCCGGTTTTTATTGGCCTACTCTCTTTAAGGATGCCCGTAAGTTTGTCTTATCTTGTGATGAATGTCAAAGAATTGGTAATATTAGTAGACGTCAAGAATTGCCTATGAATTATTCACTCGTTATTGAACCATTTGATGTTTGGGGCTTCGATTATATGGGACTGTTTCCTTCCTCTAATGGGTATACACATATTTTAGTTGCTGTTGATTACGTTACTAAGTGGGTAGAAGCTATTCCAACTAGTAGTGCTGATCATAACACCTCTATTAAGATGCTTAAAGAAGTTATTTTTACGAGGTTTGGAGTCCCTAGATATTTAATGACTGATGGTGGTTCACATTTTCTTCATGGTGCCTTTCGTAAAATGTTTGCTAAGTATGATGTTAATCATAGAATTGCATCTCCATGTCACCCGCAGTCTAGTGGTCAAGTAGAATTGAGTAACAGAGAGAAAAAATTAATTTTGCAAAAGACTGTTAATAGATCTAGAAAGAATTGGTCCAAGAAACTTGATGATGCATTATGGGCTTATAGAACTGCATATAAAAATCCTATGGGTATGTCTCCGTATAAAATGGTTTATGGAAAAGCATGTCACTTACCTCTCGAATTAGAACATAAGGCATATTGGGCCACCAAAGAGCTTAATTATGATTTCAAACTTTCCAGTGAAAAGAGGTTATTTGACATTAGCTCACTTGATGAATGGAGAACCCAGGCCTATGAGAATGCCAAACTGTTTAAAGAAAAAGTTAAAAGATGGCATGACAAAAGGATACAAAAGCGTGAGTTTAATGTAGGTGATTATGTGTTGCTATTCAACTCTCATTTAAGATTTTTTGCAGGCAAACTTCTCTCTAAATGGGAAGGTGCTTACATTATCGAGGAGGTCTATCGTTCCGGTGCCATAAAAAAATCAACAACTTCGAAGGCACAAATCCGAAGGTGGTGAACGGTCAAAGAATCAAACATTATATCTCAGGTAATCCCATAAATGTTTAAACCAATGTTATTGAAACCGTAACCCCGGAGGAATACATAAGAGACACTTTCTAGAACGTTTCGGACTCCAAAAAGGAATAGGTATGTGGTACGGTAAGTAAACCGACTCCAAAACAGTTCTAATGGCAATTTTTCTTTGTTTTGGAATATTTAAGAAAAGAGGAAAATAAGAAGTAGTCCGGGAAGGACACGAGGTGTCCACGAGGGTGGAGGGCGCGCCCCCTGCCTCGTGGGCACCTCGTGCGCTCTCCGGACTCCGTTTTCTTGCACGATAGTTCTTTTAGTCGGTAAAATTCATTATATAATCTCCTGAAGGTTTTGATCTCCGTATCACGCAAAAATCTCCTGTTTTTGTTTTGAGTTGTTTCCTGCCAGGGTTGTCAAGGCCAAGCATCATGTCGTCTCCCTCCTTCTCCAACAATGAGGGCAACGATGCTTGGGTAATGAAGATAGAGCTGAAGAGGGAAGAACCCGGAGAGATCAACAAGGATGATGGGATCAAGAAGGCCATGGGGGATGAAGTTCCGGCAGTAGCAGAAGAAGACATCCTTCAACCTCAACACAACCTCTTTACCCCAATGGATATTGAAGCTTTCAAGATGATTGAGTTAGCTCGCATTCAAAACAAGTATCTCACAAGTGAAAATAATTTGTTGAAGGAGCATCTCATCGCACTCAAGGGCATTATCCACAAATTGGAGGATCTCTTACGCTCGATGTGCAACTACCCATCATCACCAACACCTTCTTCACCAACAAAGAAGAACTGAGCCTCGGGTATGGGCACTCCCCTTGGCAACTACCAAGCTTGGGGGAGTGCCCCGGTATCGTATCTCTATCACTTTTATCTTTACCATTTTTCTTAGTTCGATCATTTTAATAATATCTTGATCTAGTAGAATAAAGTTTTAGTATGATCTACGTGTGTGTTTTGCTTTATGATCTTCCTATGTAATCGAGTATGTGAGCTATATATAATAAAGATTAGTGTTGAGTCAAGGGCTTGATTATTTTGCTATGATCTTGAGGGAATAAAATAAAAGAGAAGAAATAAAAAGAAATAAAGAGATCATATGGATCTTATGGAGAGTAATGAGCTCACATATAAAGATTATGATGAATAAAAGTTGTTGAGAGTTGACAAACATAGTTTTGGTCATCGTTGCAATTAATAGGAAGTAATAAAGAAAGAGAGGTTTTCACATATAAATATACTATCTTGGACATCTTTTATAATTGTGAGCACTCATTAAAGTATGATATGCTAAAGAATTGACGTTGGATAAGGAAGACAATGTAATGGGTTATGTTTTCTTACATCCGAGATAAATTATATTGTCATGGATCATCCAACATGTTGAGCTTGCCTTTCCCTCTCTTTCTAGCCAATTTCTTTGCACGAAGTCAAGATACTACTTGTGCTTCCAAATATCCCTAAAACCAGTTTTGCCATGAGAGTTCACCATATCTAGCTATGGCTTGAGTAAGATCCATCAAGTAAGTTGTCATCATTGCAAGCAATAAGAATTGCCCTCTAAATATGTATGACTTATTAGTGTGGAGAAAATAAGCTTTATAATATCTTGTGATGTGGAAGAAATAAAAGCGACGGACTGCATAATAAAGGTCCATCACAAGTGGCAATATAAAGTGACGTTCTTTTGCATTAAGATTTCGTGCATCCAAGCATAAAAGCACATGACAACCTCTGCTTCCCTCTGCGAAGGGCCCATCTTTTATTCTTGTCTTTTACTTCATGCAAAGAGTCATGGTGATCTTCACCTTTCCTTTTTACATTTTATCCTTTGGCAAGCACAATGTGTTGGAGAGATCCTGATATATATGGCTAATTGGATGTGGGTTTTCATGAACTATTATTGTTGACATTACCCTTGAGGTAAAACGTTGGGAGGCAAAACTATAAGCCCCGGTCTTTCTCTGTGTCCGACTAAAACTTCATAACCATAAATATCGCGTGAGTGTTAGAAATTATGAAAGACTAAAAGATGGTTGAGTATGTGGACTTGCTGAGAAGCTCTTATATTGACTCTTTCCTATGTTATGATAAATTGCAATTGCTTCAATGACTAAGATTATAGTTTGTTAGTTTTCAATGAAGTTTCTGATTCATACTTGAGTATGTGAATGAATTGTTACTTTAGCATGGGAGATCGTATGACAATATATATATATGCTGCTGTTCTAAGAATGATCATGATGCCCTCATGTCCGTATTTTATTTTATCGACACCTCTATCTCTAAACATGTGGACATATTTTTCGATATTGGCTTTCGCTTGAGGACAAGCGAGGTCTAAGCTTGGGGGAGTTGATACGTCCATTTTGCATCATGTTTTATATCGATATTTATTGCATTATGGGTTGTCATTACATGTTATGTCACAATACTTATGCCTATTCTCTCTTATTTTACAAGGTTTACATGAAGAGGGAGAATGCCGGCAGCTAGAATTCTGGGTTGGAAAAGGAGCAAATATTAGAGACCTATTCTGCACAGCTCCAAAAGTCCTGAAACTTCATGGAAGTTATTTTTGGAATTAATAAAAAATATTGGCGAAAGAATCCACCAGAGGGGCCCACACCCTGGCCACGAGGGTGGGGGGCGTGCCCCCTGCCTCGTGGGCCCCCTGGCAGGCCTCCGGTGCCCATCTTCTGCTATATGAAGTCTTTCGTCGAGAAAAAAAAATCACAAGCAAGCTTTCAGGAAGAAACTCCGCCGCCACGAGGCGGAACCTTGGCGGAACCAATCTAGGGCTCCGGCAGAGCAGTTCTACTGGGGAAACTTCCCTCCGAGAGGGGGAAATCATCACCATCGTCATCACCAATGACCCTCTCATCGGGAGGGGGTCAATCTCCATCAACATGTTCACCAGCACCATCTCATCTCAAACCCTAGTTCATCTCTTGTATCCAATCTTTATATCCAAACCTCAGATTGGTACCTGTGGGTTGCTAGTAGTGTTGATTACTCCTTGTAGTTGATGCTAGTTGGTTTACTTGGTGGAAGATCATATGTTCAGATCCATTATGCATATTAATACCCCTCTGATTATGAACATGAATATGCTTTGTGAGTAGTTACGTTTGTTCCTGAGGACATGGGAGAAGTCTTGCTATAAGTAGTCATGTGAATTTGGTATTCGATATTTTGATGAGATGTATGTTGTCATCCCTCTAGTGGTGTCATGTGAACGTTGACTACATGACACTTCACCATTGTTTGGGCCTAGAGGGAGGCATTGGGAAGTAATAAGTAGATGATGGGTTGCTAGAGTGACAGAAGCTTAAACCCTAGTGTATGTGTTGCTTCTAAGGGGCTGATTTGGATCCATATGTTTCATGCTATGGTTAGGTTTACCTTAATACTTCTGTTGTAGTTGCGGATTCTTGCAATGGGGGTTAATCATAAGTGGGATGCTTGTCCAAGTAAGGACAGTACCCAAGCACCGGTCCACCCACATATCAAATTATCAAAGTACCAAACGCGAATCATATGAACGTGATGAAAACTAGCTTGACGATAATTACCATGTGTCCTCGGGAGCGCTTTCCTTCATATAAGAGTTTGTCTAGGCTTGTCCTTTGCTACAAAAAGGATTGGGCCATCTTGCTGCACCTTATTTACTTTTATTACTTGCTACTCGTTACAAATTACCTTATCACAAAATATCTGTTACCGATAATTTCAGTGCTTGCACATAATACCTTACTGAAAACTGCTTATCATTTCCTTCTGCTCCTTGTTGGGTTCGGCACTCTTACTTATTGAAAAGGCTACGATAGATCCCCTACACTTGTGGGTCATCAACAAACAGTGGAGGGGCGCCACGATCTCTGGACACAATCAGGTTGATGCAGCGGCCCGGGGCGGAGTTGTTGAAGAAGGTCGACGGCGGCGGCGGAGCTCGTGCTGCAGTGGTCGGCGCGAGGAAGACGGAAAGGAAGAGGTAGGGGCAAGGGTAAAAGTGAAAGAGAGGTCCCCTGTCCCTATTTATAAGGAGGTAAAAGATGGCATGCACGGAAATCGAGGGGGTAAAATGATTATGTTAACAGCGCAAGCGCCTCGATTCTCGGAATGCTCATTAAGATATGGATCCGTTGAGATATCCCGGGCCTTGTGCGGAATTAATGCTCATGATGCCATGGCGGGTTACAATGATTCTGCTGTGTGACATCATGGTGGGTTATAGTAGACTGGTGAAGAATCGACAATGATACATTTTGCTAAGTTAAAGACTGGAGATTGATATGAACAAGTTCAAATCAACCTAGGGCCTAATGTTGGGGATATGGCTCCGAGGTATGACCCGCCCAGGAGGGGCCGGGTTATACCGTTGGCAACTTATTGTGAAGAAGGCCCAAGAGGTCCAATAAGATCTAGGGATGGCGGTTCATAAAACAACCTCATTGGAGGCCCAAAACCCAGAGGTGATCCAAGATCCAAATGTGTGAGCCGCTTGTTAGATAACTTGCTTTGTAAGGAAGGTTTAGTTAGAAACCAAGCCGGCCACATTGTGTGATATGGACGGGACTCTGGAAACCGCCAGACGTCAACCTACATATAAAGGTGAGATCTGGCGGCGGGTTAACTCAAAAAACAAGTAATCGAGAACTAGGTCAAGCGTATTCGCTCCCTTGTAATCAAAACTCAAGCAATACAACTAGAGGCAGGACGTAGGCTTTTACCTTGTTGAGAGGGGCCGAACTTGGGTAAATTCCTCATGTCCTTTTTCCTGTTCAACCACTTTAAGCTAACCTAGTGCGATGGCTCCACACCAAAGTTCTTTCACTAGGGCATCTGCCGTGACAAATCCATGACAGAAACCGTTTAGATTTTGATCGGTGTGAATAGGTTTTCAATTAAATATAGCGTGATAGTAATTTGGAATGTGACGCGACACAAGCTCAAAATTTATTGACGGTTCTAATTTCGAAGCACGACACTATTCCCAGATGGCGTAACGTGGGCATGTGTTCTCGGTCGCGTATGTGACGTTTGCACCATAGGGTGCACCGCAATAGGTGATGTCAGCACACGTCTTGTTCCATCAACCGTGCACGCTCATTATTACCATCGCACACGCTTCTTTTAATTAGAATGTGTGCCCGTCTAGAGCACACACATTGATTTGTCTAACTGTTTCTGTTTGTTGTGGCTAATAGCAAATAGTTCATCTGTGTGAAGTGTATGCTGTCAATCGCAGACACCTTGATCTGGCTGACCGTTTCTATTGTGTTGCCTAATCGCAAACAGTTCATCTGTGTGAAGTGTATGCCATCAATCACAAACACCATGATCTGGCTGACCGTTTCTGTTGTGTTGCCTAATCACAAACAGTTAATCTGAATGAACTATATGCCGCATATCGCACACACCTTCATCTGGCTGCCCATTTATGTTGTTCTGCCTCATCGCAAACAGTTCATTCGAGTGAAACGTATGCTCTGCATCGGACACACAACTAAAATCTGAACCGTGTTTAATGTATCCACCATCGCAAACATTTTGCGTCATTTTTAACGGTTTTATTACATCACCGTTTGTGATTAATGCATCGCGCACAGTTTTGTCGAAGGGTCTCTGATTGTAGTGTCGCGTTAGCAGCATCCTGCAGTAGTGTCTTGCTTATCACATATGATGCATTTCATTCACTTTATCATTTGTCCCAAGCTTTGATCTATATGTTGTCATTAATTACCAAAAAGGGGGAGATTGAGAGTGCAACAAATCCCCAGATGGTTTTGGTAATTCATAACAACATATAGTTCATTGAACTAATATGCATTCAACATAAATATTTCAGGAAGTTCAATGAATGGCATGCCATGGACTAGAGATGTGGACCCTTCAAAATGCTAAGGAAATGTATTGGAAAAAGCTCAAGACTCTCCATCTTTATTTTAATGATCCAAGATCACATTGAGTCCATAGGAAAGCCAATACTATTAAAAGGGGATGAGGTGTTGCTTAATGGCTTGCTTGCTCAAATGCTTAGTGATATTGCTCCAAAACCCTCAAGCACTTTCTCCATTCAAATATGTCAAAACTCTAAACTCCAACTCGGCCCCACCGATTCTTCCTACCCGGTTCCACCGAGTTCATATGACATAGATTCTGACAGAAACCCTAGCTAACAGTTCAGTCACCGATACGGGTCTCAGTCTCACCGAGATGGCCTTGCCAATGCTCTGTGACTTGTTGCATTTATTTCGGTCTCACCGAATTATGCAATCGTTCTCACCGATTTGGCTTGACATACTCTCTATTGCCTTATTGCTTCACTTCAGTTTCACCGAGTTGATGCAATCGGTGCCATCGAGATAATGTTTGCCCTAAAGCCCTATCACATCGGTCTCACCGAGTTGTTCCAATCGGTCCCACCGAGATTTCTAGCATTCACATTTTGAACTAATCGGTGCCACCGAGTTTAATCATTCGGTCTCACCGAGATTGGTCAAATGTGTGTAAGGGCTGGATTTTGTGTGGAGGCTATATATACCCCTCCACCCCTTCTCCACATGCGAGAGAGCCACTAGAACGTGCCTACACTTCCACCATACATTTTTTGAGAGAGAGCCGCCTACTCATGTGTTGAGATCAAGATATACCAATCCTACCGCAAGAATCTTGATTTCCAGCCTTCCCCAAGTTGCTTTCCACTCAAATCAGCTTTCCGCCATATCCAAATAAGTGAGATAGAGTTGAGTGTTGGAGAGACTATCATTTGAAGCACAAGAGCAAGGAGTTCATCATCAACACACCATCTATTACCTTTTGGAGAGTGGCGTCTCCTAGATTGGTTAGATGTCGCTTGGGAGCCTCCGTCAAGATGTGGAGTTGAACCAAGAACTTTGTAAGGGCAAGGAGATCGCCTACTTCATGAAGATCTACCTGAGTGAGGCAAGTCCTTCGTGGGCGATGGCCATGGTGGGATAGACAAGGTTGCTTCTTTGTGGATCCTTCGTGGGTGGATCCCTCCGTGGACTCGCGCATCAGTTACCCTTCGTGGATTGAAGTCTCTATCAACGTGGACGTACGATAGCACCACCTATTGGAACCACACCAAAAATCTTCGTGTCTCCATTACGTTTGCACTCTCCAAACTCTTCCCTTTACTTTCATATGCAATGTTTTAGTTTCCGCTGCTATACTCTTATAATTGCATGTGTAGGTTGATTTCTTGACTTGTGCTAATTGCTAAAATCCGCCCACAACTAAAATTGGGAAAATGTTAGATTTTTTTGGTCAAGTAGTCTAATCATCCCCCTCTAGACATACTTCTGATCCTACAGCGGGATGTACCAAGGTCACAGCAAAGAGGCCACCATCATATTGGAAGCAGTCACATCACATGACTCGTGGATTTGGTATGCTTTCTTTGAAATGTTTGGTTTTCACAACGACATCAATGTGCTTCAGCGATCTCCCATGTTCAGGATACTTCGTAATGGGGAATTGTCATCATGCAACTACACTGTCAGTAGCCGCGACTACAACATGGGGTATTATCTTGCCGACCGTATCTATTCTCAGTGGGCGGCATTTGTGAAGACCATATCTGCTCCCATGGCAATAAACAAAGTCACTTTGCAACAATGCAAAAGGCAGCTAGGAGGGATGTGAAGAGGACATTTCGAGTGCTCCAAGCTTGTTGGATAATTGTTCCTGGAGCTGCAATGATATGAGAATCAGAGACTTTGTGGCAGCTGATGACATGCCGTGTCATTTTGCATAATATGATTACCAAGGACGAGGATGGTGGGTAGCCCAAACCAATGATTTTGAGACGCCTGAAGAACAAGTCCACATCCCGAAACAACAAGATGCAAACCAACTTACATTTTTTTGCATATGCATAAATTCAAAATCTTCGAGATCATTAGGGGCACACCGTAGCTACTCAGTAATCTCGTGGAGCATATGTGGACCCACAATAAAAACCGAAGAGCTAATATTTCAATTATGCACTTGAAATAAATATTATATTCAAACTATATATTTTTGGTACGTGTATGATGGGCATGCATGGATCCGCATGAATTTGAGAGTTTGAATTTGAGACGTGTGACTGTCAGGCAAGGGATTGTCTAGTGCCGTCCGCGGGCCTGTACGAGCGTGCCCGCGGACATATAGGGGCCAAGATTTGTCAAGTCCGACTTTAGATGCTATAAAACCCACGATTTTATTGGTCGCTATTACCAAGTTTTAAAAATTAAAACTTAATAGAATTAACTCTTTAAGATGTATTTAGAATGAATCTTATTTGAGAGTTCTCACCACCAGAAACACGAATATACAAACAAAAATTAATTTAAACTTCTGGTTCAAAAATAGAAAAATCAAAAATCAAAAGCCTGAAGAAAATGATGATGCGTGCTACTACCTTCGTCCTGCTTTATTGGTCCCTATAGTATTTTGTGCTAAACTTGACCATAGATTTATCTAAAATAATAATAATACATGTCATAAAAAATTATATCATTGGATTTGTATTTTCAAGTGATATTATTTTTGTTACAGGCATTAATATTTTATTAGTTAAATCTAAGATTAAAATTTAACACAAAATACGAAGGGACCAATAAACCATGAATGAAGGCAGTAGTACAAATCCTCTGCCAAGAAAACCTCCACCTCGGTCCTCGTAGAAGCAAAAGATCTCTCCGTAGTTGGCCATTAGGTTGGTCATAGTGGGGAGTAACTTATACTAGTGTCATGCATATGACACTAGTCTAAGTTACTACATTCATAGTGCAAAGTAACATAGTAGTATTGTCATAGATGGCTTCATTTATTAGCTTGTCGACTCATCTTGTATTGGGAAATGCTATGTTACAGTAACATATTATGTTACTACTTCTCATTAAGTACTTACCATATAAGAAAAAAATTCTTGAAGTACGCTATGTTACTCGCTAAGTTACTCCCACTATGACTAGCCTTAAACACCCCATGCTGCTATTGATCACGCACACTGGCGCACGCTTCGAATCGAAGCAACCTCCTGCTCCACCTCGTCCTCACAGCTCTCCTTCCTCTCAGGACTGCCGCTTGCTTGCTCCACTGTTCTTGTGTGAGAGGCGCCAGCACCATGCCGAAACTCCCTTCATCGCGGCTGCCGCTTGCTTGCTCCGCCGCTCGTGTGTGAGGGAAAAGCTAAAGCGGAGCCCCCCCTAGGCGCAATGCCGTGGACGCGTGATGCGGGGGAGATGGATTTGGGCGACATTGTGCTCTCCTGGTCGACCCAGGACATCATCAACGATGACCTCTACAAAGGGCAGGTGCTCAGCTCAATCGATCCCTTGATAGTGCGAGTGAGCATCCTCTTCCTGTTTTTTAATCTGCGCGTGCGTGCGAGCTGCATCCAGGCGTCCAGACATGCTTAGGTTTCCCTGATTGATGAGTCGCTTGTAGCACATCGTCGTTTCACCGCTTGTTGGGCAGGCCATCCAAGCGGGTCATTTCGACCGCTTGGTCTGGGCGTGGCGAATATTTTGCTAGGGTTTGGAATGGGTTCAATCGACATGGCACTCAAGAAATCACGTGTGCCTGTAATTCATTCGAGCCAGCTAATAAATATACTATGGATTCAGAATACGATGACTATGTTGACAAAAAATGATACGCCAACTTTAATAATATATGGCTGCATGCATCACCCTGATGATGGGGGTTCGGCTCACCTGCAGGGATCCCTGCAAGAAATACTGAGTAGGGCCAATAATAGACCGCCATGTGTCCGTGTGGGCCAACTTCGGCGCTGGTCTCTCCTTCGACCAGGTGCACATTGCGCTTGCATACGACGTCCTCGCCAAGATGACGGTCCACACTAGTCTCTCTTTCGCAAAGGATGTCGTCGAGCGTTGTTGCTATGCGGCATATGTGTTGGTGCCGTTTGCCTCCATCCATGCCTATTTTGATGCAGCCACTATCGACATCCTAGCATATGCATCGGTTGGAGTCATCTCCAGCGTTGACGTGAGAACCAGCCATGCTGCAGTGGTACAACGTTCTCCATGTCATCGAGATTGAAAGGCTCATTCAACTAACTAGCCCCCTCGAATAACCATCTGCTCCAAACTACTTGCTCACATTTTATTCGATTGGTTGTGTCAACTCTCATTCACAAAACTCAATTCCCATTATTAACTGAAAAACAAGAACACATGCTCCTTTCAAAAGAAGAAGAAGAACGTATGCTGAAAGACACAGGAGATGGCATGACACTTGGTACCGTGTGATGCAGAGAGCCCATCGCATCGTGGAGGTTGTCGGGGAGCAAGACAACGTAGATGGCAGGGTCCGCTGGGGCACCGGAGTCGCCGAAGTTGCGGAGGTCAGGGACAAGGGCGCGACGAGCGCGGCCATCTGGTGGCGCCACTATGCCAGAGACCCAGGAATCATGGAGGAGGAGCACTGCCCGGACGGTGGTGGAGCTCTGCTCAGCCGGACACACTGCTCACGTCGATGTTCCAGTGCGTCGCATGTCGTCGGTGGCTGGACTCCTTCATGCTCGCCTCATTGCCCCCGTGCGATCTTCTCGTATCAAATTAAATCCATCTTAATTAGAGAAGTTGGCCCACACGGACACGTGGTGGTCTAATATTGGCCCTGCACAGTATTTCCTACAGGTGAGCCGAAACCGAGGTCGGGGTTATCCTCCTTTTTAAAAAAAATTCTTCCAAATATACCGGTGTTTCAGAATACTTTAGATAACACTATTATGAGATATTAAGTTCTGAAAGAATGTTGGGAGATGTTAGGTCTGTAAGTAATGCCACCTAATATTATGATGCCATTTAGTTGTATTAATTTACTCAGAAGTTAAAATGCTAGAGACATGTCATATGGTAGCCAAGAGCCTCAGCTCTGTATTTGGCCGCACAGTTGGTCTCTTAGAGCATCTCCAGCCGTTGGCTCCTCCAGGAGGCATAAAAATCGTTGCCTGGGGGCGAGCCGGTGTTATAATCGGTGCTGGGGGCGGTTGGGCACCCACCCATCGCCCCCTGGCACCGATATCGACACATTTTTGGCGCAAATGTGCCCACTTTTCGGCCCACTTTTGGTGAAAAATGGCCTGATATCGGCGCAAATCGGCCCGATATCGGCGCGAATCGGCCCATATCGGCGCGAGCCGGTGGTATAATCGGTGCTGGGGGCTTGAATTCTCAACATAATAAGTAATATTTTTATCACATATTTCATCACAGAAAATTTATAGCAATCAAATAGTTCAACAAATAGTTCAACAACAAATAGTTCAATACAAATTATATAGTTCAACAAATAAAAACTCATATTTCATCACACGTCGAGCTAGGCGTCACCCTTGAGCCTCGATAGGTGCTCCACCAGATCCTGCTGCAGTTGTTGATGCACCTGTGGGTCTCGGATCTCCTGACACATATTGAGGTAGGCAGTGCAGGTTGAAGACCCTGCCTATAGTATGGTTCAGTGTCAAATACTGGCTCTTCCTGCTCGCTCTCAATGATCATATTGTGCAAGATGACACAGCAAGTCATGATCTCCCACATTTGATCTTTCGACCAGGTCTGAGTAGGATACCGGACAATAGCAAATCGAGATTGGAGCACACCAAATGCCCGCTTGACATCCTTCCTGCAAGCCTCCTGAACCTTGGCAAAGTGGGACTTCTTGCCTCCTGGCACAACGTTTGAGATAGTCTTCACAAATGTAGACCATCTCGGATAGATGCCATCAGCTAGGTAGTACCCCTTGTTGTAGTGCCGTCCATTGACCTCGAAGTTCACCGAAGGAGAATGACCTTCAACAAGCTTGGCAAAGACAGGAGAGCACTGCAGCACGTTGATGTCATTGTGAGTTCCTGTCATACCAAAGAAGGAGTGCCAAATCCAGAGGTCCTGTGTGGCCACCGCCTCAAGTACCACACCGCAACCGCCTTTGGCGCCTTTGTACATCCCCTTCCAAGCAAATGGGAAGTTCTTCCATTTCTAATGCATGCAGTCGATGCTTCCAAGCAGCCCAGGAATTCCTCTTGCTGCATTCGGTGCTAAGATCCGAGTAGTGTCTTCCGCATTGGGTATTCGCAAGTATTACGGTCCAAAAACTGCCACCACTGCCCTGCAGAACTTGTAGAAACACTCAATGGTCATGGACTCAGCCATGCACCCATAGTCGTCGAGTGAATCACCGGGAGCTACGTATGCAAGCATCATCATTGCTGTCGTGCACTTCTGGATTGAGGTGAATCCAAGTTTGCCAGTGCAATCCTTCTTGCACTTGAAGTAGCTGTCGAACTCCCGGATGGAATTCACAATCCTGAGGAAAAGCTTTCAGCTCAACCGATAACGGTGCCGAAATACTTTGTCGTCATGCAGTGGAGCGTCGACGAAGTAGTCAGAGTAGAGCATGCAGTAGCCTTCCAGATGATGTCGGTTCTTTGCTTTCATCTGCCCCGGCACCGAGCCACCTCGCCGCAGCTTTTCATTGCTCGCGAGCAGGCCGGCGAGGGCCGCTCATGAGATGTTCCTCTTCCTGGACGTCGGCATCGGCTTCCTCCTCCAGCAGCGCGGCGAGCGCCTCCTTGTCGTCCGAGTCCGTTGCCAAGCAGGCAAATCGCGGAACGCATTGCGGGCGTGGTGGGCGCACACCCGCCGGTACACCGCCCTACGTGGCCGGAATGCCGGACAAATCACTCGGACGGTGGTGGAGAGGTTGCCGCGGTGAAGCCTCCTCTCTTTTCCGGCGGGGAATGGCCTATCTAGCGGTGTTGGGCGGTGGGCGGCGCCGGGATCGGCAGGGTGGCGGTCGAGCGCGTGGGGGGTGGGAGGCGAATCTGGATGGTTGGCTTGACTTTTCGCTTGACAGTGTGGCCCTGGCATGTTTTTCCCTTGCGCCGGAGCCGCCGAGCGCCCCCCAGTGCGTCGGGTTCGGCCTGCGATCGCCGGGCCCAAAAACGGGCCGAGCCAGCAGATTTCGCCGTCTTGGGGGCGTGACTGGGGTTTTTTTCGGCGTCGGCGTGTAAAAAGTCGCCTAGGGGGCCTGTTGGGGGCGCGGTTGGAGATGCTCTTAGCATAGTTGCATACCGTTTGTGCCTTCACGTTGCTACATTCTAGATTTTTGCTATCCTTAACCGTATTCCCATTTACTGTTTTTATGTAAGTTGAGGCTACTCCTTGCAGCTTCCTCTCACTTGACCACTATCTCAAATCGTATCGCGCACCTCTGATTGAAGAAACAAGGTCAGATCTATGCTCACGCCTTGAACTCATCGTAGAAGGACCCACTTCGAAAATACTTTCTATGGAGGCAACACAGAAGCCGGAAGTGTACTATATGGATGTGGACTTTGGGGATTATGGGGCGGTTTATTCCGTGGAGGCTCATACTGCAAGGTATGGCGATGTGTTTATTTTGTCTAGCGTGAAACCTGAAGCTACGGAGGACTTCAGCCGCTATGGAGTGACATATTACTTGGCAATGGTTACTGACATTTGCATGGATGATAATGATGAATGTCAGAAGCATTTCAAAATCAAGGTTGCAAAAGATATTGGCTTGGAAGAAGACTTACAAAAGCTCAGATATGCAATATTTCTTAGTAATATCATAAAAAACATGTGGATATGGAAAGCACTAAGCTTTGACAAGCACATGAATAACAATTTCACACTGATCGAGTCTCTCTTAGCCCCCACAAATTCGGTAATAGGACATGTATAGTTGCCTTTAGGTTTTACTTAATACTTTATTACCAGGAGTATCTAACTTTTTTGAGCTCTTCTTTGTTGGCTCTTTTGTAGGGTGGTGATGTCTGTGGTATCTGTGCTAAACATGGTGGAGAACATTTGGCTTGTTTTACAGAGCAACTATTAGCGATGAATGGTAATAAATTGCAAATGGATGTTATTGAATCTGTCATCTCAGTTGTAAGATGTAGGAATATGAACCTCATGAAGCTTATACAAGGTATACCAGGTACTGGAAAGACCCACACTGTTAGTGCTTTACTGTGGGCTTTGGCTTCTATGAAATGCATAACTCTAACACGCGCTCCCACAAATGTTGTTGTAATTGGGGTTTGCACTCATTTCCTGCAGAACTTCAAGGATTTCAACAAAACAATTGATGACAATGGTCTACCCTTTTCTCTTGGAGATGTCTTGCTATTTGGGAACAAGTATAAGATTGACATAACCGGAGATCTTTAGGAAGTTTTCTTAGATTTTCGTGTCAATGAAATTTTTGAATGCTTTTCATCGTTGTCTGGATGGAGGTGCAAACTAACTTCGATGATATCATTTTTGAAGACTGTGATTCTCAGTATGATAGGCTTCTTGAGGATGATGGAAATAGTGATGCCGTGTGCAATCTGGACGTCCTAAAGAGTCAATTCAATGTGACAGCAATATCTCTTAAAAGATGTATTAAGAATTTGTGGATTCACCTCCCTGGTAGGTGCTTTTCACGTGATAGTATCAGCAATATATCCTCATTGTTTAACATGCTAGAAAAATTTGATGCCCTCCTGTGTGATATTGATTTAACTAGCAAGAGCTTAAAAAGGGGCTTTGGTGGTCTCTCAAGTGAAAACTCAGCTTGTGTGCAGCCGATATCTTTTATTGAAAAGGAACTGGATGGAGTAAGGTCCACATGCCTTAAATTGCTGAAGGATCTTCGGCATTCACTTAATTTACCTATTGGAGTAGGCAAAAACTGGGTCCAGCACTACTGTATGCATAATGTTGTGCTTTTTTCTGTACTACCTCTAGTTCTTACCGATTGCATCATATGGAGATTGAACCCCTCGATGTGTTAATTGTCGATGAGGCTACGCAAGTGCGAGAATGTGAATTGGTGATCCCACTATGTCTGCATCAGTTGAAACATGCTGTTTTGCTAGGAGATGACTGCCAGCTGAGTGCAATGGTTAAAAGCC
Organism: Triticum urartu; assembly: GCF_003073215.2. Taxonomy (NCBI): domain Eukaryota; kingdom Viridiplantae; phylum Streptophyta; class Magnoliopsida; order Poales; family Poaceae; genus Triticum; species Triticum urartu. The sequence continues at coordinate 321,678,554 of NC_053026.1, forward strand.
AGGTAAGGTTTTATCTTGCCCTCTCTATATCATATAGTTTTATTTCTTAGACATCGGTGCATATATCCACAACATAGGCTTCTGTGCAAAAATACTTCGACAATTTTTTCATGAAAAATAACAAAGGGTACGTCTTAACTTTTGCTCCGCCTTCATTGATCTATTCTTATACAATTAATCCTATATTTCATTGTTTACCTCTAGATGTGCAAAGAAGCTGGATTCGGAATAAGTCTTTTTGAGAGATTGGTTATGCTGAATTTTGAAAAGCATTTGCTGAATATACAGTACCGCATGAGTTCTTGTATCAGCTCATTTCCAATCGATTAGTTTTATGAGAGGAAGATTTTAGATGGTCCAAATGTGTTGTCTCCTTCCTGAAAGCAATAACGAAGCGTCTCAACTCCCTGGTCGGGAGCCCGCGATGTTTATATAGATTGTAAACGTGAAGTACAAGGCAGTCCGTTGTTGTAACCAGACAGAATACAAGAGAGAGAGGAGATTGGGAGAAAGGGAGTTGTAATAGGACAGGAGATCTATCCCTAGATATTCAGGTGTGAGGCGCAAGACAAGAACCCTTGACGCCTCCACATTAACATGTTTAACACCCTCCCTTAATCTGAACTGCGCAAGTTTAGATTACGCTTAAACTCCTCAAACGGCCTTGTAGCCAGTGCCTTTGTAAACCCATCAGCAACTTGATCCTTCGAGTGAACAAATCGAATGTCTAATTCCTTGTTGGCAACTCTTTCCCTCACAAAGTGATAATAAATTTCAATGTGTTTAGTACGTGCATGAAACACAGGATTAGCTGACAAGTATGTCGCACCAAGATTGTCACACCAAAGACAAGGTGTCCGAATGTTATATATGCCAAGTTCCTTAAGCATAGACTTCACCCAAATAATTTCTGTTGTTGCATTGGCAAGTGCTTTGTATTCTGCTTCAGTACTAGATCTGGAAACTGTGGCCCGTTTCTTTGCACACCAAGAAATCAAGTTGGGACCAAAGAACACTGCAAAGCCACCAGCTGATCTTCTATCATCCAAGCAACCTGCCCAGTCAGAATCAGAGAAGGCACTAACAAGAGTGGATGGTGACTTACTGAAGGTTAGACCAACACTTGGAGTGTTTTTCACATATCTCAGTATACGTTTGGCTGCCGTCCAATGAGCAGTGGTTGGTGCATGAAGATACTGACAAACCTTGTTTACTGCAAAGGAGATATCAGGCCTGGTGAGAGTCAAGTACTGAAGCGCACCCACCAGACTTCTATATTTGGTGCCATCCTCTTGATTCAAGAGTTCTCCTTCAACAAGTGTGAGTTTCTCTGAACTAGACAAAGGTGTTGGGGAAGGTTTGCAACCCTGCAACCTAGCTGTCCTCAAAAGATATGTAGTATACTTTTCCTGAGAAATATGAAGACCACCTTCTTTGTTTCTCTTGACCTCAATGCCAAGGAAAAAATGCAAGTCACCAAGATCCTTAAGAGCAAATTCTGAGTTCAAATCTGACAAGAGGGTTGTCACTGCTTCATTAGATGAGCTTGTGACAGTAATATCATGAACATAGATAAGCACAAAAACTGAAGTGTTCAACTTATTGTAAATAAACAGTGATGTGTCAGATTTTGAAGGAGTGAAACCAAGTTGTTGCAATTTTGTACTCAACCTAGAGTACCATGCTCTGGGGGCTTGCTTCAGTCCATAGAGTGATCTATCAAGCCTGCATATGTGAAACGGTTTGTTTTTGTCCTCAAACCCAGGAGGTTGCTTCATGTACACTTCCTCTTCCAGAACACCATGAAGAAACGCATTCTGCACGTTTAGCTGTCTAAGACTCCATCCTCTAGACACATCAATGGATAGAACAAGACGAATGGTAGCAGCCTTAACAACAGGACTGAAAGTATCTTCATAATCTATGCCATACCTCTGTTTAAAACCTTTTGCAACAAGCCTGGCTTTATAACGATCAATCGTGCCATCAGACCTTCTTTTGATCCTGAACACCCATTTGCAGTCAATCACATTTTTACCTTGCTGTGAGGGAACTAAATGCCACGTGTTATTCTTCTGAAGAGCATGATATTCATCCTCCATAGCCTTTTTCCAACTAGGATCAGCAAGAGCTTCCTTATATGTGCGGGGTTCTCCTCTGGAAGCAGCCAAACCAAATTTAACTTTATAATTTGTAGGTTGAATCACACCTGCACGAAGACGTGTACGAGGTGGTGTAGCAACAGCATGCGTTGGCGCTGAAGATCCAGATGCACCAGCATCAGCAGAATCGGCAATCTCCCCCTGGATCGAGGCTGGCGATCCCGAGGAACCAGGCATAGGATCTTCTGCGGCCTGCGGAACCAGAGGATAAGACGGGATGGCCACAGAGGATCCGGGCGGGGCAGAATCTAGCTGGGAGGGCGCGCCCGGTGTGGTTGCCACAGATGGGACCCGTCTGGTGTAGACCCGAGGTTCAGCCGGGAACCTGGTTGGTTGGTGGAGCGCGTCCGCAGGGTCGGACCCAGGCGCAGACCGATGCGGGCTGGCACAGGATTGGCGCGGAGCAGGCGCAGGCGCAGGATGGGCAGAAGGAGAGGATCCCGGCGTAGATCATGTCGGCACTGGCACGACTGGAAGCGCAGATCCCGAAGACGATTGCAGTGGCTCCATCACGATAGCTACAGGGCACAACGGAGCACCGTTTTCAGCAGAAATTGCACCGTTTTGGACCCCGTTTTCAGCACATGCTCCACCTGTAGCAGCAGACTCAGAAGACAGATTAGAAGAATTAGTCAAATTTAAGTCAATACAATCATCGAGTTCCACAAGAGTAATGCCGGAAAGATGAGATGGGAGGAGAAGTATTTCCTTTCGAAGGAGAGCTCCGGCATTCGAATGGAGTTTGGCAAATGGGAATTGAGTTTCATCAAACACAACATCACGGGAGATGTACACACGACCGGTGGGCACATCAAGACACTTAACACCTTTATGTTGTGCACTATAACCAAGAAAGACGCACTGTTGAGATCAAAACATAAGTTTTCGAGAGTTGTAGGGACGAAGGTTTGGCCAACAGGCACACCCAAAACACGAAGTGTATTATAATCTGGTGTGACGTGAAGAAGGCGTTCAGTGGGGGTTTCATTGGCAATAGTGCGACTAGGCCACATATTGATAAGATGTATTGCCGTGAGAAACGCTTCGTCCCAAAATTTTAAAGGCATAGAGGCGGAAGCTAGGAGGGCAAGACCTACTTCAACAATGTGTCGATGTTTCCGTTCAGCGGAGCCGTTTTGTTGATGAGCATGCGGGCAGGACACGTGATGAGAAATTCCTATCTTTTGAAAAAAATAATTAAGCTTCTCATATTCACCACCCCAGTCTGATTGCACGGCAAGGATTTTGCGATCAAAATTTCATTCAACAAGTGCTTGAAAGTTATGAAAAACTTGGAAGACGTCAGATCGTTTTTTAAGAAGATATATCCAGGTTTATTTGCTATAATCATCAATGAAACTCACATAGTAAGAGTGCCTACCAACGGAGGTGGGTGCCGGACCCCAAACATCAGAGAAAATAAGTTGCAATGGCTGAGTAGACACACTAGTAGAAATAGGATAAGGCAACTGAGGACTTTTTGCTCTTTGACAAGAATCACAAATAGTTTCTAAATGTCGCTCACCAACCACTGGGAGTTTATTTTTACTAAGAATTTGATGAACAGTAGCAAACGAGGGATGACCTAAACGACTGTGCCACCTTTCAGCAGAAAGCTTGATGGCACCATAGACTTGTTTGTTGAACTGACAATATTGAGGAAGCAACGCATAGAGTCCTTGCACACATGTACCCCTATGGAGAACTCTCTTCGTGACCTGATCCTTGATCAAAAACAAGAATGGGTGAAACTAAAGAAATACATTATTATCAAGAGCAATACGATGGACGGAAAGAAGAGTTTTGGAAGCATTGGGTACATGCAAGATATCTTTCAGAACTAGATTTTTATGTGGAGTTTCGATAATTGATTGACCAATATGACTAATCTTCATACCTGCACCATTTGCTGCGGTGTAAATTTGATCGTGGCCGTGGTATTTTTCTTGCATCATCACCTTGTCGAGTTCTCCGGTGATGTGATTGGTTGCACCCGTGTCTAAGTACAATTGGTATCGACACCATACGATGCATCAGCTATAGCAGCAACTTTTTTCTTTTGGGATGCGTCATCAGCATAACGCCAATCACAATCTTTGGCGATATGGTTAGTTTTTTTTACAAATTTGACAACGACCTTCATACCCCTGAAAGTTGTTGCGCCCTCTGCTGTTGCGTCGAGGAGGGTAGCCGCCACTGTTGTTTCCTTGGTGATAATGGCCACCACCACCACCATAGTGGCTGCTGCCACCATTGTTGTTGTTGTAGCCGCTAGGATTGTAGCCAGAATTGTTGTAGCCGCTGCCACCGTTGTGGCCGCCGCCGCTGTTGTTGTAGCTACCGCCACTGCCACCTGGACGAGATCCGCCACCACCACCACCCTTCTGCAGACCACGGGAGCCTTTGTTGGGTCCCTGGCGGCCACGAGAAGCAATGTTGGCGGAGGACTTGAAGTTGCCACCGCCTGTCCCATGGAACATCTCGACGCGCTGGTCGAAATTGGCTACCATGGCGAAGAGGTTCTCGATGGTGACTGGATGAGTACGTGCGTCCAAGGCGGAGATGATGGGCTGATACTCCATGTCAAGCCCCGCGAGGATGAATGACACTAGCAAGTCCTCCCCAATCGGTTTGCCTGTTGCCGCAAGCTCATCAGAGAGAGCACGCATGTGCCCGAAGTAGGTTGCCGCTGGCTGGTTGCCCTTCAGGGCGTTGGTGAGGGAGGCCCGTATGTTGTTGACGCGGGAGAGAGATACAGCGGAGAACATGTTGCTCAGGGCCGTCCAAATCGCATGTGATGTTTCCATCGATGCAACCTGAACCAGCACCTCCTTGGAGAGATTGCGAAGGAGATATGCGATGATCTGTTGATCTTGAATTAACCAGGGGGCATAGTCAGGGTTGGTGATCACCTGATCCTTGCCGTCCTTGTCCTTGATGGTGATGATCTTGGGAGGTTTTGCCGTGGTTTTGTCGATGTAGCCATACAGGCCGGCGCCCATTATCTGGGATCGCGCATGGGCTCGCCAGAGGACATAGTTCGTCCGGGTGAGTGGCTCGGAGACGTTTTAGTTGAGGCCGGAGGAGACCGGAGCGGTAGAGGTAGACATGGCAACGAGATGGGTTTTGGGAGATCGATGAGGAGAGGCTAGACGTGGTGGAAGAAACCTGCTCTGTATACCATGAAAGCAATAATGAAGCATCTCAACTCCCTGATCGGGAGCCCGCGATGTTTATATAGATTGTAAACATGAAGTACAAGGCAGTCCGTTGTTGTAACCGGACAGAATACAAGAGAGAGAGGAGATCGGGATAAAGGGAGTTGTAATAGGACAGGAGATCTATCCCTAGATATTCAGGTGTGAGGCGCAAGACAAGAACCCTTGACGCCTCCACATTAACATGTTTAACACTTCCTATAACAAGGAATACACAAGCCTCCCTTTTGGCAGCTACACTTTTATAAATGTCATTGATGGAAGGGAAGACAAAGATGGCACTGAAAATAGTTGGAGGAACATGGCTGAAGTTGCTATCGTTTTGCATCTGATACAAAACATCTTCAAATGTATGTCTATGCTGAACCTATCCTTTTTAACTGTAGCATCCTTTCTTGAGCACTCTGCTAATTCTTAATTTGATTTTCTATATGAAGTTAAGTACCTGATAGAGTGATAGACATGGACCTAGATAGAGTGGAAGTAGGTAGTATTAAGTTTAAGGGGTTTGCTTAAGTACATCCCCTTTACAAAATTACGGATCTCAAATCCACTTAAGAAAAGGGCATTATCATACTTAAACATATTAAAATAGATCGGATGTTCCGTTACTAGCGTTGTTATCGTCTGGGTGGAACTAACAAACCAAATCCCAGAAATCTCGGTCTTTGGCGAACAAAATTAATGGCAGCCATATCTTATCTCCTCGTTTTGAATTTTAGTGTTAGCTCATACTTTTTATTTTGAACTGGCGCTGGATCATACTTCCCTACTACATGTGGTGCTTCTCCTTCAAATGTACACAGTGAATCCTGTAAAATTTGTGAATCTTTTCGCTACTTCATGCTAATGGTAGAGGCACTGTTTTAGTTCAACTAATCTTATTAGCAAGGGAATGTAGACGCTGTCTGTGAAAAACTAACGCAAGCATACATCTATTTGGAATCTGGCCACCATGACGAACAACAAGATAGGGATCTGGCCAACTCAACTTTCTTAGGACAGGGTAGATTGGAGATAGATCTTCGGTGAAGTCACTCCTGAAATTCACAAAATTATTCGTAAAAAAGGGGGGGAATCACACAACAATAGACGTAATTAGTTTTGTGAGGCTTTTGTAGTATTTACAATTTTATGGACTATACTACCCTTTTTATTAAAAAAAGATATGTTTTAATCTCAACTGTTGATTTAATTAAGGGGGTGCACTGAAGCAGAACCCTTAAGCTAATTGTTGGCTTATACAGAGCCAATTTAAGTTTGCTTTAGAAATCTCCTCACTGGTCTTAAATGAAAAAGCAGAGCACCTGCTGTTGCCTGTCAATTTTGTTTCCTCACTAGTAGTGAAAAGAGTCTAGTGAAAAGATTGACTCCTGAAGATTAGTAACATACCAGCTTGTTCTTTTGTGTAGCCTGGAGAGGGTTAGGCCAAGGGCTCAGCATCGGTGTGGTCTCTCCATATAGCTGTCAAGTTGGTGTAATTAAAGATAGACTCTGCAACAAATACGATACATGTGATGGCTTTCATGTGAGGGTCAAGTCCATTGATGGTTTCCAAGCCGAAGAGGATGATATAATCATAGTATCAACTGTTAGGTCCAATGGGAGTGGAGGTCTTGGATTTCTTTCCGATAACCGAAGAACAAATGTTGCTCTTACTAGAGAAAGGTGCACACCAATTCTTTGGTTTGTTACCATTCAGGGTATGTTTGACTATAGTATATATAAATAAGGTGAATGCTTTATTTGATGTAGGCACTGCCTTTGGATTGTTGGAAATGCTACTACGTTATATAAAAGTGGGACTGTCTGGAAAAACCTTATTGATGATGTAATAAGACGAAAATGCATTTTCAATGCCAGTAATGATGCAACTATGTGCAAGTTAGTTTTGCACGTAAAGCAAAAACTTGATGAACTTGACAATCTTCTTAATGCTGATTCAACAATTTTCAGTAATACTAGATGGAAGGTAAGCACAAAAGTGATGCTTAGTCAGTTTAACTTTAGACATGCTTTCATCAGTTCCCCTAATTGTGACAAGTTGATTTTGTCAATTATGTGCACTGCACTTCTTCATATATCTATGTCTGGTGAGACTCATGTTTACCGTCAGGGACTTCAGTGTTGAATTAAAATGTTTTGGACTATGTTCTCTTTTGCGTGGTCATGAAATACCTAGATGTGTCTCTTGGTGAGACTCATGTTTACCGTTAGGGACTTCAGTGTTGAATTAATATGTTTTGGACTATGTTCTCTTTTGCGTGGTCATGAACTACCTAGATGCGTCTCTTTATTTTTTGGGATCATTTATTTGCATTTGCTAGTCTTTTTACTTACTCTGTAATTGGGTATTGAGAAGTTTGTCCTTAAGATTTACACGGGTATGTGCTATGTTAGACCATGCTATGTCAGTCATGTGGTTCCTTTGTACCATAACATGTGTTATGCCAGGTTATTACTTCCTCCGTCCCATAATATAAGTGTGTTGGTCGATGGCAACCAACACAATGGCTAGCTATCCTATGCCCTTAGCAATACAATGCCATGTAAGAACACACACAGCTAACTCAAAATATTGCACATCAATTTGGTTCCTGCCTTCGTCCATAGGTCGTACAGCTGGGGTATCATGCTTGATGTGGCTCGTAACACCCTGTCGTTGCGCTCTAGCCAGAGCATCCAGACGACAAGAAGAATAAGTGTGTCAAATCCCTGCCGCGGAAGCTTCATCACTTGCCGGCATGCAGCAGGCAACCATGTCTGCGAGCTCCAGGTGATCCGTTGTCCGTTGCCTTAGACCGCATCACCCCAGGATTGAAGTCCAAATGGCCCAGGAGTAGGGAAAGCCCACCGCTAGGTGATCATCAGTCTCTGGCTCCAACCCACAGAGGGCACACAACACGTGGTTCTTTGTCATTTCTTCTTTAAGCCACATCAACTTAAAGCTGAGATGAAATGCCTTTTCTGTATATTAGAAAAACAGAAAAATATTGTGTGCCAAGTTCCATTATACAGGGCTGCGCTTAACAAAACCAGGGCCTCTTTGATTCAAAGGATTTTTATAGAAATTTGGGGGATTGCATTGCTAGAATTTTTCCTATGTGTTCTTTTATTTGTAAGGATACTAGGATCACCATTTGTAGGCATTTTTCCTAGGGTTTCTATTGCACTACATTTCATTGGAAATTTTCCATCCACTCAAATATCTTAGAAGAATCGCTATGTTTTTCCTTGTAACATTCCAAATTTCCAATTTGGAATGTTATACGTAGGTCATTCATGCATATCATATTTTATTGCATCTTGCTTTGCGATCCTAGGAAATCCTAAGCAACTCAACGACCCACGGAGAGAGTTGGGGATTTCACCGTTTTCATATTTGAATTTTCTCAAATTTTGAAACAAGGATCGTTTTGGTTTTATTATTTTTTCTCTCCAAAATATTTCATAATAAAATATATGAGAGGAGATAATATGACTTCTCCAAACTAAAAGAAATATTGGAGCAAAATATTAAAATCAAATAAATAATTTTATTCGGATTTTATTGCTATTTTATTTGGATTAGAAAAATACGCATTTTTCAAAATTGCATTTCTAGCCAAAATAAATGTTCACTTTGTCCGAAATATTATTAGAGGACCGTGAAAATTTATTTCAGGATTTTTGGACTTCGTTTGGTATTTCTTTTATTTATTTTACTCCGTCTGTTAAAAAAAAGAACGCGCACCGACCAAACGGGTCGTGTCCAACCCGGACACTGCCGCCAGGCCTTTTTAAGGCGACGCCGAGCCGCCCCAGCCCACCCAAGCCGCCCCGCCGCCCGAAACCCTAACCGTAGCCGCGCCGTCGCCTCCCGCCGCCGCCACCAGCCACCGCCGTCGTGCCGCTGCCGCCGCCGTCCCATCCGTGCCGTGCCGCCGCGCCGGATCTCACCGGAGCCGCCGCCGTTGACCATGTTGACCGGTCGGTTTTTCTTTCAGTTAACCATGGTTTTTATAGTTTCCGGTTTATTTTCTTAGATCGGTTTTTCGTTCGGTTTATTTGCTTAGCGGACATTCGTCCGATTGTTCATTTAAATGAACGTTGTTCGCCGCTTAGGTTCAGACAGCAAACGTTCGTTCGTTAGTCTTTTATTTTTATTTTATTTTCGGCCAGGGACCTATCCACGATTATTTTTATCGTAGATTAGCCCATGATCTTTAGACCCTCGTAACTTTTCAACCGTTTGTCCAAATCCAGTGAAACCAGTGCCAAAATCTTTGTCTCGAGCCCCTCTTTCTGTTTAATCAACTTGAACAAGGTTTTTGGCAAATTAAGATTTGGCTTCAAGCAGTTTTGTGTTCAAAGTTCTTTTGACCGTAGTTTCTATTCCGTAGCTCCAATTCGATTGATTCTTTCTGCAGATCGAATCTCTTTAGTTGAGTTTTACCCGTGCATCTTTGCTTGATTGTTTATGTATGCTATTGTTTGTTTGCGATAGAATTCCCGGAGTGCACAGCGTGCTACTACGAGTCACTAAGTTTTGCGGATCATCAGCAAGGCAAGTAACACTTTGATCATACTCTTTTCTTACCCAGTTTTTATGCACTAGTTTCAACCCTCTAACATTGCATGAGTAGGATCTCTTAACATGTAGGTTTTGGGAAGTAGATGATGAGGTAGAACCTATTGCCCTTTTATTATCAAACCCTTGGGAGTTACTTCCACGTTATGGTTATATCGCCATGCTATGCTCGTAGACGTGGATTGGGTTTGAGAGTATCCATGAAAGATGTGAGATTGTTAATTAATGGTTAACTTAAGGTGGACACTTAAACACACATCTGGGTGGATTGGTTGCGGGCACCTGAAGAATCCAGTGTTGTCCTAGGATATCCCGGAGTACCCGTGTGATCATCCTATGGTTTGCCACCCAGGCTCACAGGGATCATAAGATTATTCCTGCTAGAAACTTTCGTGTGCAGCCACAAGCTATTATGGGCTCTAGCATAGTAGAGTAAGTTGCATGACCTCTTCTAGTGGTAGGCTAGCAGATGTAGGGGATGTAGGTTGGTACGGTCTACCCGGGTTTAGAGTTAATGCTTCTGAAAAACTGTGTCTTGGTCGTCCGTTTTTCAAACACCATGTAGTGCGAGAAATCCAACGGAGGAGACCGAGTCTTGTGGGGAAAGTGCACAAACCTCTGCAGAGTGTACAAACTAATCATGGTTAGCTGTGTCCCCGGTTATGGACATCTTGAGTATCTGGATCTTGGATTATCATATTGTTCTCATCACTCTATTACTTAATTTGTTGGGATGTTAATTACTTCCTAATTGGGATTGAGTTGGAGAAACCTTCTCAGTTTTCAACAACTACCATGATAGTTAAATAAAATAAATTCCTTTGTTGTAGGGAAAACTGGCTTTCCGCAGAAACATTATAACCATAGAGCCTCCACCAGCCATATATGCATGTAGTGATAGCATTTACCTGTTCATTGCTCTACTGTGTTATATTGCCAGTATATTCCTTGTGCTAGCCCGTTTTCGGGCTGCAACATATCATGTTGTAGACTTTTCAAACGACGAGTAAGGTGCGCTAGGTCGTTTGTCGTGCACTCAGCTATGCCGTTGGAGTTGATGGACTCACTCTATCTTCCAAGTCTTCCGATGTTATCTTATTTAGATGGCCTTAAGCCATATTATTGTAATAAGCTCTCTTTTTTAAGACTTTCTATGTAATAAGTGTGTGATTGCTACTCTGTTATAAATCCTTTGAAGTACTGTGTGTGTCAGCATTACCGATCCAGGGATGACACTTATGCACAGAGACTTGACCATTTGAGGTTGGGTCGCTACAAGATGGTATCAAAGCACACGCTGAATGTAGGACACGACCACTAAAGATGAGCCATAGGTCACTCTTCTCTACTCATTTATGACTTCTCTCTATTTTCTAGTCTATAGGATGGCGGACACAAGGAATAAGTTTACACAGCCGGATGAAGACACACCTTTTGGACGACACTTGAAGGAAGTCACTAGGTACCTGAACATTGGAATACCAAGCTTCACCGGGACCTACACCGCCACTTTACCAGAAGAGGAGCGTTGGATGATTCGAGTTCAAGTTCCCGGAAGGACATTCACGCCAGTAACTGAGTCCATAGAGTTTTCCTTCGATGCACCAACCTGGAGTCTAGGAAAGAGCATGTCAGCCCACATCGCCATAGGACGCATCGGCAAAGTTTATCACAAGGATCTTAAGGATACTATGTACCAGATATGTGGGCGCCGAGATGAGTAATGGGAGGTGATCAGCACCAGGAGGGACAGGTCCAGCTTTCATCCAGGAGTTAAACCAGCACATTCGCCGACAGGAGAACTAAATGTGCGCAAGCATGATAGATTTAAAGAAGGTGATGACCAGGAACACGGAGCTAGAACAGGAACTCAAGTCTACACGCAACAGATATGAGGAAGAAATCACAATACTAGTGGAGAAAAATGATGACCTGATAAGGAAGCTCGGAGTATTCATGGGAGACCCTGCGCCAAGAGGACATGACGACCATCGCAAGGACTACATCATCATCGACGACACCGACTCCGACCCCAGTGATGATGATTATGAAGATGAAGCTAGAGCGGATATCATGGAGTCTTCCACCGATCAAAATTTCTAGATGACCACCATATGATCAGTAGTATTCCCCCATGTAAATAGTATAGTCCGAGCACTGTAACGGTAGTTAGATCGATTGTATGCCCTTGTTCGAAATTGATTTGGTGTGATATGTTTGTGTTTGACTCATGTGCATATGGGTAGTGCTTTCTCATTAGACCTCATTCTATTCTAATCTCTCCCCTCTAAACACATCAGATGCCTCCGAGACGTGACCCCGGGTTTGTCTTCCCACCGGAGCTCGCTCAGTTGATCCAACAGCAGAATACACTGATGCAGTTGCTAGTCCAGAACCAAGGCAACAACAAAAACAACAACAATAACAAGAACAACCCACTGCCACCCCCTCCAGTTGACAACTTAGCCCGCTTTCTAAGGTTGCAGCCACCGGTGTTTTCCAGTAGCACCGAGCCGATAGTTGTTGATGATTGGCTACACAGGATAGGAAGGCAGTTGACCACTGCAGGTTGCACAGATGCTGAGAAGGTGCGATTTGCCGCACACCAATTGGATGGACCTCCAGCCTCATGGTAGGAGAATTACACGGACACTTTTCCTATAGCCAATGTCACATGGGAGCAGTTTCAGCAAGCATTCCGCACTGCTCATGTTTCAACTAGAGCTATGAGCATGAAGAAGCGTGAGTTTCGCAACTTACGCCAGGGCAACCGTACTATGGGGTAGTATGTGGATGAGTTTAGCAAGTTAGCTCGTTATGCCCCAGATGACGTGGCCACCGATGCCGCGAAATAGGAGAAGTTTATGGAAGGGCTGAATGATGAGATGAGTATGCAGTTAATGGTGGCAACATTTAACAACTAATAGGAGTTGGTAGATAATGCTCTTATGATTGAAGGGAAGCAGCAGCAGATTGAGAGCCGCAAAAGGAAGAATGGACAAGGGAGGTACAATTCAGGAGCTCAACAGAAACCTCGTTTCACCTCGAACTCGGGAGGATATACCCATAACCACGGAGGACATAACCACAATGGAGGAAGTTCGCATAACCATAGTGGCCCCAAGAATGGAAACGGGAATTGAGCAGTCAATAATCAGAACCGCTCTAACCCAGCCACACCCGCCAAGAGGGATCTAAGTCATGTTACTTGCTTCAAGTGCGGGAAGACTGGACATTACGCCACCGAATGTCCTGAAGCAAAGAATGGAAATGGCAATGGAAGCTTTGGGAAGAAGCCCAACCCTTTCAACAAGGGACAAGTGAACCACGTGAACGTGGAGGAGGTTGAAGAGCGGCCAGATGCAGTTATCGGTAAGTTTTTGGTTAAGTCATTTACCGCTCTCGTTCTTTTTGATACTGGTGCATCGCATTCATACATTTCAAGGGGATTTGTGGACAAGTTTAAGTTACCCACCTTAGCCCTTAGGACACCCTTGCTAGTAAGCTCACTAGGAGCAGAGTATATGGCCAGCCGATGGTGTGAACGGTTACCCCTAAACATTGGCAGCCATGTTTTCCCCTCAGACCTAATAATTCCGGAGTCACAAGGATTGGACGTAATACTGGGTATGGATTGGCTATCGAAGTATGGAGGAAACATTGATTGTGCTAGTAGGTTAATTCTGCTCACCACCCCGGAGGGAAAAAGGATTAAGTATGTATCCAGGAAAACACCAAAGAGGACTCACGTAAACTCCTTCACGGGCATTGTTCAAGAGGAGGTGCCTGTAGTGAAGGATTACCCGGATGTATTTCCATAGGAACTACCGGGCGTGCCACCGGATCGAGACATTGAGTTTTTGATAGAGCTATTGCCAGGCACCGGACCAATATCGAAGAGAACATACCAGATACCCGCAAATGATCTGGAGGAGATTAAGAAACAAATTAAGGAGTTATTGGAGAAAGGTTACATTCGAGGAAGCTCGTCACCATGGGGATCCCCAGTGCTCTTGGTTGAGAAGATGGACAAATCTCTGAGAATGGTGGTTGACTATCATGCACTGAATGAAGTGACGATCAAGAACAAGTACCCACTGCCGATGATCAATGATTTGTTTGACCAACTGCAAGGAACTAAAGTATTTTCCAAGATTGATCTACGATCAGGGTACCACCAGCTGAAGATCCGAGAACAGGATATACCTAAGACAGCTTTCACCACAAGGTACGGGTTATAGAGTACATGGTTATGTCATTTGGATTGACTAACGCCCCTGCCTATTTCATGAGTATGACAATAAGGTGTTCATTGAGTTCTTGGATAAGTTTGTCGTGGTGTTCATTGATAATATTCTGGTATACCCGAAGAATGAAGAGGAGCACAAGGAGCATTTGTGTTTTAGTTCTTGAGAAGCTCAGGGAACATTAGTTATATGCCAGGTTCAGCAAATGTGAGTTTTGGTTGAAGGAAGTGGGATTCCTTGGACATGTTATATCAGGAGAAGGTATAGCAGTAGACCCTACTAAGGTTCCGTCAGTCATTGAGTGGTTGGCACCCACTTTAGTTGGAGAGATCCGCAGCTTTCTGGGACTCGCAGGATATTATCGGAGATTCATTGAGAATTTCTCAAAGATTGCAAAGCCCATGACAGAGTTGTTGAATAAGGACACCAAGTTCAAATGGACAGATGAATGTGAGGCAAGTTTTCAGGAGTTGAAGAAACGTTTGACTACAGCCCCAGTGCTGATTCTGCCAGATACACACAAGGATTTCCAAGTGTATTGCGACGCGTCTCGCTTAGGACTTGGAGGGGAACTTATGCAAGATGAAAGAGTTGTTTCGTATGCCTCACGTCAGCTTCGACCGCATGAGTTGAATTATGCCAGGCATGATTTGGAGTTAGCATCCGTAGTACACGCACTCAAGACCTGGAGACATTTTCTTATTGGAAACTGTTGTGATGTGTATACAGATCATAAGAGTTTGAAGTACATTTTTACTCAGAAGGAGCTAAATCTCAGGAAGAGGAGATGGTTGGAGCTCATAAAGGATTATGATATGAAGTTGCACTATCATCCAGGCAAGGCCAATGTCGTAGCTGACGCTTTGAACCGGAAGAGTTATGTTAATACTCTCTTAACGGGAGGGTTACCAGAGGAGTTAGCCGAGGATCTCCGGGAACTTTGTTTGGAGATAGTTCCCAGAGGTTTTGTTGCAGCATTGGAGGTTTAGTCGACATTATTGGGAAAGATTCGAGAAACTCAGAAGTATGACAAAGAAATTGCCGAGATAAAGGAGAAAATGAGCAAGGGAAAGGCCAAAGGTTTTCGTGAGGATGAGCACGACACCTTGTGGTTTGAGGACCGTGTTTATGTACCCCAATAATGTAGAGATCAGGAAGTTGATACTTCAGGAGGATCATGACTCGCCATACTCGATACACCCCGGAAACACCAAGATGTATTTGGATTTGAAGGAGCGTTTCTGGTGGACTGGTATGAAGAAGGATATTGCCGAGTATGTAGCCGTATGTGATGTGTGTCAGAGAGTGAAGGCAAAACATCAGAAGCCAGTAGGATTACTGCAGCCTATGCCGATACCCGAATGGAAGTGGGATAAGCTTGGCATGGATTCTATCACCGAATTACCCAGGACCCGATCGGGGTATGACTCTATCTGGATAGTAGCTGATCGTTTGACCAAATTGGCTCACGTTATCCCATTGAAAACCACCTATACAAGTGCGAAGTTGGCCAAGATATATATGACCAGGATCGTATGTCTGCATGGAGTTTCATGGACTATCGTATCAGATAGAGGAACACAGTTTACTTCAAAGTTTTGGCATCAGCTGCACCAGACTTTGGGAACCAGGCTAGAGTTTAGTACTGCCTTTCATCCGCAGATAGATGGACAGACCAGAGAGTCAATCAGATTCTGGAAGACATGTTGAGAGCTTGTGCGCTCGATTATGGATCTAGTTGGGATGAAAATTTGCCTTACGCGGAGTTCTAATACAACAATAGCTACCAGGCCAGTTTAAAAATGGCACCTTTCGAAGCTTTGTATGGAAGGAGGTGGACGACACCGTTGATGTGGGATGAAGTTGGAGACCGTCAGTTGTTTGGACCAGATTTAATTAAAGAGTCAGAAGAGAAGGTTAAGCTGATTCGAGATAGACTGAAGGTAGCTCAATCCAGGCAGAAAAGTTATGCAGACTCAAAACACAAGGAGGTAGTTTACGAAATAGGAGACAGAGCATATCTTCGTGTGTCACCTCTGTGAGGAGTTAAGCGTTTTGGAGTTAAGGAAAAGTTAGCCCCAAGATTTGTAGGGCCATACCGAGGTTTGGAACGCATGGAAGAAGTAGCCTACAAGTTGGAGTTACCCAAAGGACTGTCAAGAGTTCATGATGTATTTCACGTTTCCCAGTTGAAGAAGGGACATGCAGAGACGACCAATATTCCTCTGAGAGATACAGTGCCCCTGGAAGCAATTCAGTTGGATAGTGATCTGACCTATGAGGAGAAACCTGTCAAGATTCTCGAGTTTGCCAGCCGAATCACACGTAGTAAGGTTATCAAGTTTTGCAAAGTTCAGTGGAGCCACCATACCGAGGATGAAGCCACCTTGGAACGAGAGGATGATCTACGGAAAGACCACCCACACCTATTTTCTAGCCAGCCCGAATCTCGAGGACGAGATTCATCTTAAGGGGGGTAGGTTTGCAACATCCCAAATTTCCAATTTGGAATGTTATACATAGGTCATTCATGCATACCATATTTTATTGCATCTTGCTTTGCGATCCTAGGAAATCCTAAGCAACTCAAGGACCCACGGAGAGAGTTGGGGATTTCACCATTTTAATATTTGAATTTTCTCAAATATCGAAACAAGGATCGTTTCGGTATTATTATTTTTTCTTTCCAAAAATATTTCATAATAAAGTATATGCGAGGAGATAATATGACTTCTCCAAACTAAAAGAAATATTAGAGGAATAATGTTAAAATCAAATAAATAATTTTACTCGGATTTTGTTGCTATTTTATTTGGATTAAAAATATGCACTTTTCAAAATTGCATTTCTAGCCGAAATAAATGTTCCCTTTGTCCGAAATATTATTAGAGGACCGAGAAAATTTATTTCAGGATTTTTGGACTTCGTTTGGTATTTTATTTATTTATTTTACTCCGTCTGTTTTTTTTTAATCTGCACCGACCTAACGGGTCGTGTCCGACCCGGACACTGCTGCCAGGCCTTTTTAAGGCGAGGCCGAGCCACCCCAGCCCACCAAGCCGCCCCGCCACCCGAAACCCAAACCCTAGTCGCGCCGCCGCCTCGCACCGCCTCCTGCCGCCGACGTCCCGTTCGTGCCGCACCGGATCTTACCGGAGCCGCCGCCATTGACCACGTTGACCGATCAGTTTTTCTTTTGGTTAACCACGCTTTTTTAGTTTTCGGTTTATTTTATTAGATCGGTTTTTCGTTCGGTTTATTTGCTTAGCGGACATTCGTCTGATCATTCATTTAAACGAACATTGTTCGCTGGTTAGGTTCAGACAGCGAAAGTTCGTTCGTTAGTCTTTTCTTTTTATTTTATTTTCGGCCTGGGACCTATCCATGATTATTTTTATCGCAGATTAGCCCCTAATCGCCAGACCCTCGTAACTTCTCAACCGTTTGTCCAAATCCAGTGAAACCAGCGCCAAAATCTTCGTCTCGAGCCCCTCTTTCCATTTAATCAACTTGAACAAGGTTTTTGAAAAATTAAAATTTGGTTTCAAGCAGTTTTGTGTTTGAAGTTCTTTTGACCGTAGTTTCTATTCGGTAGCTCCAATTTGATTGATTCTTTGTGCAGATCGAATCTCTTTAGTTGAGTTTTCAGATTCGATCTTCTTAATTGAGTTTTACCCGTGCATCTTTGCTTGATTTTTTATGTATGCTATTGTTTGTTTGCGATAGAATTCCTGGAGTGCGCAGCATGCTACTACGAGTCACTAGGGTTTGCGGATCATCAGCAAGGCAAGTAACACTTTGATCATACTCTTTCTTACCCAGTTTTTATGCACTAGTTTCAACCCTCAAACATTGCATGAGTAGGATCTCTTAACATGTGGGTTTTGGGAAGTAGATGATGAGGTAGAACCTATTGCCCTTTTATTATCAAACCCTTGGGAGTTACTTCTATGTTATGCTTATATCGCCATGCTATGCTCGTAGACATGGATTGGGTTTGAGAGTATCCATGACAGATGTGAGATTGTTAATTAATGGTTAACTTAAGGTGGCCACTTAAACACACATCTGGGTGGATTGGTTGCGGGCACCTGGAGAATCCAGTGTTGTCCTAGGATATCCCGGAGTACCCGTGTTATCATCCTATGGTTCGCCACCCAGGCTCAAAGGGATCATAAGATTATTCATGCTAGAAAGTTCCGTGTGCAGCCACAAGCTATTATGGGCTTTAGCATAGTGGAGTAAGTTGCATGACCTCTTCGAGTGGTAGGCTAGCAGATGTAGGGGATGTAAGTTGGTACGGTCTACCCGGGGTTAGAGTTAATGCTTCTGAAAAACTGTGTCTCGGCCGTCTGTTTCTCGAACACCATGTAGTGTGAGAAATCCAACGGAGGAGATCGAATCTTGTGGGGAAAGTGCGCAAACCTCTGCAGAGTGTACAAACTAATCATGGTTACCCGTGTCCCGGTTATGGACATCTTGAGTATCTGGATCTTGGATTACCATATTGTTCTCATCACTCTATTACTTAATTTGTTGGGATGTTAATTACTTCCTAATTGGGATTGAGTTGGAGGAACCTTCTCAATGTTCAACAACTACCATGATAGTTAAATACAATAAATTCCTTTGTTGTAGGAAAAAATTGGCTTTCCGCAAAAACATTATAACCATAGAGCCTCCACCAGCCATATATGCATGTAGTGATAGCATTTACCTGTTCATTGCTCTGTTGTGTTATATTGCCAGCATATTCCATGTGCTGACCCGTTTTCAGGCTGCAACATATCATGTTGCAGACTTTTCAGATGAAGAGTAAGATGCGCTAGGTCGTTTGCCGTGCACTCAGCTATGTCATTGGAGTTGATGGACTCACTCTATCTTCCAAGTCTTCCGCTGTTATCTTATTTAGATGGCCTTAAGCCATATTGTTGTAATAAGTTCTCTTTTTTGAGACTTTCGATGTAGCAAGTGTGTGATTGCTACTCTGTTATAAATCCTTCGAAGTACTGTGTGTGTCAGCATTACTGATCCAGGGATGACACTTATGCACGGAGACTTGACCATCTGAGGTCGGGTCGCTACATTCCTATACTGCATCAAACATTCTTTGGGTCAAATTCCTGTGATTCTATCTTGTAGAAATAATAAGTGATGGCATTCAAATCCTTCCTATTCGCGTGTTCTTAAATTCTAAGAATCAAGGATGCCTTAATTTATGTAGAGGCCGGTGTATACTCATTATGTTTTGTATTCCCTTGATGCTTCATTATGAGTCAATAAAAACACCCTTTATCAGGAAAAAAGTAACTGCCTTGTGTCTCCAGAAACAAGTCAACTAACTTTGAGAAGAAAATGAATTTAGATAACTTGTCATACCTGTGTGAAAGCAACTCTAGCTAATTTTAGAGAAGTAAACTGCCGAGTAAACTTTAGAGGAGCATAAAAAATGTCGTTTCTAACCGAACCCCAAACTTATCGGAGTAAAAAAAATCTCGAAAGGCACATGAACACAAATTCGATGCTAAATTAGGTTCAAATTACTACATAAACCTTACTTAAACGACATTCGGTGCAAATTATAAATATTTTACATAGAACTTAAAATGGAATTCGAAATTTCTGCTATAATTTTAAACCTAGTCTGACTCTTCGGTGAGCTCCTTCCACCCCCTTCTGCTCAAACCTCCGATCATCGGGTTAGGGCCATCGCTATCACTGTCGTTGTGGCTGTCGCCGTCGGCACCCTCTTCGTTGGAGAGGTCGATAACATTGGTCCTCTCCGCCGCGTACTCCACATACAACCGGCGCTCCGCATCGACGTGCTCGGGTAGCGTCAGCGGAGCTGTGGCATGTATGCCTCGCTGGCTTGCTCTGCTGTGAGACGCTCGCAGGCCTCCCGGTCCTTCGGCCTCTCATGTGTGGTTTGTGTGGCAGGGCGGTGGTAGGTCGGGAGCGTGGGAGGGGAGTCAATTTACTCGGAGGCCGAGAGGTCGAGTATATGTACTCCTCGGCGGCCGCTCGGAGTAAAATTTTAACTCACCTAGCGGTTTTAGGGGATCGGCTAGGTCCGGTTTAGAGGGGTAAACCAGAAATTTTAGTCCTCTAACTGGTTTTAGGGGATCTGCTAGAGTTGCTCTAAGTCTTAGCTGAAGATGCCACCTCCTCCAACGACTTGCTGCTATGTCAGTAATGATGGCCCTGTTAAGGAGTGTTACTATTAGGTCTAGGAGTCCTATTAGGCTATGTTTCCTTTCCTTGTACCCCATGGGCCATGCAATAGAGCTAAGTTGCATCCATAACATGGTATTAAAGCCCTATGTATTTTTTTGGCACACGCAGCTCGAGTATTAGTATAGGTCTAGGAGTCCTATTACTAATACTCCTTATCAGGCCCCACATGATTATACTATGCTTAAATTCATATACAGTACATACTGTCTGGTGAATTTCCTACTTATTTTAAAAGAATACTTTTCTTATAATTTTTCTTGAATGCCTTTCTACTGAAGTTCTATGTTATGTATCTCCCAATTTCGTAGCTTGTTCTTAGCGACGGATTTAGAAAATCTTTCATTGAACTAAAATCACCACAGCTCAACAGAGAAGTACTCCAGAAACTTTTCAAACTTGGTGGTGGTTGGAGGACAACAGTCAAGAATTCTGATATATGTGATACTTTCCAGCATGCAAAAGTATACAAAGTCAGGGATTTTTATCTTATTTGGAACACTGACATGGAGAAAAAAGAAAGAAGGTTTTTCCAGATAATAAGAATTTGGGGCATACTGTCCCACAAACATGTTGCAAGAACTGTTCAGCATCTCGAAAACCTATTTTCCATGTACACAGATGATTACTTGGATCATTGCAGAAGAGTGCAGACAGAGGGGTATGTTTTTATTTTTTGCTGGGTTTACCCATTTAGTAGGCTGGTTCCTTTTATTCTTTAATTTTGATGCTTATAGATAAATTGCTACTGAAATATTTATGTCCGCAGATGATCAAAGTGTTGATATTCTTCTTATTTTCTCCCATCCTTTTTGTTGTGGTCTTGTGGATAACATGAAACTAGAAGTTCCTGTGATTTGGGATCTTGACCATGATATTATTCGCTATAAGGATCGCGTAACTGAAGCCCAGGAAGATCATGATCTCATGGATACGTCATGTCTTATGGAGAATTTAGAAGTTAGTGAAAGCTTCTTGCTGATGAATTTCTACTCTTTATCATCTGGAGTGGCAAAACATTTGCTTACATCTACTGATGGATCTGAATTGATATTTCCTTCGAATTGACTGATGAAGAAAACGTGATAATCCGATTCCCTCACACTAGTTTCACACTAGGGAGGTCAGGAACGGGGAAAACCACTGTATTGACAATGAAACTACTTCAAATAGAGCAAATGTCATTGATTTCATCCCGAGGGATTAATTTGGACGAAGTTGCTTTACTTGGGGCTTACCAGAAAATTGTATGACACCGAATGAAACAAGAAAGGAGGAAAGTTTTATAAAACAAGTATTTATCACTGTTAGCCCAAAGTTATGTTCGGCTGTAAAGAATGAAATTTGCAGGCTTAAAAGGTAAATCTGTCATGTGGTGGCTTAGTGTGCGTGTGTTTGTATGGTTGGACCCTTGTTACTTTGTGCTCGGCGGTTGCTTTATTTATAAAGCGGGGCGAAAGCCTTTTTCAGTAAAGGTAAATATGTTGTATCTGGAGCGCCATATGATAGTTTTACACATGTTATCGATTTGGCCAATTATTTTCATACATCCATTTGAAAGTGGAGGGCAGAAACGTGCTCTTTCAATGTATTTCTAACATCACACTCTTGAAATGTTCCTTTGTCTTTTGTCAGAAAAATCTCCTTTGTCTGGAACTATACACTCCAAACTAGTTATTGTTTTCTCGAAGAAAAGTTGGTTCTTCGATCTATTTCTTATGAAATAAATAGTATTCGATCAGTTATGTCAGCTATGCCAACGTTTTTCTCATATTAATTTCAAGTTATTTAACCATTTACAGATTTGTCTTTGGTGATGCACCCGATCAGCATAGCACTGATATGCATGATGTCACTGATGATATGGAACAATTGACAGCAATTCCTGACAATTTTAGTGATCTACCTCATGAGCACTACCCCCTTGCTATAACATATCGCAAGTTCTTGATGATGCTTGATGGCACATGTCAAACATCATTTTTTGATATTTTTTATGGTGAACTGAAGTCTAGCACTGAGATAGGGTATTCAAAATCTTGTGCATTGTGAACTTTTATTAAACATAAGGAAGTTACTTATGAGAAATTCGCTGCTTCCTACTGGCCTCATTTTAACGCAGACCAGATCAAGAAACTTGATGCATCCACTCTCTTTACTGAAATAATTTCTCATATAAAGGGTGGATATCAAGCAAGCACACTGAAGGAGTCCTGGATTAGGGGGTATCCGGACAGCCGGATTATATCCTTTGGACGGACTGATGGACTATGAAGATACAAGATTGAAGACCTCGTCCCGTGTCCGGATAGGACTCTACTTGGCGTGGAAGGCAAGCTAGGTAGTACGGATATGGATATCTCCTCCTTTGTAACCGACCTTGTGTAACCCTAGCCCCCTCCGGTGTCTATATAAACCGGAGGGTTTTAGTCCATAGGACAACATACAATCATACCATAGGCTAGCTTCTAGGGTTTAGCCTCTCTAATCTCGTGGTAGATCAACTCTTGTACTACTCACATTATCAAGAATAATCAAGCAGGACATAGGGTTTTACCTCCATCAAGAGGGCCCGAACCTGGGTAAAACATCATGTCCCCTGCCTCCTATTACCATCCGCCTGAGACGCACAGTTCGGGACCCCCTACTCGAGATCCGCCGGTTTTGACACCGACATTGGTGCTTTCATTGAGAGTTCCACTGTGCCGTCGCCGTAAGGAAGGATGCCTCGTCTCGTTGTTAAAAACAACATCACTACCGGAGAAGCCCTGGCTGTCGGCCAAACTCTCTGGCTTGGCAGTTTCGTCATGACCGCCAGTTCGGCCGCTGCACCAACGATGACTTCTCGGGTCATCAAAAACAGACTCCACGTCGGCTCGGAATTCGCCGAGCAGATGGTTCCAATAGAGCTCTCTTCCCTAAACGAGCTCTTGGATCATATCGCCGCCTTGGGAGTCGCTACAGATTATGATCGGATTGGGCTTAAACCCGATCAGAGGGAGATTAATTCTCCACCGGTCACCCATCATATTGCGGTGGTGGAGGAACAATGCGGCGATTTTTCCTCTACCCTAAGGACTAACTATGTCCGGATTCCTGAGCTCTCCGAGCCAGATACCTGTTTACGGGAGGACATCTCCCAAGCCCTGAACCTAGAGTCAAGCAGCGGGCCAGACTCATCGGGCAACACTCCGGAATCCAAACTTCCAAGATTGGAAACTCCTCGGCCCCTGGGCCTCAGATTGGGTAGGGGTTCGGACTCAAATCCACCCACCCGCCCAGACATAAACGATCTTTCCCACATCAGGCAAGAGCCCCATGAAACAGTACATCACTATTGGGCCAGATTCCTCCTTGTGATGAACAAGGTTAAGGACTGTCGCAAGGAAGACGCAGTCTTATTCTTCTGCAATAATTGCACGGACAAGGGAATCCTTAACGCCTTAAGTCACCGTGAAATATCACGCTTCGCTGACTTGGTGTCCATAGTACGAAAGTACTGTGCGATGGAAAGCGCCTGGAAAACCGAAACGAAATTTTGGGATAATCCGGCTCGGAATATACACCCAGTCCGAAGTAAAAGGGTGCACTATCATAAGACACCCAAGTTAGTTCCAAAGAAACAAAAACCCTCTACAGGGCATGGAACCGTATTGGAGGGATGGCTTAACGGACCCTGCAAAATTCATAGTACAACGGATACCATACCAACACACAGCCTTAGAGCATGTTGGATACTCCGGCAGGTGGCCAAAAGTGGTGAGGATCTTCTCATCCCAAATGCCACAAAGCACCATCCCGTGGATAACAATACGGTATTAACAGTCTTTGAAACCTTCGCATCAAATAATAGGCGCAAGCGAACACTCCACAGCCTCGTCGAGATCTGCCACATGGCAGCAATGAATCCATGGAGTGACACGGCTATTACCTTCAATGCCAGTGACGAACCTAAATTCCGAACAGCCCGAGCACCAGCTGCACTGGTCCTCAGTCCAATCATGGATGGCTTTCGACGCACCAAAGTACTCATGGATGGCGGCAGTGGATTAAACCTCATCTATGAGGAAACTCTTCAAAAAATGGAAATAGACTGGAACCGCACTGAGCAAAGCAGCACAACCTTCAGAGGAATCATCCACAGTCGGGAAGCAGGATGTGCTGGGAAAATCACACTAGATGTGGTATTCAGCACGCTGGAGAACTATAAGTCCGAAGAAATTACATTCCAAGTGGCCCCGTTCAGTAGTGGATACCACGCCATTTTAGGACGGGAGGCATTCACGATCTTCCAAGCCATACCCCATTATGGGTACATGAAGCTCAAAATGCCCGGGCCCAACTGAATCATCACTCTCACTAGTGATCCAGACACAGCACTCCGCGCCGAAAACAAAACAGCCGCATTGGCCCTCAAGGCATTATCCGAAGCCCTTTCGACCGAGGAATTAACTACGCTACACTCCACAGTGGATAGGGACAACGTGATACTTGACAAGAGATCCAAGTCCACCTCTTTTAAACCAGCGGATGAAATAGTCAAATTCCAAGTCCACCCAACGGACCCTACAAAAACAGCCTCCATCGGAGCAAAGTTAAACCCCGCCGTGGACGCCGCACTACGAGAGTTCCTGCGCGAGAATTGGGACATATTTGCCTGGCACCCCTCAGACATGTCAGGAATCCCACGCAGGCTGGCCGAGCACGGCCTCAATATCCTAAAGGGATTCAAGCCGGACAAGCAGGCTCTTCGGCGTTTCTCTGAACCTAAGAGACAGGCTATGGGAGAGGAACTAGCCAAGTTATTGGAGGCTGGATTCGTTAGAGAAATAAAACACCCAAACTGGCTAGCAAACCTAGTGATGGTACCAAAGAAGGACAAATCCTGGCGCCTATGTGTCGATTTCAAGGACGTCAACAAGGCTTGCCCAAAGGATCCCTTCCATATCCCCCGCATTGATCAAATTTCGATGCTACCGCAGGACACGAGTCATTGTGTTTCCTCGACGCATACTCCGGCTACCACCAAATCAAGATGGTGGAGTCCGACCAAGACGCAACGACATTTATCACACCATACGGCCCCTTCTATTTCAACACAATGCCTTTTGGGCTCAAAAACGCCGGCGCAACATATCAGCGCATGATTCAGACATGTCTGGAGAAACAGATCGACAAAACAGTAGAGGCATACGTAGATGTTGTGGTCATCAAAACCAAACACGTCGACTCTCTAATAGACAACTTGAGGGTCACATTCAACAACCTCCGAACATACGACATCAAGCTCAATCCGGAAAAATGCGTTTTCGGCGTACCAGCCGGAAAGCTCCTGGGTTTCATTGTCTCCAGTAGAGGAATTGAAGCTAATCCGGCCAAAATCCGAGCTTTGTCACAGTTGGCTACCCCAACAGACCTCAAACAAATCCAGAAATTAACTAGATGTGTGGCGGCTCTAAGCCACTTTATCTCCCGCTTAGGAGAAAAGGCATTACCCCTTTATCGCCTCCTTCGGCGCACTGAACACTTCGAGTGGAAAGACGCTGCCACAGCCAGATTAGAAGAAATAAAAGCCATACTGGCAACCAACCCAATCCTGGCCGCGCCAAACATTGGCGAACCAATGCTGTTATACATTGTGGCAACTCATCAGGTTGTAAGCGCAGTGCTCGTCGTCGAACGAGAAGCGGACGGACATAAATTCCCTCTTCAAAAGCCGGTATATTATGTATCCACTGTCCTCACTCCATGAAAATCACGGTACCCACATTATCAAAAGATAGCCTATGCGGTATTCATGGCATCCTGGAAGCTGCGACACTACTTTCAAGAGTGTTCGATTACAGTAGCCTCGGAAGTGCCACTTAATGATATTATAAATAACCGCGATGCCACGGGCCGGATTGCCAAATGGGCCATTGAGCTCCTCCCATTTGACATAACATACAAACCATGGCGAGCCATTAAATCGCAAGTATTGGACGACTTTGTCACCGAATGGACGGAAGCCGAACTCCCTTAAGAGTACGGCGCATACTCCAATTGGATCATGCACTTCGACGGCTCCAAAATGCTGGCTGGTCTGGGGCTAGTGTCGTCTTGACGTCGCCAACCAAAGATACAGTTCAATATGTACTGCAGATACTGTATACAGACTCCAACAACGCAACCGAATACGAAGCCCTGTTACATGGTCTTCGGATGGCAGTTTCCATGGGCATTCAACACCTGGAGGTGCGTGGGGATTAGAACCTCGCAATATCCCAAATAAATGGAGACTTCGATGCCAAGGATCCGAAGATGGCGGCCTATCGAAACGCCGTCCAAAAGATGCCATCTCGGTTCGAGGGGCTCGAATTTCACCATGTGGCTCGGGAAAACAATCAGGCGACGGATATCCTCGCCCGCATCGGCGCAAAACGCGATGTGGTCCCCCCAACATCTTTTTTGAGAGGTTGTTTAAGCCATCCGTGGTATGGGAAGGGGACACCGGTAAAAATAGTCCGGACCCGGCCAAAATGCCGGATACTGAACACTCTGACATAATCGGAGGCTCTGCCACCGAAATAACACCTTCAGCCCACGTCATAATGGCCATCATTGCCCCGTGGACAGAACCATTCTTGGCCTACCTAACTAGGTAGGAACTTCCCGAGGACCAAAATGAGGCACGCTGCATAGTGCGGCGATCTAAAGCCTACAGGGTCCACGAGGGAGAGCTGCATAAAAAAAAGCACTACCGGAGTCCTTCAAAGGTGCATCTCCGAAGAGGAAGGGTGGAAGCTTTTGGCAGAAATTCACGCCGGACTCGGTGGCCACCACGCCGCAGCCCGGGCCCTTGTAAGCAAGGCCTTCCGTACAGGTTTTTATTGGCCGACGGCCCGAGCAGACGCACAGGACTTGGTACAACACTGCGTCGGTTGCCAGCTTTTTGCAAACCAAAGCCACATGCCACCCACCGCCCTCCAAACAATCCCCATTACCTGGCCTTTCGCGGTCTGGGGGATTGACATGGTTGGAACCCTTAAAGGGGGAACCCATAAGAAAAAATACTTACTGGTCATGGTGGATAAATTCACCAAATGGATAGAAGCCAAACCTGTTAAAACAGCTGAATCCAGACCGGTGATAGACTTCATATCCGGGGTTGTACACCGTTATGGCGTCCCCCACAGCATCATCACTGACAAGGGCACGAACTTCATGGCCGACGAGGTAAAACTCTGGTGCAGCAACATGGGCATCAAGCTCGATTATGCTTCCGTCTATCACCCACAAACCAATGGCCAAGTCGAGCGAGCAAATGGTCTTATAATGAGCGGCATTAAACCCAGATTAGTGCGGTCCTTAAAGGAGTCTAACACGCACTAGGTAGAGGAGCTCGACTCCATACTCTGGGGGCTGCGGACCACGCCGAATCGTACTACCGGATATACACCCTTGTTTATGGTGTACGGCGCAGAGGCAGTTCTGCCCTGTGACATAATTCATGACTCACCTCGAGTGCGCATGTACGAAGAAAGAGAAGCTGAGCTCGATCGGCACGACAGTCTGGACACCCTGGAGGAGGAGTGCGACGTGGCGAAAGTCCGTTCCGCATTCTATCAGCAACAGGCTCGCAGATACCAAAGCAAAGAAATACGGGCCAAAACTTATAACGTTGGCGAGTTAGTCCTACGCCTGCCGAAGAAGAAAAAGACCAAGCTCGAGCCCAAATGGGAAGGTCCCTTCATTATTGACCAAGTTCTGACCGATGGAGTGTACCGTCTGCGGGATGCGTCGAATAATCGACTTGAGCCGAACCCATGGAACGCAGCCAGGCTCCGAAGATTCTACGCCTAGCGCCGGACTCTATGTTCGTCTCATTCCTCTGTCCATTTTTTGCATATACATTATCTGTCTTTTTTCTCTTTCTTTCTTTTATTCTTCCTCAAGGCCTTCAAGGGCCAACTTGTGCCTCGCTTGCACACTATAGATGCGCTAACCGCGCTCATCATACCTGGGGGCTTCTTACACAGAAGCTTAATTATCTATCTGGGCTTCATGCCCCGCACATGTGTTATTCTTCCGCATGTACCTTTTCTTCGCCATTATATGCATCGATATGACTTAAGTTTTGGCCAAGCTGGGTTGCCTGGCTCTTGTATTTATGCCCTACGTTCCCGTTAATTCGGCTAGGGCATAAGGGGAGCACCTCTGCGATTGTTACTGCCGGATCAGCCGGATGTGTACCTCAGACTGGGTGAAGCCGAAAGCTAGCATTCTTAAGGGAACATTCGGTCGGCGAACAAAAGATGATTTTTATTTATTTCCCATATATGCCCCCAGAGGTTTTTGCCTGCGTCTCCTATCATAGTCTGGACATGCACTTTAGGGCATGCGTACCCAGGGAAAGGAACCCCTAACGGAACTATTCTCCCTGGAAGATGTTTCTTACTACCCATGTAATATAACAAAACTAGTTGGGTACTTGTCGGTTCAAGCACTAATGACTCCTACGCCTGGTCTCCATGCATACCCCGATTCTTATATAACCGAGCGGGTATTCGGACACACTCCGGACTATCGGGTCCCGAGGTTGAAGCGAAAAGGTCCGCCATGACAAATGATTTACAATCCGGCTAGAAGGCATTATACATGTCACTTTAATTACATAGTCATGTAGACTGACTAAATTCCTCTTCTATACCATCCAACAGGCGGTCTAGCCTACAATCCTGTTGTGAATACTTTGCGGCTAATTCTACTAGCCCATAGACTAAGCTAACAGGGATCTCTTTCCCATCGGGCCCCACAGGTTCGACCTCGGCCATGTGGTTTGGGTCAGCCTTGGTATACCGCGTCTTCACCATGGCCCAGGCTTCCCTGGCACCTTGACGGCAGGCCGATATCTTACATAATCGGAAGCGCCGCCGTGCTCCCTTGAGCTTCTCCGCAAGCTCTCCAATGCCTTCTGGCAGGGAGACTGATGGCCACAAGGCCTGGGCAATACCTTGCATCACCTGCCGAACTTGTTTGTGCAGTTGTGAGAGCTCGGATAGAAGATCACCCGCAGACCTGGGCATCTCCTCCGAGGGACGACCCGTCAGCATACTTGCAGACATAACTCTGTTAGCCGGCTTCTCCGTCGCCCCCTTTTTAAGGGTTCGTTCAAGCACTTCCTGAAAATGCCGCGTCGAAGCCACTTATTCTCCTTCTCGGAGTCCGCAAGCTGGGCTCGAACATCTTTTGGTTCCACACTCAACCTGGTATTGGCATCTTGGAGATTGTTTTTCTCCCGCCTGACCTCAGTCAGCACGCGTTCGCCAGCCTTTAGCTGTCGTACGGCATGCTGGTCTTCCAGATTCTCTCCGGATTCATCTGCAATATCTATTGTTAGATCTGCAGCCACGCCGCACGCTATATGGTACCTATCATTCTTTGATACAAATGTTACCTGATGGGGACTTTTTAGGCTCCTTCAATGCGGCAACGGCGGCCCGAAGTTGGGTCTTGCATTCCTCCAGCTCCTGTGACAGTCGAGTATTCTTCTCTGTAAGAACCTGCACAATAGATGATCCTTAAATCAGTTCTGCTAACTGTTTCAAGTCTCAGGGGCTACTGATACATATAATCGTCAGATTTGCTTACCCGTACATCCCTTACATATTGGTCTGTGGCTCTGGCTAGACCATTTTGAGCAGCACAGAGGTATGCGTCTCCAGAATTGAATGCATCAAATGTCTCTGGGGAGAAGCAAGCGTCACGGAGTACGGCTCAGTGATGCCTATGATTCATGGCGCTCTCCACTTATGAATTTGTAGCGGATAGTCTATCCGCATCCTCTGTAGGAGTATTCGGCATCCGCCCCATGTCGGCTTCTGCCTCTATGTCCGGTCCTGGAGCCCGACTGGTGGAAGCATGATCGGCAGCCTCGCAGGACACATTCCGGCGAGCGTTTTTCTGTTAAAGAAACATGGACGTCATTACATTTTGAGAAAGACGACAACCACGGAGCGGGGTTTTTGTCATACCTCTGCGCCGGCGTCTCCGTCCTGACTGCCTTCCTTTTTGGCCTGCCCGGCCTCGGTGCCTCTTGTTGGCGAGTTGATGCGGGTTCGGCACGGCGTCCCGAAGGCCTTCCTTGTAAAACACCATATGTATATGGTATGTGAAGTGTCTAAAAGGGGATCCTAGTTTTTGGAGTTGGGATTATCAGTTTTTCTTACATGTGATGCAGGAAGGAGTCCGGGATAGTCGGCTGTAATGGCCACCATGGCGTCATCACAGCTTAACTGATAGAACTACCGGTCTATCAGCTCCACGAATATGTCCGGATCTTCTTCGAGTCCAGGACCAAGGGCCCGGTCAGGGTCCTCTGGTTGTGGGGATGGGCTGTTGACCTCCCTTATGGCTTTTCGTAGTTCCTGCTGCACAATGGCAAGGTGAATACCTACGACAAAGAATGCGGGAAGAATGGGAGTAGGGAGATATAACTCACCCAGCTTGGAGGGTTATACATAGAGAATCCATCCCGTGGCTTGATGCGGACGAACTCCTCTTCCTCTCCCTTGAACAACTCGGACAGAATTTTTGCTAAAGCGGCAGCGTTGTCCGGACCCTTACGCCCGCAACGGGTGGCATCATCTTCCCCGTTAAAACACCACAGGGGATGCCCTCGATATTGAAGTGGCTGCACTCCCCGCATTATGCATATTGACATAACCTCGATTACTGTCAATCTTGATTGAGCCAGCGCTTTAATCCGGTTCATCAGGTAAAGGACTTGTCGGTGTCAAAACCGGCGGATCTCGGGTAGGGGGTCCCGAACTGTGCGTCTAAGGCGGAAGGTAACAGGAGGCAGGGAACACAATTTTTTACCCAGGTTCGGGCCCTCTTGATGGAGGTAAAACCCTACGTCCTGCTTGATTTATTCTTGATGATATGAGTATTACAAGAGTTGATCTACCATGAGATCGGAGAGGCTAAACCCTAGAAGCTAGCGTATGGTATGATTGTATGTTGTCCTACGGACTAAAACCCTCCGGTTTATATAGACACCGGAGGGGGCTAGGGTTACACAAGGTCGGTTACAAAGGAGGAGATATCCATATCCGTACTACCTAGCTTGCCTTCCACGCCAAGTAGAGTCCTATCCGGACACGGGACGAGGTCTTCAATCTTGTATCTTCATAGTCCAACAGTCCGGCCAAAGGATATAGTCCGGCTGTCCGGAGACCCCCTAATCCAGGACTCCCTCAGTAGCCCCTGAACCAGGCTTCAATGATGATGAGTCCATCGCGCAGTGTTGTCTTCGGCATTGCAAGGCGGGTTCCTCCTCCGGATACACCACAGAAGAGTTCGAATAAAAGGATAGTGTCCGACCCTGCAAAATAAGTTCCACATACCACCATAGAGAGAATAATATTTCCACAAATCTAATCTGCTGACACGCTTTGGCAACATGACATCATGCCATGGCTTGGTGATTATTCGAACCGTTTTTCTTTAACTAGCCCCGCACATAACGCGAGGCAGTTTCTTGACACGTCTTGTCAAAGCAGAGATCGTGTCCCCCTTATTACAGGATTCTCATCAATAGGGTCGTGGGTAACCCAATTGCGACTAGGACTCCTAGATTTTAGGCAAGTCCCAAACGGCCACGAGGAGGACGCTTGATATTCACCCTCTTTATAAAGGGTCAAGGCTTTTACTTTTTTCCTCCCGTGCTCAATCGAATCCTTCCCCCGCCTCGAGTTCTAACACTCAAAGCCCAGGTCAGGTGCTTCGGACCTTCAATCATGTCCGGATCCAGCCTCCAGGGCCGGTGGATGTCCTCCTCCATCACGGAAGAGGATATCAAGAAGTTGAGGGATGCAAGATACCTGACCGCCAAAGTCTCACATCGGCTGCCCGCCTGAGGGCAGGTCGTCCCTACTCCAGAACCCAATGAATACATCGTGTTTATCTCCCACTTCCTCCGAGGACTAGGCCTCACTCTGGATCCCTTCGTTAGGGGTTTGATGTTTTATTACGGGCTTGATTTCCACGATCTAGCCCCAGATTCCTTTCTCCACATCTCGGCATTTATTGTCGTATGTGAGGCCTTCCTCCGCATTACCCCTCACTTCGGCTTGTGGCTCAAGACCTTTGATGTGAAGCCGAAGACGGTCAAGGGGCAGTATGTAGCATGCAGGGGTGCATTAATAAGCAAGATTGCCGGAGCTCCGTGGCCAAAAGGTTCCTTTCCAGAGGTGTCGGATTATGGCAACGGGAGTGGTTCTACGTCACCGCTCCCAGAAGTGCCAAGTGGGTAGCTTCCCCCGCCTTTCGCTTGGGCCCTCCACCACAATTGATGTCATGGATCAGCAGGGGGCTGAGCTGGGGTCCAGCCAAGGATGTGCCCATACTGCAGAGCCGCATCCGGGATCTCTTCGAGGGAGATTTTAGTTTGGTTATGGTAGTGCAAGTCATGCTGGTTCGTCGAGTCCAGCCTTGCAAACGCCGGCCCCTCCGCTTGTGGGAATTCAACCCAGAAGGACCGCGCGCTATTCAGAATTTCCTCGGCCTGACGCACGAGGAGATGTACAAGTCGTTCTTCGAATCCCAAATAAAGTGTCCGGACACCACCGAGGACGTGGGCCTGAGCAGCAACTGCACCGTGGCCCAAGTAAGTAATCCTCTAGTCTAACACACTGTCTTTCTTTTATCATGACATCATTCTGAAGAATCGCTCTTTGCCCAGGACTGGATAACAAAGGCGAAGATGATCCGGTGTTTGGCTCCTCTTCCCGAAGGCTTGGACAATCCGGTGTTGGAAAAGATGCTCGAGCCAGCACCTTGCCCGGTGCCCTCAAGGGAAGACGAAGGGGAGAATAAAGGGGGCGAAAGTGGGCCTCCACCGCTACCTATTCCAACCGAGGGAGCGAGCACCTCCGTGAGGGAAGATAACCAAGGGGAAGAATCTGACGTTCCATGGCCCTGGGGGAGGAAGAGGACTACCTCCGAAGATCCGGAAACCAAGGTCTCCAAACGGGAGAAGAAAACTCCACCAGAGGGTCCTACCTCGGATGGTGCTCTTGCCACACAAAGTCCATGCGGGGATCAGCCCTCTAACGAGCTGTAAGTAATCAAAAGGTACTTAATAGTGAAGGTATACTACCTTACTTCCGAGAAAGATAACCGAAGCATTTATCTTGCAGTTCGGATCTGAGCCCTTCACAGCAGAGCTCGTCTTCAGGGGATCTTCTTCCGGAGATGATGGAGAGTGAAACACCTCCCCGGACTCCCCGACTCAAGAAGCGGGCGACTTTGAAGTGTCGTCACGGAGAGCTTCTCCGGATCCGTCAAGGCCAGAAGGTAATCCCATGGTCACCCGAAGCCATCAGTATCCGTCTCTTGAAGAGAGCAATCAAAAGAGTCCGACACCATCCTGTGTGCGGTCGGACGTACTGAAGGGTCTGCTAGAGCGAGCAACAATCTCAGAAGAGCACCGTACATTAATGTGTACGGTGATTGAAAGGATTTCATCCGCCGAAACGGGTTGCATGAAGCCTTTATGAGTCTACTGACGGGCTTTGAGGTACGTGAAATGATATACATTTGTGATGGTACCGCACATTTTAGGTGTGCCCTGTGTGGATAGTAGCCCCTGAGACTTTGGTTGTCATCGAAAATGGCGGCGAACAGAGGATCGTAGTCCCAGGTAATAACCAGACCGCCTTTATGTGCAGGTGTTTGAAGCTCCGGTGGCTAGCCGGACTAATGGGGTTGCCGAACTAAAGCGGCGACTGGATGCGGCGGATGCCGATATCGAGCTTGTTATCAAGCGGCTTGACGAGGCACAGGGTAGGTGATGTTTATAGTGAATGTTACATAGTAACAGCAGTGTGATGCCAGTATCTTTAATATGTTGTGACTGCAGATGGAGCTGCCACCGTGGAGGCCCCGCGGGCGGAGCTTGCCCGAGCCAAGGAGTAAGCGAGGAGTAGTAATGCGGCCGCTTTGAAGGCGGCCGAAGATTTGAGAGCCGAGAAGGCCGCGCATAGTGTGAGCAAACAGAAAATGGCCAAAATGGCTGTGAAGCTAAAAGACACTGCCGACCACTGCCATTTTCTTGAAGAAGAAAACCGGCCAAAGGCTACCCCCTCGAAAAGGCCACAATGGCGACCAAAGACACCCGCTCTACAATGAGAGCAAAGAAGGAGGAACTACGTGAAACCGGGGATATTGTGGCTGGGAAGCCCTTTATGCTGCGGAGGAAATTCGGCGATCCGCGGTATGCCCCTCTGGATCGGCTGTGGAGTTCGAACGACACATATATGGACTTGGCGGCGAGCGCTGTCGATGCGGCCGAATACTTCCGAGATCAAACAGATCGTGAAGTGGACAAGCTGTTCTGGTCGCAATTTAACATTCCAGAGCGTCCGCTTCCATTGACTGATCAGCTTGCCGAATGGGCCGAACTCAATAGATTGTTCGGACTCGCCATGAGGTCTGTCGTGGATCATTTGTGGTCGGAAAGGCCGAAGCCGAACAGCTATTTTAGCTTGGTGCAGCAGTTCCTTGGTGTGGTGCCACACATCAATGCGATGAAGAGGTCGGCGTGCATAGAAGGCTCGCGGATGTCCCTTACCCGTGTCAAAACATACTGGGCGGAGATGGATGCCACCACTTTCGCGGCGCAGGGTTCGGCCATAGGCCGAGTGGCTGCCGAGCACTATTTTGAAGAAGTTCTTGAGGGCGGTCATTCGATAGAGGCCCAGTGCTCGAAGAATGTTATGTTTGAGTGACATGTATTCCCATTGTAAAAACAATGTTTTATTGAATTTATCAAGGATGTGTTTATATTTTTGCCCGAAAGTATTGTGATGCCTCCTGTGCGGCCGTTTATGTATACATGTATATAACCTGAAAGATTGCAGTCGTTGGCTTCAGCCCCCACGCATATAATGCGGGGGTGTTCGCAGAAGACGTGTATTCACATTTAATCCAACGTCTTGGTCCTAATAAGGAGGTGATAGCGCAGCGAACTAGGCAACCGGACTATAATGCTTTAACACTTTCACTTAGCCATAGGAGTTTGACAGTGGGGCTACTATATAGCCCCTGGTGGCTCCGCACTTATCCGGATTCAGGGTGCGTACATGCCTGGCCGGGAAACGGCCCTTCATTAATGTGGAGGAATCCCGAAGATTCCAATAGGTCATCAAGTGGTTGACCAACCTCACGCTATATTATGACAGTCAGTTTTCGGCTTTCTCTACTAAGGTGCTCGTCCGGATGAACCAGGGCACAATCGCAGTAGTTCTCCTGGTGCCACCTTAGCCGATAGAGCGGAACGTAAGGCAGCAAAACACAGGAGCCGGGCAAACCCAACATTTGACCAAAGACATGATTCGGAGCTGATGCATATAAGGCCAAACTCGCGATGTCGAACACTCCCTAAGGTATTCGGTCTTTATGGTGTAAATCGGGTCTAAACAGTACCCTTTGTAATAAGCCCCTGGTGTCCAGGTACGTGCATTATTCTGGCGTGGCCTGATACATCTCCAACGTATCTAGAATTTTTTATTGCTCCATGCTATATTATCTACTATTTTGGACTATATTGGGCTTTATTTTCCACTTTTATATTATTTTTGGGACTAACCTATTAACCGGAGGCCCAGCCCAGAATTGCTATTTTTTTGCCTATTTCAGTGTTTCGGATAAACAGAATATCAAACGGAGTCCAAACGGAATAAAATCTTCGGAAATGTGATTTTCTCACCGAACGTGATCCAGGAGACTTGGACCCTACTGCAAGGGATCAAAGAGGTGGTCACGAGGGTGGGGGGCGCCCCCCCTAGGGCGCGCCCCTACCTTGTGGGCCCCTCGGTGCTCCACCGACGTACTCCTTCCTCCTATATATACACACGTACCCCCAAATGATCAGAACAGGATCCAAAAACCTAATTCCACCGCCGCAACTTTCTGTATCCATGAGATCCCATCTTGGGGCCTATTCCGGAGCTCCGCCGGAAGAGGGCCGTCATCACGGAGGGCTTCTACATCATCCTAGCCCCTCCGATGAAGTGTGAGTAGTTTACCTTAGACCTTCGGGTCCATAGTTAGTAGCTAGATGGCTTCTTCTCTCTCTTTGAATCTCAATACAAAGTTCTCCCCCTCTCTTGTGGAAATCTATTCGATGTAATCTTCTTTTTGCGGTGTGTTTGTTGAGACCGATGAATTGTGGGTTTATGATCAAGTCTATCTATGAATAATATTTGAATCTTCTCTGAATTCTTTTATGCATGATTGGTTATCTATGCAAGTCTCTTTGAATTATCCATTTGGTTTGGCCAACTAGATTCGTAGTTCTTGCCATGGGAGAAGTGCTTAGCTTTGGGTTCGATCTTGCGGTGTCCTTACCCAGTGACAGAAGGGGCAGCAAGGCACGTATTGTATCGTTGCCATCGAGGATAACAAGATGGGGTTTATTTCATATTGCATGAATTTATCTCTCTACATCATGTCATCTTGCTTAAGGCGTTACTCTGTTTTTAACTTAATACTCTAGATGCATGCTGGATAGCGGTCGATGAGTGGAGTAATAGTAGTAGATGCAGAATCGTTTCGATCTACTTGTCACAGACGTGATGCCTATATACATGATCATGCCTAGATATTCTCATAATTATGCTCAATTCTATCAATTGCTCAATAGTAATTTGTTCACCCACCGTAGAATACTTATGCTCTTGAGAGAAGCCACTAGTGAAACCTATGGCCCCCGGGTCTATTCTCATCATATCAATCTCCATCACTTTTATATTGTTTTGCTATTTACTTTGCGTTTTCTTTTTACTTTGCATCTTTATATCAAAAATACCAAAAATATTCTATCTATCAGATCTCACTCTCTTAAGTGACCGTGAAGGGCTTGACAACCCCTAATCGCGTTGGTTGCGATTAGCTATCGCTTTGTGCAGGTACGAGGGATTTGAGCGTGGGCTCCTACTGGATTGATACCTTGGTTCTCAAAAACTGAGGGAAATACTCACGCTACTCTGCTGCATCATCCCTTCCTCTTCGGGGAAAACCAACGCAAGCTCAAGACGTAGCATGGCCACATGCCAAGACGTCAGCATCCTTCTCGATTGTACCGAGAAACCAAGGGATGTAAATCAACAAGAGACAGTAAAAAATGTTTACTCAGGGTCTTAATCTACAAAGAATCCTTGGAACGGGTCCCTGCTGCACGTCTGCGCCTGTGTCTCCGTTGTGCCGTATCCTGGACGGGTGTAGCACGATGGTCATCTGAAAAAGAGAGGAACTTAATTGAAAAGTTGTCGTGCAAAAGTTAAGTTATAATAAACAATATATAGTTGAAAATGAGTAAAGGTGAGCCTTATTGCCACTTTTGCGCGCGCGTTGATCCCCTTGTATTGTAATAGGGCTATAGCCATCAGACCTGTATTAATTACATATAGCTGAGCCAGACTCGTCTAGCCGTGTCCGTGGTCTTAACGACCTGTCAAATGCTTGAGTTGGTGAGGTCGTTTAGTGTGCGGCGGCCAAGGCGGCCGCACCGTCTTCGGCACGCAAGGAGCGCTCAATATTTCCATTTACTGTAATGATGCCGCGTGGACAGGGCATCTTGAGCTTGAGGGAAGCGTAATGTGGTATTGCGTTAAAGCGAGCGAAAGCTTCGCGTCCGAGTAGTGCTTGATAGCCACTTTGGAACGGAGCGACGTGGAAAGTTAAATTTTCGCTACGGAAGTTATCGGGGAAGCCGAATATAACCTCTAGTAGCAGGGAGCCCCTGCAGTGAGCCTCTGGGCCTGGCGTTACTCCTTTAAAGGTAGCATTGCTGCGGCAAATTTTTGTTGGGTCTATCCCCATTTTGCGGACTGTGTCCTGATATATCAGATTTAAACTGCTGCCGCCATCCATTAGGAGTCGGGTGAAGTGGTATCCGTCAATTATTGGATCTAATACCAAGGCAGCCCATCCTGCACGCCGGATACTTGTCGAGTAATCCCGATGGCCGAAGGTGATCGGTTGGGACAACCAGTGGCGGAGCTCCGTGGTGATAGGCCCTGGGGCATGTTCCTCTAAAGGTGCCGCTTTGTTTCTCCCTTTTATCACGTGTAACACGTTGACTGTTTTGACTTCTGGTGGGAATTTCTTCTGTTCCCCTGTGCTTTGCTTGCGAGGCTCGTCCTCGTCTTCACTCGGTGTATCCTGCCCCTTGTGTTCAGCGTTGAGCTTGCCGAACTGTTTAAAGACCCAACATTCTCTGTGGGTATGATTTGCAGGTTTATCTGGGCTGCTATTGATCTGACATATTTGGTCCAGAATTTTGTTTAGGCTAGACAATTCGTCTCTGTTGCCTTTGGAGGGCGGCTTCTGCTGCCCTGGCCGAGAGCTTCTAAATCCGACGTTTACCGTCATGCTCTTCGGATTGTCTTCTTTATTCCAGCGCTTATTCTTGTTGCATCGTGATTTCCCGTTTCCATCCCTGACTTCGGATGTACTTGGGTCGCTGGTGCTGCATCGGGCTAACCAGATGTCCTCGCCCGCACAAAAACGGGTCATGGGGCTTGTTAATGCTGCCATTGTTCTCGACTTTTCTTGACCGAGGTGTCTGGCAAGCCATTCGTCTCGAACGCTATGCTTGAAAGCTGCTAAGGCTTTGGCGTCCGGACAGTCAACTATTTGGTTCTTTTTAGTGAGGAACTTGTTCCAAAGTTTCGGGCTGACTCACCGGGCTGTTGAGTTATATGACTTAAATCGTCTGCATCCGGTGGTCGGACATATGTCACTTGAAAATTTTCCTGAAAGGCGTCTTCGAGCTCTTCCCAGCTTCCAATGGAGTTTTCGGGGAGGCTTTTAAGCCAGTGCCGAGCCGACCCATTGAGCTTGAGGGGTAAGTACTTGATGGCGTGGAGATCGTCTCCTCGAGCCATATGGATGTGGAGGATGTAGTCCTCAATCCAGACCCCAGGGTCTGTTGTTTCTTCGTACGCCTCTATGTTTACGGGTTTGAATCCCTCTGGAAATTCATGGTCCAGCACCTCGTCGGTGAAACATATAGGGTGTGCGGCACCCCTGTATTTGGGCGTACCGTGGTGTTCGGATGTTTGTTGTGTTGCATTGTATGTTGGAGCGCGCCTGCGTGGTCCACAGATGGATCTGGTTGCGCCGTCCTTTTGATGCGAGCCCCTACACGGATCGCGTACTGGTTTATGTGCGGCGTCGTTTGCCGCTTTATGTTGGCTATGAGGTCATCTATCCGACTGGATGGCCGTTTTATTTTTTAATTGTGGAGGATCTAAGGCCTCCTCATCAAATTTAGGTAGCAACTTTCGCTTCGGATAGCT
Organism: Triticum urartu; assembly: GCF_003073215.2. Classification (NCBI taxonomy): domain Eukaryota; kingdom Viridiplantae; phylum Streptophyta; class Magnoliopsida; order Poales; family Poaceae; genus Triticum; species Triticum urartu. Next base: position 321,718,328 of record NC_053026.1, read on the forward strand.
CTTGATGTGGCGATTACTGTCGTACTTCGCTGCAGTGTTGAGTACTTCAATCCATTTGATTTTGAGTGTGTCTTGTGTAGCCTTGAGCCTTTGCTTCTGTTTTTCAGACTCCTCGCCATGGCAACAAGCCTTTGGTGGGCATTATGTTGCTCCTGGCACCTGTCTGGTGTGATGTCGTCCGGACTGTTATCTTCGACGGAGTCGGGTTGTTCGGTTTGATTCCCCATTTGCCCTGGTTGGGCAATGGTGCACCCTGCTCTATTGCTGGGTCTATATGATTGTTATTTCTGCCGAGGCGGGATTTGGAGCGGCGTTTACGCCACCACTTTGACTGCTTCTCGAGGGAACAACCCTTCGCTGCGTCCTTCTGTTCCTCGTCGTTGTTTTCTTTGGGTGTGTCCACCATGTATACGTCATGTGACGAAGTGGGCGTCCAATGCCCTGTGGGCAGTGGTTCCTGTTCGTCTCCTGCATCGTCGTCCATACCATCGATGTCATCGCAGTCGAAGTCGAGCATGTCGGTTAAGTCATCGACAGTGGCTACTAAGTGGGTGGTGGGTGGGCGATGAATTTCTTCGTCATCCGCATCCCAATCTTGCCGGACGTAGTTCGGCTAGGACTCTCCTGACAAGGAGAGAGACCTTAATGAGTTCAGTATGTCGCCAAAGGGCGAGTGCTGAAAAATATTCGCGGAGGTAAACTCCATGATCGGCGCCCAATCGGATTCGACGGGAACGGGCGTAGGCGGTTCGGAGTCCGTGGCCGGAGAAGGATCCGGCAGTTTGGCAACACGGCTCTCGTGAAGGGTAAGGTCTATATTTGGCTCGATCGCCGCAGAGGATACGGCCTCTGTGGCGGGGTCTATCCACCCATCCACGGATTGCTTGACTGGCTCCAAATTGAGGGTCAGAGCGGCTGCTGGTGCGATTTCTTGAACACTGTCCGATGGTAGAGCTAGATGGTACTCATCGTGACCGCGTGGCGCACAAGGCAGGGGCTCGAATCCGTCGAAGAACATGTCTCGGCGGATATTGTCTGTGTGGTTTAATCTTCCAAACCTGACCTGGTGGCCAGGGGCATAACTTTCGATCTGCTCCAGATAGCCAAGCGAGTTAGCCCGCAGTGCGAAGCCGCCAGACACAAAGATCTGTCCGGGGAGAAAAATCTCACCCTGGACTGCATCGCTATCGATGATCATAGGAGCCATCAAGCCTAACGGCGACGACACAGAGGAACTCTCAATGAAAGCACCAATGCCGGTGTCAAAACCGGCGGATCTCGGGTAGGGGGTCCCGAACTGTGCGTCTAAGGCGGATGGTAACAGGAGGCAGGGAACATGATTTTTTTACCCAGGTTCGGGCCCTCTTGATGGAGGTAAAACCCTACGTCCTGCTTGATTTATTCTTGATGATATGAGTATTACAAGAGTTGATCTACCACGAGATCAGAGAGGCTAAACCCTAGAAGCTAGCCTATGGTATGATTGTATGTTGTCCTATGGACTAAAACCCTCCGGTTTATATAGACACCAGAGGGGGCTAGGGTTACACAAGGTCGGTTACAAAGGAGGAGATATCCATATCCGTACTGCCTAGCTTGCTTTCCACGCCAAGTAGAGTCCTATCCGGACACGGGACGAAGTCTTCAATCTTGTATCTTCATAGTCCAACAGTCCGGCCAAAGGATATAGTCCGGTTGTCCGGAGACCCCATAATCCAAGAATCCCTCAGGACTTCTCCGTTGTCTTCCTCCTGGGGGCTCCGGGGGCGCCAACTTCGGCGTTTCTTCAGAGGAGCATTGTTGAACTCAGGAAGACCCCGCCGAACAGGGTCCGGAAGGGGGACGTCCTCCATATAAAACCATTCCGAAGGCCAGTCTTCGGATGTCTTCTTCAGAGTACCGGACATGTATCCAGTTTCGGCGATGCGCCGTATTTCGGCTCCGCCCACTTGATAAAGTGACCCCTTCTGTGTGCGGGGGACGAGGCAAAATAACCTTTTCCACAGCTCGAAATGAGCCTCGCAGCCCAGGAGTAACTCGCAGAGGGCAACATAGCCGGCAATGTGTAATATGGAAGCAGGGGTAAAATTATGCAGTTGGAGGCCGTAAAACTCCAGGAGCCCGCGGAGGAACGGATGAATTGGAAATCCGAGTCCCCTTAATAAATAAGGAACAAGGCATACTCGCTGCCCCGTAGAGGGGCTGGGGAAGCTCTCCGCTTTCTCCCCGCCATTCTAGGTGGCGAGCCCGGCTCGAACGGGAACCATATACGCTGGAGGGAGAAATCCTTTAGTCTACAGTTCGACTAATCGACTGTGTGGGACTGAACACCTCTCCCAATCACCGGGCTTAGGGCTACGGGGGCGGGAGGAGGAGCTGCGGAGGTCGGCCATGTTGGAGTGGATTTTTCCGAACCACGCTCCGATGGATTCTCACTGGGGGAGGATGATATGGATTGGGTCTAAGAATCCCCATCCCTTTAATAGACAATTTATTTATCTGGCTAGGGGGCGAATGTAAAAACGCCCTGCGCCTCGTATTCATTCGACGCATGGGAGATAGCCCTTATTGGGCGCAGAAGCCAAGAGGTCCAACCTTTATGGGGCCGGACACTACTTAACAAACGTTCAAAATTTGGAGAAGAACCCGCCTTGCAATGCCAAAGACAACACTGCACGCTGGACTCATCGTCATTGAAGCCTGGTTCGGGGGCTACTGAGGGAGTCCTGGATTAGGGGGTATCCGGACAGCCGGATTATATCGTTTGGCCAGACTGATGGACTATGAAGATACAAGATTGAAGACTTCGTCCCGTGTCCGGATGGGACTCTACTTGGCGTGGAAGGAAAGCTAGGCAATACGGATATGTATATCTCCTTTGTAACCGACCTTGTGTAACCCTAGCCCCCTCTAGTGTCTATATAAACAAGAGGGTTTTAGTCCATAGGACAACATACAATCATACCATAGGCTAGCTTCTAGGGTTTAGCCTCTCCGATCTCGTGGTAGATCAACTCTTGTACTACTCATATTATCAAGAATAATCAAGAAGGATGTAAGGTTTTACCTCCATCAAGAGGGCCCGAACCTGGGTAAAACATCATGTCCCCTGCCTCCTGTTACCATCCGCCTTAGACGCACAGTTCGGGACCCCCTACCCGAGATCCGCCGGTTTTGACACCGACACACACCTAGCACAGGCAAACTTCAAAGATTAGATTATGTGATGCTCTCAGATAAAATATTTTCATCCCTGAACAGCGAGAAGAGAGATATGATTTATGATATTTTTCTTGATTATGAGAGCATGAAGTGCACTGCCAGAGAATTTGATTTGTCCGATTTTGTGAATAGTCTTCACAGAAGTATCTCTAAGGGTTACAATGGCGACATGGTGGATTTTGTTTATGTAGATGAGGTGCAGGATCTAACCATGACACAAATAGCACTTCTTAAGTATGTGTGCAGGAATTCCAGGGAGGGCATCCATTTTGCGGGAGATATTACGCAGACTATAGCAAGCGGGGTTGATTTTAGATTTGAAGATATTCGATCACTTTTTTATACCACATTCCTCTCGAAAACTAAAGCATTTAATCAAGGAAATAAACATGGAAAACAATGCCATCTCTCTGATATGTTCCAACTTACTCAAAATTTCCGCACACATTGTGGGATTCTTCATATGGCCCAAAGTATAATTGACCTTTTGTACTTCTTTTTCCCATCAAGTGTTGACAAGCTTAATCCACAGACCGGACTTGTATATGGAGAACCTCCTGTGCTGCTGGAGACTGGTAATGATAAAAATGCAATTGTGAAAATATTTGGAGAAAATAGAAGTAAACAAGGTAACCTGCATGGGTTTGGTGCTGAGCAAGTCCTATTAGTTTGTGATGATGCTACCAAAACACAAGTTATTGATCTTGTTGGTAAACAGGCTCTTGTGTTGACTATTGTTGAATGTAAAGGTCTTGAATTCCAGGTATGGGCCTACCTGTTCTTCATTTGTGTTCATTGTGCAAATTCTTTTATTTGCAGAATTATGTTGAGGATACTTAATTGTTTTAGAAAAACATTGTGTAGGATGTGCTGTTGTACAATCTTTTTAGTTCATCGCCTTTAGGAAACAAATGGAGAGTAGCTTATGGCTATATGAAAACCAAAAACATTTTATCATCACCTAAGGAGATCTCTCATCCAGATTTCAATAGAAACAAGCATTCTCTTCTCTGTTCAGAGCTGAAGCAACTTTATGTTGCCATCACACGAACTAGGCAAAGACTTTGGATATGTGAAAATGCATATGAGTATTGTCGGCCAATGTTTGACTTCTGGAACAAGTTATGTCTTGTAGAAGTTAGATTACTTGATTCTTCCTTCATTGCAGCAGTGAAGACTGGAAGCAGCACTGCTGATTGGATGCAACGGGGCATCAAGGTTAGTGATATTCACTTGTTCGGTGTGGAAATCTTGTTCATTGTGCTATGCGTTATGTTGTTGAAATATATTGCATGCAGCCTTTCCCCACCAGCTTAGGCTTTTGGGGGAAACTAGTTTTTTGGATGCAATTAGATTATGTTACCTAGCCAGTGATGTTTTCATATCTAATCCGATAAAATGTATGGCCCTTTTTGTTGACAATTGATCTATGCTCACCTTCTTGCATGCATATCTACTTCTTAGAAAACATGTATGTACTTCTCTTCTGGAATTGTTATTCCATGTCACGAGTGCATTTGTTTTTCTTATAGCTATTCAACGAGTGGCAATTTGAGATGGCTACAATTTGTTTCGAAAAGGCTAATGATGCACACCAAGAGAAGTGGGCAAGAGCTGCAGGACTTGTAGCAACTGCTGAAAGTGTCATGCCTACTAATTTGATTCTGGGCCAAGATTCATTGCAAAAGGCATCAGATATTTATGAATCTATTGGCATGCATGAGAAAGCTGCCACTTGCTATATCAAGTTAGGCGACTACAAAAGAGCAGGTGTGTGGATTCCATAATTTTTCAGTTGTATCGATACTTCTGTAATTCCATAACATTGAAAAATGGCAAGTTGCTCCTAGGATCTTCTCTAATTAAACCCCAAAAATTGACTCCCAAAAACCTGCTCTCAAAACCGAACTCCCAAAAAACTCTGGGTATTGGGAGGCCGGTTTCCAATCGATCCCCAAATAATGAACCACCAAAAAAGACAATTTGAATTGCATTTCTCCTGCATTGTGCATCCATATGAACATTCCACTTGATCAACTGCATAAACTTCATAATTAACTTCACTGTTCCATTAACAGAAGCTGGGAAGCTCCCAGCTTCTTAATTTGAGCTAGTCATTAAACAATGTAGCTCAAACAAAAGTTTTCCTACTATAATTTGAGCTACTCATTAAAGAACGTAGCTCAAATAAAAGATTTCCTACCATAATTAAACATAACACTAACTATAAACAAGAAGCTAGGTTAGCTTAAGCTTCTCGGCCGCTGCCCTAGGCCTCGTCCTCGGAATCAGAGGAATGACGACGAACGTTGTTGGCCAAGAGAGTAACCTTAGAAGTAAAGATCTTTAGATTTGAAAACTTCACCTCGCCTGATCGACAAGATCAAGCTTCAAGCTCCCATATGGTTTGAAGCTGGGGTGGAAGGGCTAAAAATCGTGTTATCGCAGTTGCATTAGCTTAGTCACCATGTTGAAATTCATGCTATTAAGCTTTCGTATGGATAGTCATTAGTTCATTGCTTCACATTCCATCCAGCTTTATCTGACTAAACATTGTTTATTTGCATTGCCATAGGAATGATCTATATGCAAAATTATGGCACTTCCAGGCTTGTCAGAAGCAGCTATGACTGGATGCTGGTCAGAAGCAGCTGAAGTGTACTTCAAAGCTAAATGTTATACCAAGAGTTTCTCCATGTGCTTGAAAGGAAAACTATTCAATTTGGGGTTCCAGTTTCTACAACAGTTGTGGGGGGAAGCTTTTCTTGATGAGTCGAACTTCTTTGTACTTTACTCACCAGCTGCATATGCTCTGATTGTTGATTCCCTTGGTGCACATCTCCGGCCATCAAACAAGAAACTGACCCATGGTCATCCTGGGAGAATGGCCATACTTCTGCTACACGTAGCACCTTGGGGTGGCATGCTGACTTCAAGACTTACGCAGTACCTGGACAGCGAATCTGAGTGGACAAACTTTTTCTGATCTTTGGATATATTTGTTCACAATCGTTCTCATATGTTCGAACACATACATAGTAAACACCCTAGTGGTCTCGATGGCAGATACTCCTTGCTCCTGAAATTTAAGCTTGCTCTTGAGTCCACCTTCAAGTTTACCTTAAACACAAACTGGAGAGAGGAACTAGATTACATATCCCCACTGTGTTATGTGGATCTCATAGAGTGTCTTGGTCATGTTGCTTCATCATGCTTTGCACTTCATGGTTGTATGTTCTCCACAAAATCTATTGTTGTCAAGATGACAAAACGCAAGAATGCCTACATTTACCTTTAGACTTGTTTGACTTCTAAGCAAGATCTGGATCTGGAGACAATGTCATTATCAATAGGGCGTTTCATATTTGAGTCGATCGGGAATATCTTGACAAAGAAATATATGATCCAAGAGTGGGTCCAGAAGACATCAACTACTTCACACATTCCAATCCTTCTGAGATTAGTTGTCACACTTTATGTTGTGACTTTAAGTCTTAACGTCAGGGATTGCTATGAGGTCACACGCTTCCTTTAGATGCACCGAATTTTTGCGGATTTTCCTTTGGAATTCTCTCAAAAGATTTTAGGTGCTTTGCAAATAAGGTCTCAGAAACTGGGCAAATTCAGAAGGATGTTTGCTGATGCACTTGTAGTAATTGGAGAACGCATGATAGTGGTGGGTCCACCCACAGCCCAAACAATGTGCCGAGGCTTAAATGCTATTATAGTTAACAGGGAACATTACTTCAAGTTAATTCGATGACAAATTCTTCGTCACGTGATGAAGGAGAATCATGCAGCATAGAGAAGAATTTCTTTGAAAGATACCATGGTCGTATCAAAATAGATGATGTTGAATTTTGGGAGATTTTTGAGGTGTTTCAAGCCAATAAGCAAGGCCAGGTGAGTACGCAAGGTGCAAGATTTTTTTTGGGGGGGGAGGGGGTCTGGTAATTCAGCACTAGCAGTTTCCTATATTTAAGAAACCGATTTATATATGAAGAAAGATGCAAGGGCTATTGTTCTATTCCTTAAAAGTGTCCTTTCCTGGTTGACGCAAAGAGGACTTCCAATAAACACAGATGTGCATCTGTTACTGGGGATCGGGTACATGTGCAATGAGTTTGACAAACATCATAGGTATGCATGTATTAGAATGCCAGCAGTTCATAGATAAATGCAATCATTCCAGTTGATACAACAAATCCTAGCACAAGAGCTTGGCAGCATTTTCTGCAAATTGTTATTATTCCCATCTGAACTGTTTGCTGCCGCACTCACATGGCGAAGAAGGGAGCTTGTGTGACTGCCAAGGACCTCTATTCAACCTGGAAAGATGGCGCGAGCAGACTGAAGAAAATCATCAGCTTTCTGCGCTGTGAAAAGGCATCCATGGGAGAAGAGAGAAGGAATGCAGTTGCCCAATCGCACGTTGATGATGGATTTTCAGCCGATGAATGGGGGACAGGAGCAGCCGAGGAAGATGCACGCACAGCCACCGCCGCAGGCTTGTTGATCCCAGAAAACATAGAGCCGCACTAGCAAAAAAGCAAGAAGAAATCAAAGAAATGTAGACGCAATGCCCTGCCGTAGGCTGTACTAGCATGGATGTAGCCCCTGCATTAGTTAGTTCCTCCTTTGTGTACTCTTCTCTGTAAAACCAACACCGATGGTTGGGTTGCAGTGTTCAAGTCACCTGATGATACGTCTCCGTCGTATCTACTTTTCCAAACACTTTTGCCCTTGTTTTGGACTCTAACTTGCATGATTTGAATGGAACTAACCCGGACTGACGTTGTTTTTAGCAGAATTACCATGGTGTTATTTATGTGCAGAAACAAACGATCTCGGAATGACCTGAAACTTCATGGAGCAACTTTTCAGAAAATATGAAAAATACCTGCAAAATATGAAGGCCAGGGGGCCCACCACCTATCCACGAGGGTGGGGCGCGCCTGCCCCCCTAGGGCGCGCCCCCATACCTCGTGGGCCCCCTGTTGCCTCTCCGACTCCAACTCCATATATTGTGTTTCGGGGAGAGAGAAATCAGAGAGAAGAAATCATCGCGTTTTACGATACGGAGCCGCCGCCAAGCCCTAAAACCTCTCAGGAGGGCTGATCTGGAGTCCGTTCGGGGCTCCGGAGAGGGGAATCCGTCGCCATCGTCATCATCAACCATCCTCCATCACCAATTTCATGATGCTCACCGCCGTGCTTGAGTAATTCCATCGTAGGCTTGCTGGACAGTGATGGGTTGGATGGGATCTATCATGTGATCGAGTTAGTTTTGTTAGGGTTTGATCCCTAGTATCCACTATGTTCTGAGGTTGATGTTGCTATGACTTTGCTATGCTTAATGCTTGTCACTAGGGCCCGAGTGCCATGATTTCAGATCTGAACCTATTATGTTTTCATCAATATATGAGTGTTCTTGATCCTATCTTGCAAGTCTATAGTCACCTATTATGTGTTATGATCCGTTAACCCCGAAGTGAAAATAATCGGGATACTTACCGGTGATGACCGTAGTTTGAGGAGTTCATGTATTCACTATGTGTTAATGCTTTGTTCCGGTTCTCTATTAAAAGGAGGCCTTAATATCCTTTAGTTTCCGTAAGGACCCCGCTGCCATGGGAGGGTAGGACAAAATATGTCATGCAAGTTCTTTTCCATAAGCACATATGACTATATTCGGAATACATGCCTACATTATATCAATGAACTGGAGCTAGTTCTGTGTCACCCTAGGTTATGACTATTACATGATGAACTGCATCCGGCATAATTCTCCATCACCGATCCATTGCCTACGAGCTTTCCATATATTGTTCTCAGCTTATTTACTTCTCCGTTGCTATTGCTATCATCACTACAAAATATCAAAAACATTACTTTTAATACTATTAACTTTTGTTACCGTTACCACTACCATCATATTACTTTGCTACTAAATACTTTGCTGCAGATACTAAGTTTCCAAGTGTGGTTGAATTGACAACTCAGCTGCTAATACTTGAGAATATTATTTGGCTCCCCTTGTGTCGAATCAATAAATTTGGGTTGAATACTCTACCCTCGAAAACTGTTGCGATCCCCTATACTTGTGGGTTATTAAGACTATTTTCTGGCGCCGTTGTCGGGGAGCATAGCTCTATTCTTTGAGTCACTTGGGATATATATCTGCTTATCATTATGAAGAACTTGAGAGATCCAAAAACCAAGATATATCCCTCAACTACAAGGGGAGGTAAGGAACTGCCATCTAGCTCTGCACTTGATTCACCTTCTGTTTTGAGTAAGCTTGTGACACCTACACCTGCTTCTGCTATTCGTTCTGATATGTCGCATGTTATTCATGATGCCACTTCTGCTATGCATGATACTTATGATGAAACTACTTCTATGATTGATACTACTGTGCCACTTGGTAAATTTCTTGATGAACAACTTGCTAGAGCTAGAGAAATTGAAAATATTGAATCTGATGATACTGATGAAAGTGATGATGAAGAATCACTTGTTATTCCTAAGGGTTATGTTTTTGATCAAGAAGCTTCTTTAGCTATTTTAGCTTGCAAAAATAGAAATGAACTCAAAAGGCTATTAGCTAAATGGAGTAAGCAATCTCTAAATGCTAGAATGAAACCTGACCCTGCTTTTGCTACTTCACCTATCTTTGTTACTGATAAGGATTATGAATTCTCTGTCGATCTTGATATAATTACTTTGGTTGAATCTGATCCTTTTCATGGTTATGAATCTGAAACTGTTGTGGCACATCTGACTAAACTGAATGATATAGCCACCATGTTCACTAAAGATGAGAGAACTCGTTACTTTTATATCCTTAAAATATTTCCGTTCTCATTAGAAGGTGTTCTAAGATATGGTTTAATTCTATTGATCATGGTTGTGTGCATAGTCCCCAGGATATGATTTATTACTTCTCTGCTAAATATTTCCCTGCTCATAAGAAACAAGCTGCTTTAAGGGATATATATATAATTTTGTGCAAATTGAAGAAGAGAGTCTCCCACAAGCTTGGGGGAGGCTTCTCCAATTACTTAATGCTTTGCCTAATCATCCTCTTAAGAAAAATGAAATACTTGATATCTTTTATAATGGACTAACCGATGCCTCCAGAGATTACCTGGATAGTTGTGTTGGTTCTGTTTTTAGGGAAAGAACACCGGATGAAGCTGAAATTCTATTGAATAATATGTTGGCAAATGAAAATAATTGGACACCTCCGGAGCCAATTCCTAAGCCTATTCCTAAACCAACTCCGAAGAAGAGGGGTATTCTATTTCTCAGTCCTGAAGATATGCAAGAGGCAAAGAAATCTATGAAAGAAAAAGGTATTAAAGCTGAAGATGTTAAGAATTTACCTCCTATTGAATAAATACATGGTCTTAATTTACCGCCTGTTGAAGAAACATATAATCTTAATCCATTACCTATTGAAGAAACTCATGGTCTTGATAACCCGACACAGGTAGTAAAGGTAAATTCTCTCTATAGATATGATAAAGCTGAAATCCCATTTACTAAATTTTCTAGCCCATGCTTAGATGAGTTTGATAAATTTATGGCTAAGCAAGAAGATTTTAATGCTTATTTCGGTAGACAATTGAAATACAATTCAAATATGCTTGAACACTTGGGTGATTATATGGCTAATGCCAAAGGTGAACTTAAACTTATTAGTAAACATGCTTCTATAGTTACCACTCAAGTAGAACAAGTACTTAAAGCTCAAAATGACTTGCTCAATGAATTTAATAGTAAAGATAATGATAATGCTATTAGAGTTATGACTAGAGGTGGTAGAATGACTTAGGAACCTTTGTATCCTAAAGGCCATCCTAAAAGAATTGAGCAAGATTCTCAGAGAAATAATATAGATGCACCAAGTTCGTCTAAAAAGAAGAAAAAGAAAAATGATAGGACTTTGCATGCTTCTAGTGATCCTATTGTTGAAACACCTGAGAATACAAATGATATTTCTATTTCTGATGCTGAAACTAGTGGTAATGTTAATGATAATGTTCATAATGCTGCTCAACCTAGTAATGATAATGACATAGAAATTGAACCTGCTGTTGATCTTGATAACCCACAATCAAAGAACCAACGTTATGATAAGAAAGACTTTGTTGCTAGGAAACATGGTAAAGAAAGAGAGCCTTGGGTTCAGAAATGCATGCCTTTTCCTCCCAAACCATCCAAGAAAAAGGATGATGATGATTTTGAGCGCTTGGTTGAAATGATTAGACCTATCTTTTTGCGTATGCGATTAACTGATATGCTCAAAACCAATCCTTATGCTAAGTACATGAAAGATATTATTACAAATAAAAGAAAGATATCGGAAGCTGAAATTTCCACCATGCTTGCTAATTATACTTTTAAGGGTGGAATACCAAAGAAACTTGGAGATCCAGGAGTACCAACTATACCATGCTCTATTAAAAGAAACTATGTTAAAACTGCTTTATGTGATCTTGGAGCCAGTGTTAGTGTTATGCCTCTCTCTTTATATCATAGACTTGATTTGAATAAGTTGACACCTACTGAAATATCTTTGCAAATGACTGATAAATCAACTGCTACACCTGTCGGTATTTGTGAGGATGTGCCTGTTGTAGTTGCAAACGTTACTATTTTAACGGACTTTGTTATTCTTGATATTCCCGAGGACGATAGTATGTCTATTATTCTTGGAAGACCCTTTTTGAATACTGTAGGGGCTGTTATTGATTGCACTGAAGGCAATGTCACTTTGCATGTTAATGGTAACGAGCATATGGTACACTTTCCGACGAAACAACCTCAAGTTCATAGTATCAACTCTATTGGAAAAATTCCATCGATTATATTTGGAGGTTTTAAATTTCCTCTTCCTACTGTCAAGAATAAATATGGTATTCTTATTATTGGGGATGTGCATATCCCCATTGAGGTAACATAGTGTTATTCAAAATTTCTCTGGTTCCATGTTATTCGGAATGAGTTCGTTAACAAGACTTGATCAACCTTGTTAGTGGATTCCTTTTGATGATCATGAGATGGAAGAAACTAGAAGGCCCAACCTTCTGTACCCCACTTTTACTTTCTGTTATTTATATTAAATAAAATAAAAACAAATATTTTTCTGTCTGTTATCTGATTATCCGTGCAATATAAAAATACCTCGAAAATAAAAGTTCTCCAAATGCCCTGAAATTTAAATATGATTTTTTCTAGAATATTTGAGAATATTTGGCACTAAGAACACAGCAGGGGGGCCAACCACCTGCCCACGAGGGTGGAGGGCGCACCCTACCCCCTGGGCGTGCCCCCCTGCCTCGTGGGCCCACGGTGGCCCTCCTCCACTTATCCTTTCACTCATACACTCCTTCTTCCTCCCCCAAACACGAATATCCAGCTCAAGCACGAGTTCTAGCTCACTTTGCTGCCATTTTCGATCTCCTTGCTCAAAGCACCTCTCACAAAACTGCTTGGGGAGATTGTTCCTTGTTATGTGACTCCTCCATTGGTCCAATTAGTTTTTGTTCTAGTGCTTTATTCATTGCAAATTTTTGCTGCTTAGGTGACCTTGTTCTTGAGCTTGCATTGTCAAATTTATATGGTCAAAAGTAGTTTTCATGCATGATATAGGCTCTAGGCACTTGTAGGAGTAGTTGCTATCAATATTATTGAGTTTGACTTACTTTTATTTTGAAGTTACAAAAAATTTCAGAATTTTTTAGAAAATGATGAGGAGACTTTTTAGGGGCTCATCGAGCCAAAGCTCGAAGGAAAAGGCACCGAAGCCTAAGTATAATCTGCCTCGCACCGCGGAGGTTCGGGCGCGTGAATGGCCTTCCGAGGATTTCTTGAGAGCAGCCGGGATTTATGAAGATTTTCATGAATTGGCTAAGAATGCAGGCCTTACCGCTTTCCTCCACGACCAATGCGATCAGTATCTCTTACTCACAAATATCTTTGTGCAAAACTTTCATTTCCATTCTAGGAGCTCACCACCTACGGTGGAGTTTTATTTATATGATGAGCATAAGGAGATGTCACTTTATGATTTTTGTCGGGTTTGTTTAGTCCCTTTTGAGGGCAAGACAGAAGAACCACATCGCAATGATGTGGAGGGGTTTATTGATACTATCATTGTAGGGGAAACAAGGAAGGTTTCCGATGCACGAATCACTAGCATACATTTTCCTGTTTTACGTTATTTTGCATTATTTGCTAGTCGTTGCTTAATTGGTCGCGGAAACTGTGGAAACCTTAGTATCCCTGATATTATTATTTTGCTCCATGGTTTATATGGTGATAACTTTGTTAGTATGGGCGGCATTATTGCCAAACTGTTAAGTCTGAACCGTACAAAGGGCCCCATCTTTGGAGGTATCTATGCTTCACGCCTAGCTGCACATTTTAACATACCTATTAGTCATTATGAGAAGGAAGAAAAAGTGTTGCCTCGTGTTTATCTAGATTATAAAAGTATGGTGGCACATGATTTTATTGTTAAGAATAGGGAAGGAGAGCTTATATATCAATTGTTCTTTAATAAACATCATCCTGATACTATTACCCTGCCTGCTCCCTCTTTGTTTGATTTATCTGTAGGCCAGTACCTTGTTCCGTTGAAGGCTATTCATGCCTACCGGAACCCTGCACTAGCCATGGAGCCAGAGCCGGAAGCACAGGTTGATCCTTCACGACAGTCTAATTACCAATGGGATCCGGGAATGATTGCCAGCTAGTGGCAATCGGAGTCTTCCTCTTCTTCTTCTCAGTACGACCCCAACTATTATTATGGATATCCGCCAGGCCAGCCGTGGCCATAGACCAACTTAGGCCAAAAGCCTAAGCTTGGGGGAGTACGTATTTCCCACCGACATTACATTTATGTTCACACACTCATTGCAAGATGTCGGTGCTCATACTTTTTCATTGTATCATCCATGCTAGTTTATTTTCCTTTTTATACTTTCTTCTTGTGTGTTTAATAAACCTTAAGAAAAAACAAAAATAAATTAGTTGTAGCTTTTAATCAGTTTAATTTACATGCTTGTGGTAGTAATTAAAAAGAAAACCCAAAATGATTTCTTGTTCTTCTTTTGTTTGTTGGGAGCTTTCCCGTGTAAATAGTTTTATTTCTTTTCTTTTCTTTGGGGGTCAATAGGAGAAGACCATAATTAAATTGTTGAAGTGGCTCTTATATGCATTATTGTTTATCTGACAAAAGAGCCCATATTGCCTTGTCTTCTCCTGTTTATTGAATGCTTGCAGTTTCCAGCTTAGTCCAATGCACGTGCAATATTATTATTATTCACATCGTTCGGTCGTGCAAGTGAAAGGCAATAATGATGATTATATGATGGACTGACTGAGATGAGAAAAGCTGGTATGAACTCGACCTCTTTTGTTTTTGTAAATATGATTAGCTCATCGTTCCTGATTCAGCCTATTATGAATAAACATGTTTGCAATGACAACTAGAGATCATAGTTTCTTGTGACATGCTTGATTAGCTATGAGTTATAATGGTTTACCTTGCGTTCCAACATGCTATTGAGATAGTTATGATGTGGTATGATAGGGTGGTATCCTCATCTGAATGATTTAAGTGACTTGACTTGGCACATGTTCACGCATGTAGTTGAAACAAAATCAACATAGCCTTCACGATATTTATGTCCATGGTGGATTATATCCTACTCATGCTTGCATTTGGTGTTGATTAATTTTAATGCATGTTCATGACTGTTGTCGCTCTCTAGCTGGTCACTTCCCAGTCTTTTGCTAGCCTTCACTTGTACTAAGCGGGAATACTACTTGTGCATCCAATCCCTTAAACCCCAAAGTTATTCCACATGAGTCCACTATACCTACCTATATACGGTATCTACCTGCCGTTCCAAGTAAATTTGTATGTGCCAAACTCTAAAACTTCAAATAAATATCCTGTTTTGTATGCTCGAATAGCTCATGTATCAACTAGGGTTGTCCGTATCTTCCATGTTAGGAGGGTTATTCTCAAGAGGAGTGGACTCCGCTCCTCACTCACGAGATAAATGGCTGGTCACCGGGATGCCCAGTCCCATGCTTTATGCAAACTAAATCAAAATAATTGCAAACAAAACTCCCCCTGGGACTCTTGTTAGTTGGAGGCACTCGTTGTTTCGAGCAAGCCATGGATTGATGCTTGTTGGTGGAAGGGGGAGTATAAACTTTACCATTCTGTTTGGGAACCGCCTATAATGTGTGTAGCATGGAAGATATCGCCATATCTTGGTTGTTATGTTGATAATGAAAGTATACCGCTCAAAATATTATTCACCTCTGTTTCAAAACCGAGCTCTGGCACCTCTACAAATCTCTGCTTCCCTCTGCGAAGGGCCTATCTATTTACTTTTATGTTGAGTCATCCCCCTCTAATTAAAAAGCACCAATTGGAGAGCACCGCTGTCATTTGCATTCATTACTATTAGTTTACATTGGGTATGACTTGATTGGATCTCTTTTACCATGAATTACAATGTCTAGTCAGTCCTTGGTCTTTAAAGGTGCTCTGCATTTATGTTTTGCGGTCTCAGAAAGGGCTAGCGAGATACCATCTTGTTATATCATATTATGATTGTTTTGAGAAAGTGTTGTCATCCGAGATTTATTATTATTGCTCGCTAGTTGATTATGCTATTGATATGAGTAAACTTGAGACCTAAGCGTTATTGTGAATGTGGTTAGTTATAATCTTTGCTGAAAACTTGAATGCTGGCTTTACATATTTACAACAACAAGAGCAAACAGAGTTTGTAAAAGCTTTTCTTTATCACTTTTAGTTTATCAATTGAATTGCTTGAGGACAAGCAAAGGTTTAAGCTTGGGGGAGTTGATACATCTCCGTCGTATCTACTTTTCCAAACACTTTTGCCCTTGTTTTGGACTCTAACTTGCATGATTTGAATGGAACTAACCTGGACTGACGCTGTTTTCAGCAGAATTACCATGGTCTTATTTATGTGCAGAAACAAACGTTCTCGGAATGACCTGAAACTTCATGGAGCAACTTTTGAGAAAATATGAAATATACCTGCAAAAGATGAAGGCCAGGGGGCCCACCACCTGTCCACGAGGGTGGGGGCGCGCCTGCCCCCCTAGGGCGCGCCCCCTACCTCATGGGCCCCCTGTTGCCTCTCCGACTCCAACTCCAACTCCATATATTGTGTTTCAGGGAGAAAAAATCGGAGAGAACAAATCATCGCGTTTGACGATACGGAGCCGCCGCCAAGCCCTAAAACCTCTCGGGAGGGTTGATCTGGAGTCCGTTCGGGGCTCCGCGGAGGGGAATCCGTCGCCATCGTCATCATCAACCATCCTCCATCACCAATTTCATGATGCTCACCGCCGTGCGTGAGTAATTCCGTCGTAGGCTTGCCAGACGGTGATGGGTTGGATGGGATCTATCATGTAATCGAGTTAGTTTTGTTAGGGTTTGATCCCTAGTATCCACTGTGTTCTAAGGTTGATGTTGCTATGACTTTGCTATGCTTAATGCTTGTCACTAGGGCCCGAGTGCCATGATTTCAGATCTGAACCTATTATGTTTTCATCAATATATGAGTGTTCTTGATCCTATCTTGCAAGTCTATAGTCACCTATTATGTGTTATGATCCGTTAACCCCGAAGTGAAAATAATCGGGATACTTACCGGCGATGACCGTAGTTTGAGGAGTTCATGTATTCACTATGTGTTAATGCTTTGTTCCGCTTCTTTATTAAAAGGAGGCCTTAATATCCCTTAGTTTCCGTAAGGACCCCGCTGCCATGGGAGGGTAGGACAAAAGATGTCATGCAAGTTATTTTCCATAAGCACGTATGACTATATTCAGAATACATGCCTACATTATATCAATGAACTGGAGCTAGTTCTGTGTCACCCTAGGTTATGACTGTTACATGATGAACTGCATCCGGCATAATTCTCCATCACCAATCCATTGCCTACGAGCTTTCCATATATTGTTCTCCGCTTATTTACTTTTCCGTTGCTATTGCTATCATCACTACAAAATATCAAAAACATTACTTTTACTACTGTTACCTTTTGTTACCGTTACCACTACTATCATATTACTTTTCTACTAAATACTTTGCTGTAGATACTAAGTTTCCAGGTGTGGTTGAATTGACAACTTAGCTGCTAATACTTGAGAATATTCTTTGGCTCCCCTTGTGTCGAATCAATAAATTTGGGTTGAATACTCTACCCTCGAAAACTGTTGCGATCCCCTATACTTGTGGGTTATCACCTGCTGATCGTCGGTGTGAACTAGAACATTTGGTGCGCTTATCACTCTTAGAATTGAACCAGAACATTGCTGATCGTTCTTGTTTGGACGCTTACAACAGAAAGTAGGAAACTAGTGCTTTCACAGAAAGAAAAGGAAATTGTTAAAGCACTTATGGTAGTTCCTTGTTTGTAGTACAAAGATCAGCTAAAGCTATAGAAAAAACAGACACTTATTTTGCTAAACCTACCTGGAATAACACCTCAAAAAACAACATATATGACTTCACTCAGATCTCAGATGAAAACGCTATTCTCTCCGTCCCACAATATAAGATCGTTTTTCAAGGTACGGAGGGAGTAGTTTCATAATGTAGATTAGCATAAACGATTGGCGTTGAGGTAATTTAACAGCAGTAGTTTGTACATATATGTTTATCATTTGGCTGGGTGAAAAATATAATCAATCCGTTTCATACAGATACTCCTACTGGCCACCATTGTAATGTTTTCGTCTTCAAGAGGCACGGATCAAAATCGTGCTTCTCACAGAAGCAAAACCGTGCCTCTCATGGAAGAAAAAAATGTGTTTTTCCCTTCTCGCGAAAGAAGAAAAAACATGTTTTTTTCGTTTTCCGAGAGGCACGGCCTGCAAAAAATCATCCAAAAGCTAAGAAAGATCGGTGGAAACAAAAAACAGTTTTAAAAGCCAAAAAAGTGTGCGGAAAAAAATAAAAAAATCCAGAGGAAACGCCCAGAGCACAACACATGGCGGACACTGAGAACATGCCAAGTGACGTGCTCTCAACCAAACCCCAAGTGATCGTTGGGAGGCTCCCGAAGGAGTAATCGTTAACTAGTTGCTCTTTGGAATCGGTCAAACCTTCTATATTTTTCTCTTGTTATATATATGGGCCTCTTGGGCCAGCACAGCGCACGCACACACACTTAAGATGGGCGATACATATCTATCATCCTCATCTTGTCACATGCCAATAAACACTTATTGGTTTCTAAGGGCCTCTCCAGCATTGACCCATAAATTGGCTCTCACATCCTTCCGCGGACATGGAGGAATCATTCCGCAGACACCGATGCGGGAGCTGGCCATCAAAGCTAGCCGCATATGTTCGGTTACATTTCAAATGAATTTTAACGAAAATTAACAAATTTGATTCAAACTCGAACAAATCGGACAATATTCATTTAAGCTAGGATATTTTTTACATAAAACATGAACCTCCACCGTGCTAGCGGCATAGGAGCCTACTTAGCGTCAATGGCTTCGTGCCACACTGGACTGATCCAATATGTGGTTCCACACGTTCCACCACTTCTCCATTCATTTCCAATAATGGTCGTGAAACACCATGAGCAGCAGGATGTTGAGGTCTGGAATTCGAAGTGAAATTCTTGATTTGCCCATTCCTAGTCATCATGGGAAAGAAATAAGAAAGAGATTATTCCCCTAGAGCTTGTCCAGTACCACCAGTACTCAAAATGCATCTCCACGCGTCTACCTAGCGCTTTTGTTAGCCTCCTTGCATGCAAGGTTGATATTTCATCTGGTGAACTAAAAACCAAACTCTACAACGGACAAACCTATGGAGCCCGCGCCGGAGCCGCCTCCTACTGGCGTTGAGGCCCACGACTAGCCCATCATCAGAGTTGTGGAGAAAGAGGGGAGGTGAGGACGAGGACATGGAGAGCTATGCGGTGAGTGCGATGTGGACGACGCCGGAGCACGGCTTATAATGCCTCGACCAGGCCATGCGAACGGACGACCAGCCGCTTTAATTCGGCGTAGCAGCCGGAGTTGGTTCCTCGGGAAGTTGTGCCCGCATTGAAGAGGCGGCTCTTGAGAGGTCGCATCGGTCAGCACCGTTCTCCTATCCGCTCACATCACACGGCATCAATGCTGGCCGTTGCGTGCTCTGGGCCGACATTGATCTGTCTGGACAGCCGAGTGGACCGATACATGAGCATGTTGGATGGCAAAACACGTCCGGACCATGTGGTCCAGACGTATGCGGGCGGTATGATGGTCTGCGTTGGAGATGCCTTAACCCCTTGTTAGATAATTAGCTATTTGTTCTGTAGAAGTAACATGGATTAGCTTCAATGTTCCCTCATCAAGCCTCTCTTTTATTACAAGACGATCTATCTCGCAATTATTATTTTCACGAATACGTAAAGCTTTCTTATCATTTCATTGATAGAAAAAGTTAAGAGAGAGTATATGAGATGGTACAACGCATGACATGAATGCAAGAGGCATGGACAAAATGACCTTATTTGCACCAACTATCTCATGACATCACACTGACGACGATGTTCTTCAATAGCAACACCTTCAAGAAGAAAGCGATGCTCAAAAACCGTCGTCACAGGATCGAAGCACCAATGTCCAGATTCTAGGTTTTCACTCTGAAGAACCAATCTGAGCATATCCGAACAATGCCTTCAACATGTGGTAACAATGCAACAACAACATCATTGCATGTATAACCAACTCGGGCCAGGCCTAGGTTTTCACCCCAAAGCTCGAGACTGGGTTCTTAAGTAGCACCATCATCAAAGTCACATGCGTTGTTGTCGGTGTCAAAACTAGCGGATATTGGGTAGGGGGTCCCGAACTGTGCGTCTAAGGCGGATGGTAACAGGAGGCAGGGGACACGATGTTTTACCCAGGTTCGGGCCCTCTTGATGGAGGTAAAACCCAACGTCCTGCTTGATTTATTCTTGATGATATGAGTATTACAAGAGTTGATCTACCATGAGATCGGAGAGGCTAAACCCTAGAAGCTAGCCTATGGTATGATTGTATGTTGTCCTATGGACTAAAACCCTCCGGTTTATATAGACACCAGAGGGGGTTAGGGTTACACAAGGTCGGTTACAAAGGAGGAGATATACATATCCGTATTGCCTAGCTTGCCTTCCACGCCAAGTAGAGTCCTATCCGGACACGAGTCGAAGTCTTCAATCTTATATCTTCATAGTCCAACAGTCCGGCCAAAGGATATAGTTCGGCTGTCTGGAGACCCCAATCCAGGACTCCCTCAGTAGCCCCTGAACCAGGCTTCAATGACAATGAGTCCGGTGCGCAGTGTTGTCTTCGGCATTGCAAGGCGGGTTCCTCCTCCTAATACACCACGGAAGAATTTGAATACAAGGATAGTGTCCGACCCTGCAAAATAAATTCCACATACCATCGTAGAGAGAATAATATTTACGCAAATCTAATCTGGTGACATGTTTCGGCAACATGACATCATGCCGTGGCCCGGTGATTATTCGAACCGTTTCTTTTAACTAGTGCCGCACATAACGCGAGGCAGTTTCTTGACACGTCTTGTCAAAGTATAGATCATGTACCCCTTATTACGGGATTCTCATCAATACGGGCGTGGGTAACCCAACCGCGCCATCAATTACGACATTTGGAGGATAAGCGAGTTTTACCAGGCTAGTGGGGGCGCATAGTTTCGTCTGCCCTTATAAAGGGATAAGGTTTAACCTTTCTCTACCCATGCCTTCTTCCTCCTTGCTCATCCATTCTTGCGCACTCGAGATCCAACGCCCAAGTCCACATCCTTCCCCTCAACCTTCTCCAAACTTGTCCGGAGCGGGAGGCAAATGGATGGCTTCCTCCGTCACGGAGGGACACATCAAAAAGCTGCGTGGGGCCGGATACTTAGCCACGAATATCGCGCATCGGCTGCCCGCTGTGGGGCAGATCGTCCCTACCCCGGAACCTCACGAGAGGGTAGTTTTCCTCCACCACTTCCTCCACAGACTGGGGTTTCCCCTCCATCCATTCGTCCGCGGTCTCATGTTCTACTATGGGCTGGACTTTCATGATCTGGCCCCGAACTTCATCCTCAACATTTCGGCGTTCATCGTCGTGTGTGAGGCTTTCCTCCGCATCCGGCCCCACTTCGGCATGTGGCTGAAGACCTTCAATATCAAGCCGAAGGTGGTGGGAGGCCAACAAGCGGAATGCGGTGGAGGCATGGTGGGCAAGATGCCCAATGTTATATGGCTCGAAGGCTCCTTCGTGGAGACCATAAAGGGATGGCAATCGGCGTGGTTCTACATCACCGAGCCGCGCGACACCAACTGGGTGGTGGCCCCTGAGTTTCGATCCGGAATCCCCACGCGGCTCACCTCTTGGAAAGAGAAGGGCCTGTCCTAGGGTTCATCGGTGGAGCTGGACGGACTCCAGAAATGTATCCGGAATATGTCAAGCAAGAAGCTCAAGCTTGTCAACATAATCTAGGTCATGCTCTTCCGCCGGATCCTCCCGTGTCAACAACAGGATTTTAACTTATGGGAGTTCGACCCGGCCCGGCACTAGACTCTAATCGAGCTCTTCGACACGACGCATAAGGACGTCTGGAGGGTGCTGTTCAAGGGCGCCGAGGTCCCTCCTTCTCTTACCGAGGACCGCGGGCTAAGCGCAAAGCGCCTAGCGCATTTGGTGAGTTCTATACATCCGGTAGGATATTTATTTCCCCTAGCTTAACCATGTGCGGGGTCTGAGCTCCATGCCTTTGACAGGACTGGGTGGAAACGTCGGGGCAGATTAACTATCCGGCCCCTCTGCCCGAAGACACTGCGGACGCTCTCCTGATGGAGATGCTGACTCCGGTTCCTTACAAGTTGCCGGAGAAGACCAAGAAGGCCAAGGGAACCCAAAGAGTTCCTGGCTCCAGGTGGTATCGGACTCATCGTCCGATAACTCCGCGACGCACTCCTCCCCCAAGGACGAGGAGGAAGATGAAGATGCTCCCCCTTCAGTCGGGGGAGACAAGAAAAGCAAGGCCGCCCCGACCGGGGGGGCCAAAGGGTTGATGTCTACTACACAACCTTCTTCTTGTAGACGTTGGTGGGCCTCCAAGTGCAGAGGTTTGTAGGACAATAGCAAATTTCCCTCAAGTGGATGACCTAAGGTTTATCAATCCGTAGGAGGCATAGGATGAAGATGGTCTCTCTCAAGTAACCATGCAACCAAATAACAAAGAGTCTCTTGTGTCCCCAACACACCCAATACAACAGTAAATTGTATAGGTGCACTAGTTCGGCGAAGAGATGGTGAAACAAGTGGTATATGGATAGTAGATAAAGGTATTTGTAATCTGAAAATATAAAAACAGCAAGGTAACTAATGGTAAAAGTGAGTGTAAACGGTATTGCAATGCTTGGAAACAAGGCCTAGGGTTCATACTTTCACTAGTGTAAGTTCCCTCAACAATACTAACATAATTGGATCATAAAACTATCCCTCAACATGCAACAAAGAGTCACTCCAAAGTCACTAATAGCGGAGAACAAATGAAGAGATTGTGGTAGGGTACGAAACCACCTCAAAGTTATTCTTTCCAATCAATCTGTTGGGCTATTCCTATAAGTGTCACAAACAGCACTAGAGTTCGTACTAGAATAACACCTTAAGACACAAATCAACCAAAACCCTAATGTCACCTAGATACTCCAATGTCACCTCAAGTATCCGTGGGTATGATTATACGATACGCATCACACAATCTCAGATTCATCTATTCAACAAACACATAGGACCTCAAAGAATGCCCCAAAGTTTCTACGGGAGAATCACGACGAAAACGTGTGCCAACCCCTATGCATAGGTTCATGGGGGGACCCGCAAGTTGATCACCAAAACATACATCAAGTGAATCATGTGGCATCCCATTGTCACCACAGATACGCACGGCAAGACATACATCAAGTGTTCTCAAATCTTTAAAGACTCAATCCGATAAGATAACTCCAAAGGGGAAACTCAATTCATTACAAGAGAGTAGAGGGGGGAAGAAACATCATAGGATCCAAATATAATAGCAAAGCTCGCGATACATCAAGATCGTATCATCTCAAGAACACGAGAGAGAGAGAGAGCGATATCAAACACATAGCTACTGGTACATACCCTCAGCCCCAAGGGAGAACTACTCCCTCCTCGTCATGGAGAGCACCGGGATGATGAAGATGGCCACCGGAGAGGGATTGCCCCCTCTGGCAGGGTGCCGAAACGGGTCTAGATTGGTTTTTGGTGGCTACGGAGGCTTCTGGCGGCGGAACTCCCGATCTATTGTGCGTTCTGGAAGTTTTAGGGTACGACGATATATATGGGTGCAGGAAGTACGTCGGAGGAGCTACGGGGGCCCCACGAGGCAGGGGGCGCGCCCTAGGGGGGGCGCCCCCACCCTCGTGAGCACCTCCCGTATCTCCTGACGTGGAGTCCAAGTCTATGTGGTGGCTTTCGTTCCAAAAATAACTTCTCCAGTTGATTTCGTTCCGTTTCGACTCCGTTTGATATTCCTTTTCTTCGAAACACTGAAATAGGCATAAAACAACAAATCTGGGCTGGGCCTCCGGTTAATAGGTTAGTCCCAAAAATAATATAAAAGTGAAAAATAAAGCCCAATATTGCCCAAAACAGTAGATAATATAGCATGGAGCAATCAAAAATTATAGATACGTTGGAGACGTATCAAGCATCCCCAAGCTTAATTCCTGCTCGTCCTCGAGTAGGTAAATGATAAAAAAAGATAATTTTTGATGTGGAATGCTAGCTGGCATAATTTCAATGTAATTCTTCTTACTTGTGATATGAATATTCAGATCCATAAGATTCAAGAAAAAAGTTCATATTGACATAGAAATAATAATACTTCAAGCATACTAACTAAGCAATCATGTCTTCTCAAGTTGATCACCAAAACATACATCAAGTGAATCACGTGGCATTCCATTGTCACCACAGATACGCACGGCAAGACATACATCAAGTGTTCTCAAATCTTTAAAGACTCAATCCGATAAGATAACTCTAAAGGGGAAACTCAATTCATTACAAGAGAGTAGAGGGGGGAAGAAACATCATAGGATCCAAATATAATAGCAAAGCTCGCGATACATCAAGATCGTATCATCTCAAGAACACGAGAGAGAGAGAGAGAGAGATCAAACACATAGCTACTGGTACATACCCTCAGCCCCGAGGGAGAACTACTCCCTCCTCGTCATGGAGAGCACCGGGATGATGAAGATGGCCACCGAAGAGGGATTGCCCCCTCCGGCAGGGTGCCGAAACGGGTCTAGATTGGTTTTTGGTGGCTACGGAGGCTTCTGGCGGCGGAACTCCCGATCTATTGTGCGTTCTGGAAGTTTTAGGGTACGACGATATATATGGGTGCAGGAAGTACGTCGGAGGAGCTACGGGGGCCCCACGAGGCAGGGGGCGCTCCCTAGGGGGGGCGCCCCCCACCCTCGTGAGCACCTCCCGTATCTCCTGAAGTGGAGTCCAAGTCTATCTGGTGGCTTTCGTTCCAAAAATAACTTCTCCAGTTGATTTCGTTCCGTTTCGACTCCGTTTGATATTCCTTTTCTTCGAAACACTGAAAGAGACATAAAATAGCAAATCTGGGCTGGGCCTCCGGTTAATAGGTTAGTCCCAGAAATAATATAAAAGTGGAAAATAAAGCCCAATATTGCCCAAAACAATAGATAATATAGCATGGAGCAATCAAAAATTATAGATACGTTGGAGACGTATCAAGCATCCCCAAGCTTAATTCCTGCTCGTCCTCGAGTAGGTAAATGATAAAAAAAGATAATTTTTGATGTGGAATGCTAGCTGGCATAATTTCAATGTAATTCTTCTTACTTGTGATATGAATATTCAGATCCATAAGATTCAAGACAAAAGTTCATATTGACATAGAAATAATAATACTTCAAGCATACTAACTAAGCAATCATGTCTTCTCAAAATAACATGGCTAAAGAAAGCTATCCCTACAAAATCATATAGTCTGGCTATGCTCCATCTTCACCACACAACATATTTAAATCATGCACAACCCCGATGACAAGCCAAGCAATTGTTTCATACTTTTGATGTTCTCAAAATTTTTCAATCTTCACGCAATACATGAGCGTGAGCCATGGACATAGCACTATAGGTGGAATAGAATGGTGGTTGTGGAGAAGACAAAAAGGGAGAAGATAGTCTCACATCAACTAGGCGTATCAATGGGCTATGGAGATGCCCATCAATAGATGTCAATGTGAGTGAGTAGGGATTGCCGTGCAACGGATGCACTAGAGCTATAAGTGTATGAAAGCTCAAAAAGAAACTAAGTGGGTGTGCATCCAACTTGCTTGCTCACGAAGACCTAGGGCATTTTGAGGAAGCTCATCATTGGAATATACAAGCCAAGTTCTATAATGAAAGATTCCCACTAGTATATGAAAGTGACAACATAGGAGACTCTCTATCATGAAGATCATGGTGCTACTTTGAAGCACAAGTGTGGAAAAAGGATAGTAGCATTGTCCCCTTTTTTATTTGGCCTTTCCCTTTTTTATTTGGCCTTTCTCTTCTTTTTATTTGGCCTTCCTTTTTTTATTTGGCCCCTTTTTTGGGACAATGCTCTATTAATGATGATCATCACACTTCTATTTATTTACAACTCAATGATTACAACTCGATACTAGAACAAAGTATGACTCTATATGAATGCCTCCGACGGTGTACCGGGATGTGCAATGACTCATGAGTGACATGTATGAAAGAATTATCAATGGTGGCTTTGCCACAAATACGATGTCAACTACATGATCATGCTAAGCAATATGACAATGATGAAGCGTGTCAAAAATGGAATGGTGGAAAGTTGCATGGCAATATATCTCGGAATGGCTATGGAAATGCCATAATAGGTAGGTATGGTGGCTGTTTTGAGGAAGGTACATGGTGGGTGTATGATACCGGCGAAAGTTGCGCGGTACTAGAGAGGCTAGAAATGATGGAAGGGTGAGAGTGCGTATAATCCATGGACTCAACATTAGTCATAAAGAACTCACATACTTATTGCAAAAATCTATTAGTTATCGAAACAAAGTACTACGCGCATGCTCCTAGGGGGATAGATTGGTAGGAAAAGACCATCGCTCATCCCCGACCGCCACTCATAAGGAAGATAATCAATAAATAAATCATGCTCCGACTTCATCACATAACGTTTCACCATACGTGCATGCTACGGGAATCACAAACTTCAACACAAGTATTTCTCAAATTCACAACTACTCAACTAGCATGACTCTAATATCACCATCTCCATATCTCAAAACAATTATCAAGTATCAAAATTCTCATAGTATTCAACACACTCATAAGAGAATTTTATTATTCTTGAATACCTAGCATATTAGGATTTTAAGCAAATTACCATGCTATTTAGACTCTCAAAATAATCTAAGTGAAGCACTAGAGCAAATGACAAACTACTCCGAAAGATATAAGTGAAGATCAATGAGTAGTCGAATAATTATGCAACTATGTGAAGACTCTCTAACATTTAATAATTTCAGATCTTGGTATTCTATTCAAACAGCAAGCAAAGCAAAATAAAATGACATCTAAGAATAACAAACATCATGTGAGGAAGCAAAAACTTATGATCAACCGAAACTAACCGATAGTTGTTGAAGAAGAAAGGTGGGATGCCAACCGGGGAATCCCCAAGCTTAGACGCTTGAGACTTCTTGAAATATTATCTTGGGGTGCCTTGGGCATCCCCAAGCTTGAGATTTTGTGTCTCCTTAATTCCTCACATATCAAGGTCTCCCTAAATCTCAAAAACTTCATCCACACAAAACTCAGCAAGGACTCGTGAGATAAATTAGTATAAACCATTGCAAAAACCTTATCATACTCTACTGTAGCAAATCACTAAAATTATTATTCAACATTGCATACTAAATGCCTCTGCATATTTAATAGTCCTATCCTCAAATAGAATCATTAAAGAAGCAAGCATATGCAAACAATTGCAAACATAACAGCAATCTGCCTAAACAGGATAGTCTGTAAAGAATGCTGCAACATCCATACTTACCTAGCTCCAAAAATTATGAAAGAAAATTCCCACTGTAGTAAATTTATCAGAGCTTAATATGCAAAAGGTTTCAACATTTTATCACATTCTGACTTTTCTAGAGAATTATTGCAACAGCGGTAAACTTTCTGTTTTCAAACAGTAACATGTATACTTGTAACATAGGCATAGTAAGGGCTATCAATGCCACTTTTATTGAAATAAAAGATGCAAAACATTTTTATAAATAACAGAAAGCAAATCCTAACAAAATAAATTGACGCTCCAAGCAAAACGCATATCATGTGGCGAATAAAAATATAGCTCCAAGTAAAGTTACCGATGAACGAAGACGAAAGAGGGGATGCCTTCCGGGGCATCCCCAAGCTTAGGCTCTTGGCTATCCTTGAATATTACCTTGGGGTGCCTTGGGCATCCTCAAGATTAGGCTCTTGCCACTCCTTATTCCATAGTCCATCGAATCTTTACCCAAAACTTGAAAACTTCACAACACAAAACTTAACAGAAAACTCGTAAGCTCCGTTAGTATAAGAAAATAAATCACCACTTAGGTACTGTAATGAACTCATTATTTATTCATATTGGTGTAATATCTACTGTATTCCAACTTATCTATGGTTCATACCCTCCGATATTACTCATAGATTCATCAAAATAAGCAAACAACACATTGAAAACAGAATCTGTCAAAAACAGAACAGTCTGTAGTAATCTGGATCAAAAGTATACTTCTGGAACTCATAAAATTCTCAAATAAACTGATGGACCTGAGGAATTTATCTATTAATCATATTCAAAAAGAATTAACTAAATAGCACTCTCCAAATAAAAATGGCAGCAGTTCTCGTGAGCACTAAAGTTTCTGTTTTTTACAGCATGATCAACAAGACTTTCCCCAAGTCTTCCCAAAGGTTCTACTTGGCACAAACACTAATTAAAAGCATAAAACCACATATAAACAGAGTATAGATGATTTATTTATTACTAAACAGGAGCAAAAAGCATGGAATAAAAATAAAATTGGGTTGCCTCCCAACAAGCGCTATCGTTTAACGCCCCTAGCTAGGCATGATGATGTCAATGATGCTCACATAAAAGATAAGAGTTGAAACATAAAGAGAGCATCATGAAGAATATGACTAGCATATTTAAGTCTAACATACTTCCTATGCATAGGTATTTTGTGAGCAAAACACTTAGTGGAACAAGAATCAACTTGCATAGGAAGGTAAAACAAGCATAACTTCAAAATTTTAAGCACATAGAGAGGAAACTTGATATTATTGCAACTCCTACAAGCATATGTTCCTCCCTCATAATAATTTTCAGTAGCATCATGAATGAATTCAACAATATAACCATCACCTAAAGCATTCTTTTCATGATCTACAAGCATAGAAAATTTACTACTCTCCACATAAGCAAAATTCTTCTCATGAACAATAGTGGGAGCACACTCAACAAAATAACTATCATGTGATTGAAAATTAAGATCAAGATGACAAGTTTCATGGTTATCATTGTTCTTTAAAGCATACGTGTCATCACAATAATCATCATAGATAGGAGGCATGCTTTCATCATAATAAATTTGCTCATCAAAGCTTGGGGGACAAAAAATATCATCTTCATCAAACATAGCTTCCCCAAGCTTGTGGCTTTGCATATCATTAGCATCATGGATATTCAAGGAATTCATACTAACAACATTGCAATCATTCTCATCATCCAAATATTTAGTGCCAAACATTTTATAGATTTCTTCTTCTAGCACTTGAGCACAATTTTCCTTTCCATCATACTCATGAAAGATATTAAAAAGGTGAAGCGTATGAGACAAACTTAATTCCATTTTTTGTAATTTTCTTTTATAAACTAAACTAGTGATAAAAAAAGAAACTAAAAGACTCGATTGCAAGATCTAAAGATATACCTTCAAGCACTCACCTCCCCGGCAACGGCGCCAGAAAAGAGCTTGATGTCTACTACACAACCTTCTTCTTGTAGACGTTGTTGGGCCTCCAAGTGCAGAGGTTTGTAGGACAGTAGCAAATTTCCTTCAAGTGGATGACCTAAGGTTTATCAATCCGTAGGAGGCGTAGTATGAAGATGGTCTCTCTCAAGCAACCCTGCAACCAAATAACAAAGAGTCTCTTGTGTCCCCAACACACCCAATACAATGGTAAATTGTATAGGTGCACTAGTTCGGCGAAGAGATGGTGAAACAAGTGGTATATGGATAGTAGATAAAGGTATTTGTAATCTGAAAATATAAAAACAGCAAGGTAACTAATGGTAAAAGTGAGCGTAAACGGTATTGCAATGCTAGGAAACAAGGCCCAAGGTTAATGCTTTCACTAGTGTAAGTTCCCTCAACAATACTAACATAATTGGATCATAAAACTATCCCTAAACATGCAACAAAGAGTCACTCCAAAGTCACTAATAGTGGAGAACAAACGAAGAGATTATGGTAGGGTACGAAACCACCTCAAAGTTATTCTTTCCAATCAATCCGTTGGGCTATTCCTATAAGTGTCACAAACAGCCCTAGAGTTCATACTAGAATAACACCTTAAGACACAAATCAACCAAAACCCTAATGTCACCTAGATACTCCAATGTCACCTCAAGTATCCGTGGGTATGATTATACGATATGCATCACACAATCTCAGATTCATCTATTCAACAGACACATAGGACCTCAAAGAATGCCCCAATGTTTCTACCGGAGAATCACGACGAAAACGTGTGCCAACCCCTATGCATAGGTTCATGGGCGGAACCCGCAAGTTGATCACCAAAACATACATCAAGTGAATCATGTGGCATCCCATTGTCACCACAGATACGCACGGCAAGACATACATCAAGTGTTCTCAAATCTTTAAAGACTCAATCCGATAAGATAACTCCAAAGGGGAAACTCAATTCATTACAAGAGAGTAGAGGGGGGAAGAAACATCATAGGATCCAAATATAATAGCAAAGCTCGCGATACATCAAGATCGTATCATCTCAAGAACACGAGAGAGAGAGCGATATCAAACACATAGCTACTGGTACATACCCTCAGCCCCAAGGGAGAACTACTCCCTCCTCGTCATGGAGAGCACCGGGATGATGAAGATGGCCACCGGAGAGGGATTGCCCCCTCTGGCAGGGTGCCGAAACGGGTCTAGATTGGTTTTTGGTGGCTACGGAGGCTTCTGGCGGCGGAACTCCCGATCTATTGTGCGTTCTGGAAGTTTTAGGGTACGACGATATATATGGGTGCAGGAAGTACGTCGGAGGAGCTACGGGGGCCCCACGAGGCAGGGGCGCGCCCTAGGGGGGGCGCCCCCACCCTCGTGAGCACCTCCCGTATCTCCTGACGTGGAGTCCAAGTCTATGTGGTGGCTTTCGTTCCAAAAATAACTTCTCCAGTTGATTTCGTTCTGTTTCGACTCCGTTTGATATTCCTTTTCTTTGAAACACTGAAATAGGCATAAAACAACAAATCTGGGCTGGGCCTCCGGTTAATAGGTTAGTCCCAAAAATAATATAAAAGTGAAAAATAAAGCCCAATATTGCCTAAAACAGTAGATAATATAGCATGGAGCAATCAAAACTTATAGATACGTTGGAGACGTATCAAGGGTCCAAGAAGGGGAGGACCCTCCTTCCGGACTACTGCGAAGACGAGTGGCTGCTCAGGGCCAAGCCCCTGGAGAAGTCGTAAGTATTCGGATACCAGAGTAACTCATAGGATACCTTTGTTGCACTGCTTCTCCTAACGCCGAATATGATTATGCAGACCGCCCCAAGCCCGTATCGACGTATCTTCGTCGGGCGGCTCCTTGGACTCGCCGGATATGGATAGCGATCCACTTCCGACCGCCACCTCCCCTTTCCCTACGGACAATGCCGAGGTATTGTCTCAAGAGGCACCGGGTCGAGGGGAGACAATCTCGGAGGCGCCTCAGGGCGACCTTCCGGACTCCAGGAGCAGAGGTAGTAAGGCTCCCGAGGGCTCCGAGTTCGGCCCTCAGCCGAACACCGCACCAGAACCTCCAGTGGTTCCGGACTCGGGCAGGCGGCCTCCTTCCTAAAGGGGCAAGACGCCTGTGCCGGTGACCTCTGCCCATCCAGGGGCACCGGACAATCTGCTGGGAGCGCTTCGCAGCGCTTCCATCGACAAAGAGCACCGCACTATTATGAGTGCGGTGATCCAGAAGGTTCAGTCCGCCAAGAGCGGACTGACTGAATCCTGTGCCAGCCTTCTAACAAGCTTTGAGGTAAGTATTTGAAATATAGGAAAAATATTACTGCATAGACACTAGCCCCTGATGCTATGTTCGGTGTTCACAAAGAAAAGCCGAATAGAGGATCAAATAATATCATAGGAGTCTAATATAAGTATGTCTATATGCGTATGCAGGCTTCGCTTCTGGCCTCTGCCGCACTGACTACGGAGGTCACCGCACTGAAGCAGGACCTCGAAGGGTCCAAGAAAGAGCTCGGCCTTGCCAATAGGCAGCTCGAGGAGAACAAAGGTAAGTAATACCTAGTCTGTAGATATGTATATATATAAAAGTGATGCGATTGCAAAGTGACAGGATCATCTTTAATCTGCCAGGGGCCACGACCGAAGTGGCAACCCTGAAGTAAGCGCTATCTGAGGCCGAAAACAAAGCAGCCCAGGAGCGCACCAAGCGGGAAAAACAAGAGGCACGGGTGGGCGAGGTGTAGCAAGAGCTCCACGCTCTCGTGAAGAAGCACGAGGCGTTGGAGCTTGACTTGAAGACGCGAGAGTCCGAGCTTGCCGCGGCCCTTGAGAGTGCAAAGAGTGCCAAGGCTGAAGCCCAAAAGGCTCTCTAGGAGATTGATGCGATGAAGAAGATAGCGGCGGGTAAGGCATTCTATATGCAAAGCAAGCATGTGAAAGTAAATTACTTGTTACTTACCCGAATCCGGAGCTCTCTAGGAGCATTCGCAGATTTGCCCCGCAGCGTGTTGGATGCCGCACAGTTTTACCATGCCGAGGAGGGAAGCTCAACGGAGAAGCTGTTCTGGTCACAGTATACTGAGACCGAACACCCGATGCCTCTGAGCGACCAGCTGAAGCAACTGGTCGAGCTGCACAAGGCGACCGAACAGGCCATGAAGGGCTTTATAGTCCGGATGTGGCCTGGTGACGCCCTTCCCAATAGCTACTTCGGCCTGGTGAGGCGGCTTGTGGATGCCTGCCCATGGCTGGAAGTCATCAAGCGGTCCGTCTGCATCGAAGGTGCATGCCGGGTTTTCGCCCGTGCGAAGGTGCACTGGGCCAAGATGGATGCCGTGAAGCTGGTGAAGGAAGGGTCGCCGCAGGGCAAGGAGCATCGCCACCCCAAGATGTACTATGAGGGTGTCCTGAAGGGTGCCCGTCTTGTAGCGGACGAGTGTGCGAAAGATGTAATATTTGAGTAAACTTGCTCGTGTAATCCTGTATAATGAAAACTTGTTCATATGCGCTATGCAACGCTTGTTTGAATTTAAAATATTGCCTTCTGTTCGGCTGTTTATCAAATCTGAGAGATGGCTAGTCGTCGGCTTCTGCCCCCACGCCACGAGTGCTGGGGTGTTCGGGATAAACCTGAGCACTCTTGTTCCCATTGTTGGGTCCTTCGAGGGAGGTGCTCAGCACAACGAACAAGGCAATCGGACTATAATGCGTTATCACTCTCACTTAGCCATAGAATTCTATAATTTTAAATTTCGGCGAAGCCCCTAGTATTTGGAAGGCCGAATTCGGGGCGCGATACACGCCTTAAGCCGGACAGGGCCGACTCCTCACTCTAAGGGGCATAAGTCTTTAGGGACTTGAAACCTCTCAAACAACGACCAGTCTCTCGCCTTATCATGATAGTCAGTTTTAGCTTTCTCTACTGAGGTGCTTAGCCCAGCAGAACCGGGGCACAATCGCAGTAGTTCTCCCAGTGCTACCTTAGCCGATATAGCGGAACATAAGGTACCAAAACATGGGAGCCGGGCAAACCCAACTATTGACCCAAGACATGATTCGGAGCTGATGCATATAATGCTATAAGTTCGGGGTGGTGCACTGTCGAAAGTGTTCGGACTTCTCACGTCGCATTATGGGGTATGCGTAAGCCCCTGGCGTATTGGCCGTACCAGAGTGTACGGGTGCTAGATGTCATGAATGAACATATATATGTAAAGGAAGAATGCAATAATAGTCTTAATGCTATGCATTGTTTTATTCAAAAAGGTGCGTTAGAGTAGAATGATACAAATAGTGCGATAAGCAAAAAGTAGGACTATTTGACATGTCCCTTCCAAGGGCGAGCTGAGGAATAGTATTAAAGCAAGTATTTCACTCGTTATCGTAATCCGCCTAGGAGTTCCGTGGTGTGACGTAGCTCTCTGCTTCCTTGGTTGCTGCATCATGTGTTCGACAATCATGCTGCCGGACAGGGTTTCCAGAGATTAAAGTCCTGAAAGAGAAAAATAACAAAGCGGGAAGCCCCTAGTGCGGTTTAAGCCGCGTCTTGGGGCGTGCCGTAGTTGTGCCCCCTCCCCACCTGTGCCCATGGTATTTTTAATGCGTAATTATGTACGCGTGGCATGGATTTTGCTGTTTGGATGGGACCGGG
The DNA here is from genome assembly GCF_003073215.2 of Triticum urartu. NCBI lineage: Eukaryota > Viridiplantae > Streptophyta > Magnoliopsida > Poales > Poaceae > Triticum > Triticum urartu. Next base: position 321,752,419 of record NC_053026.1, read on the forward strand.
GTGGGGGCCGTATTGCTATGCGAGCTCGGAACGGGCCAGGCCGTCCAGTTGTCGATTACTCCGGGCACGCTTGAAGGTGTCCGGGTCCTTAATCACCGAACTAGTGGATTGCCTTGAGAGGCTGCTTTGCGCTTCTGCTGCGAGGGCCGCTGTGTGCTCCTCCGTGCGGAGAGAGCGCTCTATGTTTCCATTGACTGTTATGACCCCCCGAGGTCCTGGCATCTTGAGCTTGAGATATGCATAATGCGGTACCGCATTGAATCTCGCAAATGCGGTTCGCCCGAGCAGTGCATGGTAGCCACTGCGGAACGGGACTATGTCGAAGATTAACTCTTCGCTTCGGAAGTTATCCAGGGATCCGAAGACCACTTCTAGTGTGACTGAGCCTGTGCAATGGGCCTCTACACCTGGTATGACGCCTTTAAAGGTCGTTTTAGTGGGTTTGATCCTTGAGGGGTCTATACCCATTTTGCGCACTGTGTCCTGATAAAGCAGGTTCAGGCTGTTGCCGCCATCCATAAGGACTCGAGTGAGGTGAAATCCGTCAATGATTGGGTCTAGGACCAATGCAGCGAATCCGCCATGACGGATACTAGTGGGGTGGTCCCTGCGGTCGAAGGTGATCGGGCAGGAAGACCATGGGTTGAATTTTGGGGCGACTGGCTCCAACGCATATATGTCCCTGAGTGCACGCTTCCGCTCCCTCTTGGGGATGTGGGTTGCGTATATCATGTTCACCGTCCGCACTTGTGGGGGGAACCTCTTCTGTCCTCCGGTATTCGGCTGCCGAGGCTCCTCATCATCATCGCTATGTGATCTCTTATCTTTGTTTTCGGCATTTATCTTGTCGGCCTGCTTGAACACCCAACAATCCCTGTTGGTGTGGTTGGCTGGCTTGTCGGGGGTGCTGGCACGAGCGATTGAGTATACGGTCCAAACTGGACGGGCCGGGAGTGCTTCTTTTGAATGGCTTTTTATGCTGACCGGGTTTAGAGCCTTTGAATCCGGCATTGACTACCGTATCCTTGGTATTGTCGCTGTTAATGTGGCGCTTATGTTTGTTGCGGCGTGACCTGCCATTGCCATCCTTGGTATCCAAAGTACCATGGTTCTTAGATATGTTATTGCTGCGAGCCAGCCAGCTGTCTTCTCCCGCACAAAAGCGGGTCATGAGTGTCGTGAGGGCTGCCATAGATTTTGGCTTTTCCTGACCGAGGTGTCGGGCGAGCCACTCATCGTGGATGTTTTGCTTAAAGCTGCTAGGGCCTCTGCATCCGGACAGTCGACCATTTGATTTTCCTTTGTTAGGAACCGTGTCCAGAATTGCTTAGCCGATTCCTTTGGCTGCTGAATTATGTGGCTCAAGTCATCGGCATCTGGTGGTCGCACGTAAGTGCCCTGGAAGTTGTCGCGGAATGCGGCTTCCAGATCCTCCCAACAGCCAATGGACTCTGCTGGCAAACTATTGAGCCAATGCCGAGCTGGTCCTTTGAGCTTGAGTGGAGGTATTTAATGGCGTGTAGATCATCACCGCGGGCCATGTGGATATGTAGGAGGAAATCCTCGATCCATACCGCATTATCTGTTGTGCCGTCGTATGATTCTATATTTACGGGTTTGAAACCCTCTGGGATTTGATGGTCCATTACTTCGTCTGTGAATCATAGGGGGTGTGCGGCGCCTCTGTACTGGGCTATGTCGCAACGTAGCTCGAATGAGTCTTGCCCGCTGTGTTCGGCCCGGCCGGACTTACTTTTACTATATCCCGCGTGACGATCATCGTCTCGCATAGTGGCGCACCCTCGTGATCCGTAGATCGATCTTGTGTGTTTTGCTTTGTCCTCCAATACGTCTCGCAGGTATGGCGTATTTCCCCATGCCTTTTTATTTGAATGGCGTCGGGGTGCAGGCTGAGCTTTTGGCTGGAATGCCTCTCTGTCGCGGCCACGAGGTGGCCGACCAGCCGCGTCATACACCGGGGATGGTGCTTCCTCCTCCAGTCGGGGTAGCAACCTGCACTTTGGGTAACTCTTGGAGGGACGTTCGAGTTTATACTCCTCGGCCGCAAGGACTTTGGTCCATCTGTCGGCTAGCAAATCTTGATCAGCTTGAAGCTGTTGTTGCTTTTTCTTAAGGCTATTTGCCGTGGCTATAAGCTGGAGCTTGAAGCACTCTTGTTTGACGGGATCCTCTGGCACGACAAATTCGTCATCATCGAGGCTTGCCTCGTCTTCGGAGGGAGGCATGCAATTATCATCCTCCGCCTCTCCATCAGCCGCTCTCTCAGGAGGGCTGGCCTCTCCATCCTCCTGCTCTAAATCTTGCTGGAGGGGATTGTTGTTGTCTTCGGCACTGTCCAAAGTGCTATTATCTCATGTGCCGGTATCACCGCTTTTGCCTTGGCGGGACTTAGAGCGGCGCCGCTGACGCCGGCGCTTGGGTTGCTTCTTGGAGGGGTCATCCTCCATTATCTCGTCGCCATTGCCTTCTTTGGGTGTGTCCACCATGTATATATCGTATGATGAGGTGGCTGTCCAGTGCCCTGTGGGCAGTGGTTCCCCTTCGTCTCCCGCATCGTCGTCCATACCGTCGATGTCTTCGGAGTCGTAGTCGAGCATGTCGGTTAAGTCATCGACAGTGGCTACTAAGTGGGTGGTGGGTGGGCGGCGAATTTCTTCGTCATCCGCATCCCAATCCTGCCGGACATAGTTCGACCAGGATCCTTCTGACAAGGAGAGATACCTTAATGAGTTCAGTATGTCGCCGAAGGGCGAGTGCTGAAAAATATCCACGGAGGTAAACTCCATGATCGGCGCCCAATAGGATTCGATAGGAACAGGCGCGGGCGGTTCGGAGTCCGTGGCCGGAAAAGGATCCGGCAGTTTGGCAACACGGCTCTCATGAAGGGTAAGGTCGATATTCGGCTCGATCGCTGCTGAGGATACGGCCTCCGTGACGGGGTCTATCCACCCGTCCATGGATGGCGCAACTGGCTCCGAATTGAGGCTCAGAGTGACTGCCGGTGCGATCTCCTGAATACGGTCCGATGGTAGAGTTAAATCGTACTCATCGTGACCACGTGGTGCACAAGGCAGGGGCTCGAATCCGTCGAAGATCAAGTCTCTGCAGATATCGATCGTTTAATTTAAGCTTCTAAACCTGACCTGGTGGCCAGGGGCGTAACTTTCGATCTGCTCCAGATGGCCAAGTGAGTTGGCCCGCAGTGCGAAGCCGCCGAACACAAAGATCTGTCCGGGGAGAAAAGTCTCACCCTAGACTGCATCGCTACCAATGATCATAGGAGCCATCAAGCCTAACGGCGATGACACAGAGGAACTCTCAATGAAAGCACCAATGTCAATGTCAAAATCGGCGGATCTCGGGTAGGGGGTCCCGAACTGTGCCTCTAAGGCAGATGGTAACAGGAGGCAGGGGACACGATGTTTTACCCAGGTTCGGGCCCTCTTGATGGAGGTAAAACCCTACGTCATGCTTGATTTATTCTTGATGATATGAGTATTACAAGAGTTGATCTACCACGAGATCGGAGAGGCTAAACCCTAGAAGCTAGCCTATGGTATGATTGTATGTTGTCCTACGGACTAAAACCCTCCGGTTTATATAGACACCGGAGGGGGCTAGGGTTACACAAGGTCGGTTACAAAGGAGGAGATATACATATCCATATTGCCTAGCTTGCCTTCCACGCCAAGTAGAGTCCTATCCGGACACGAGACGAAGTCTTCAATCTTGTATCTTCATAGTCCAACAGTCCGGCCAAAGGCTATAGTCCGGCTGTCCGGAGACCCCCAATCCAGGACTCCCTCAGTTGTCTCCACCACTATTTCTCCATCCAAGCAGCTACATGCATTGTGCCATCGCAGCTACACAACCATTCCCTTGTCAAGTTGTCGTGCACAGATAGCATCTCACCGCCAAAGGCAACCACCGAATCTGAAGAGGGAAAATCCTCACGAACACCTTTCAGTGATTGCCGCAATCCGACGTGAAGCTTGCGCTGCTACAGGCCAGAGTGGTACCAACACCGATGAGGAATCATGCCAACACCACCTCACCATTGAGAGCCCTACCCAATCACGTCGGACCATTGGACCATAGCATAGAAGGGTGGATTTATGTTAGAGGGCGGATCCGCGTCCTGGTGCACTGGAACTGCAGCGGACCATCGGATCCACATTGGGGCACTGACTCTGGGCAGACCACAAATGGAGGCACCATAAGGAGGTTGCACATCGGTGATGGACCAGGGCTAGGGCGGGGAGACGTAGCGTTGTCGGCAACAACACCAAGGTCCCAATCCGAGGCGCCAAGCGGCCCATGGTGAGGAGTGTCATAGCTGGGGTAGTGTAGGATGAGCCATGACTGTGGCCCATGGTGAGATCCACATAGGGCATGGCTGAGCATGAGTAAGGAAGGACGCGCGGAAGGGCCCGCCGCCGCCAATCACCGACCAGGGCTTCATGGGAAAAAGTCGAGGTGGGGCCTGGAGCGGCGGCGACGGCGGAGCCACCCAAGACGTCCAAGGGGACTATGCAGGGGCGCTCGAGCGGACCATGACCTAGTTTTGGACCCACTAAGCCCCACCACTGTCTCACACCACTGCACTACTAATTTGATTTTGAAATATATCTACTACTCCCTCCGTTCCATAATGTAAGACGTTTTTAACACAATCGATTGTAGCGATCCATGCAATCGATTGGCCTTGTGTCACCCACTGGATGCGCCCGACGATGAGACGCTAAAATCAAGTGGGTACAACTCGTTTCACGTGTGAACCGTGGACAAAAAAGCTCTCTTCTCCCCTGATGGGCACAACTCTTCTCCACTGATGTGAGCCACTGCCGCCGCTTCTCCTCCTCCCAGCTCTCTCCTCTCGCCGCATCCGCTCTCTTTTCATTTGGTCTGAGCCGTCACAAGTCGATTTGGGAGGGTCTGAGGCTGTCGGTGATTTGCCGACCTTTCATCTGTAGTCTGCCGCCGCTCATCCCGTCAGTGTCATGTGCCTGGTTCTTCCTCCATCCTGGTGGCCGGCCAGCCTGCTGAGCGTTCCTCCTGATCTTGGCTCAGTATCAGCAACAACTACCTCCGCCCGCCGCCGAGTGAATTGCAAAAAACATCAGCATTGAAGGAAAGGGTTACACAAACCACACTTCTACAGTTTTGTGCCAAAAATCACTAATTCTGAGCCTTTTTTGAAGGAAATATGCCCTAGAGGCAATAATAAAGTTCTTATTTATTTCCTTATATCATGATAAATGTTTATTATTCATGCTAGAATTGTATTAAACGGAAACATGATACATGTGTGAATACATAGACAAACAGAGTGTCACTAGTATGCCTCTAGCTCATTGATCGAAGATGGTTATGTTTCCTAACCATAGACAAAGAGTTGTCATTTGATTAATGAGATCACATCATTAGGAGAATGATGTGATTGACTTGACCCATTCCGTTAGCTTAGCACTCGATCGTTTAGTATGTTGCTATTGCTTTCTTCATGACTTATACATGTTCCTATGACTATGAGATTATGCAACTCCCGTTTATCAGAGGAACACTTTGTGTGCTACCAAACGTCACAATGTAACTGGGTGATTATAAAGGTGCTCTACAGGTGTCTCCGAAGGTACTTGTTGGGTTGGCGTATTTTGAGATTAGGATTTGTCACTCCGATTGTCGGAGAGGTATCTCTGGGCCCTCTCAGTAATGCACATCACTTAAAACTTGCAAGCATTGCAACTAATGAGTTAGTTGCGGGATGATGTATTACAGAACAAGTAAAGAGACTTGCCGGTAACGATATTGAACTAGGTATTGAGATACCGACAATCGAATCTCGAGCAAGTAACATACCGGTGACAAAGGGACCAACGTATGTTGTTATGCGGTCTGACCAATAAAGATCTTTGTAGAATATGTGGGAGCCAATATGAGCATCCAGGTTCCGCTATTGGTTATTGACCGGAGACGTGTCTCGGTCATGTCTACATAGTTCTCGAACCCGTAGGGTCCGCACGTTTAAACGTTTCGATGACAGTTATATTATGAGTTTATATGTTTTGATGTACCGAAGGTTGTTCGGAGTCCCGGATGTGATCACGGACATGACGAGGGGTCTCAAAATGGTCGAGACATGAAGATTGATATATTGGAAGCCTATGTTTGGATATCGGAAGTGTTTCGGGTGAAATCGGGATTTTCCCGAAGTACCGGGAGGTTACCAGAACCCCCCGCGTGCCCCTCCCCCCTAGTCCGAATAGGACAAGGACAGGGGGGCGGCACCCCCCCTTTCCTTCCTCTCTCCCTCCTCTTTCCCCCTCCTCTCCTAGTCCAACAAGGAAAAGGGAGGGAGTCCTACTCCCGGTAGGAGTAGGACTCCTCCTGGCGTGCCCCCTCTAGGCCGGCCGCACATCCCCCTTGCTGCTTTATATACGGGGGCAGGGGGCACCATAGTCCACCTCGATAATACTATAGCGGTGCTTAGGCGAAGCCCTGCGTCGGTAGAACATCATCATCATCACCACGCCGTTGTGCTGACGAAACTCTCCCTCAACACTCGGCTGGATCGGAATTCGAGGGACGTCATCGGGCTGAACGTGTGCTGAACTCGGAGGTGTCGTGCATTCGGTACTTGATCAGTCGGATCGTGAAGACGTACGACTACATCAACCGCGTTGTGCTAATGCTTCCGCTTTCGGTCTACGAGGGTACGTGGACAACACTCTCCCCTCTCGTTGCTATGCATCACCATGATCTTGCGTGTGCGTAGGATTTTTTTTGAAATTACTACGTTCCCCAACAGTGGCATCCGAGCCAGGTTTTATGCGTAGATGTCATATGCACGAGTAGAACACAAGTGAGTTGTGGGCGATATAAATCATACTGCTTACCAGCATGTCATACTTTGGTTCGGCGGTATTATTGGATGAAGCGGCCCGGACCAACATTACGCGTACACTTACGCGAGACTGGTTCTACCGACGTGCTTTGCACACAGGTGGCTGGCGGGTGTCAGTTTCTCCAACTTTAGTTGAACCGAGTGTGGCTACGGCCGGTCCTTGCGAAGGTTAAAACAACACCAACTTGACAAACTTTCGTTGTGGTTTTGATGCGTAGGTAAGAACGGTTCTTGCTAAGCACATGGCAGCCACGTAAAATTTGCAACAACAAAGTAGAGGATGTCTATCTTGTTATTGCAGGGCATGTTGTGATGTGATATGGTCAAGACATGATGCTAAATTTTATTGTATGAGATGATCATGTTTTGTAACCGAGTTACCGGCAACTGGCAGGAGCCATATAGTTGTCGTTTTATTGTATGCAATGCAATCGCCCTGTAATGCTTTACTTTATCACTAAGCGATAGCGATAGTCGTAGAAGCATAAGATTGGCGAGACGACAATGATGCTACGACGGAGATCAAGGTGTCACGCCGGTGACGATGGTGATCATGACGGTGCTTCGGAGATGGAGATCACAAGCACAAGATGATGATGGCCATATCATATCACTTATATTGATTGCATGTGATGTTTATCTTTTATGCATCTTATCTTGCTTTGATTGACGGTAGCACTATAAGATGATCCCTCACTAAATTATCAAAGTATAAGTGTTCTCCCTGAGTATGCACCGTTGCGAAAGTTCTTCGTGCTGAGACACCACGTGATGATCAGGTGTGATAGGCTCTACGTTCAAATACAACAGTTGCACACACGGAGTACTCAGGTTAAACTTGACGAGCCTAGCATATAACAGATATGGCCTCGAAACACGGAGACCGAAAGGTCGAGCGTGAATCATATAGTAGATATGATCAACATAGTGATGTTCACCATTGAAACTACTCCATCTCACGTGATGATCGGACATGGTTTAGTTGATCTGGATCATGTAATCACTTAGAGGATTAGAGGGATGTCTATCTAACTGGGAGTTCTTAAGTAATATGATTAATTGAACTTAAATTTATCATGAAATTAGTACCTGATAGTATCTTGCTTGTCTATGTTGATTGTAGATAGATGGCCTGTGATGTTGTTCCATTGAATTTTAATGCGTTCCTTGAGAAAGCAAAGTTGAAAGATGATGGTAGCAATTACACGGACTAGGTCCGTAACTTGAGGATTATCCTCATTGTTGCACAGAAGAATTACGTCCTCGAAGCACCGCTGGGTGCCAAGCCTGCTGCAGATGCAACTGACGACATTAAGAACATCTGGCAGAGCAAAGCAGATGACTACTTGATAGTTCAATGTGCCATGCTTTACGGCTTAGAACCGGGACTTCAACGACGTTCTGAACGTCATGGAGAATATGAGATGTTCCAAGAGTTGAAGTTAATATTTCAAGAAAATGCCCGGATTGAGAGATATGAAGTCTCCAATAAGTTCTACAGCTGCAAGATGGAGGAGAATAGTTCTGCCAGTGAGCATATACTCAAGATGTCTGGGTACTGCAATCACTTGATTCAACTGAGAGTTAATCTTCCGGATGATAGCGTCATTGACAGAATTCTCCAATCACTACCACCAAGCTACAAGAGCTTCGTGATGAACTATAATATGCAAGGGATGGATAAGACAATTCCCGAGCTCTTTGCAATGCTAAAGGCCACAGAGGTAGAAATCAAGAAGGAGCATCAAGTGTTGATGGTCAATAAGACCACCAGTTTCAGGAAAAAGGGCAAAGGGAAGAAGAAGGGGAACTTCAAGAAGAACAGCAAGCAAGTTGCTGCTCAGGAGAAGAAACCCAAGTCTGGACCTAAGCCTGAGAATGAGTGCTTCTACTGCAAGCAGACTGGTCACTGGAAGCGGAACTGCCCCAAGTATTTGGCGGATAAGAAAGATGGAAAGGTGAACAAAGGTATATGTGATATACATGTTATTGATGTGTACCTTACTAATGCTCACAGTAGCACCTGGGTATTTGATACTGGTTCTATTGCTAATATTTGCAACTCGGAAGAGGGGCTACGGATTAAGCGAAGATTGGCTAAGGACAAGGTGACGATGCGCGTGGGAAATGGTTCCAAAGTCGATGTGATCACGGTCGGCACGCTACCTCTACATCTACCTTCGGGATTAGTATTAGACCTAAATAATTGTTATTTGGTGCCAGCGTTGAGCATGAACATTATATCTGGATCTTGTTTGATGCGAGACGGTTATTCATTTAAATCAGAGAATAATGGTTGTTCTATTTATATGAGTAATATCTTTTATGGTCATGCACCCTTGAAGAGTGGTCTATTTTTGTTGAATCTCGATAGTAGTGATACACATATTCATAATATTGAAGCCAAAAGATGCAGAGTTGATAATGATAGTGCAACTTATTTGTGGCACTGCCGTTTAGGTCATATCGGTGTAAAGCGCATGAAGAAACTCCATACTGATGGACTTTTGGAACCACTTGATTATGAATCACTTGGTACTTGCGAACCGTGCCTCATGGGTAAGATGACTAAAACGTCGTTCTCCGGAACTATGGAAAGAGCAACAGATTTGTTGGAAATCATACATACAGATGTATGTGGTCCAATGAATGTTGAGGCTCGTGGAGGATATCATTATTTTCTCACCTTCACAGATGATTTAAGCAGATATGGGTATATCTACTTAATGAAACATAAGTCTGAAACGTTTGAAAAGTTCAAAGAATTCCAGAGTGAAGTTGAAAATCATCGTAACAAGAAAATAAAGTTTCTACGATCTGATCGTGGAGGAGAATATTTGAGTTATGAGTTTGGTCTTCATTTGAAACAATGCGGGATAGTTTTGCAACTCACGCCAATGGAACACCACAGCGTAATGGTATGTCCGAACGTCGTAATCGTTCTCTACTAGATATGGTGCGATCTATGATGTCTCTTACTGATTTATAGCTATCGTATTGGGGTTATGCTTTAGAGACGGCCGCATTCACATTAAATAGGGCAGCATCGAAATCCGTTGAGACAACGCCTTATGAACTGTGGTTTGGCAAGGAACCAAAGTTATCGTTTCTAAAAGTTTGGGGCTGCGATGCTTATGTGAAAAAGCTTCAACCTGATAAGCTTGAACCCAAATCGGAGAAATGTGTCTTCATAGGATACCCAAAGGAGACTGTTGGGTACACCTTCTATCACAGATCCGAAGGCAAAACTTTTGTTGCTAAATTCGGAATATTTCTGGAGAAGGAGTTTCTCTCGAAAGAAGTAAGTGGGAGGAAAGTAGAACTTGATGAGGTAACTATACCTGCTCCCCTATTGGAAAGTACTTCATCGCAGAAACCGGTTTCTGCGACACCTACACCAATTAGTGAGGAAGTTAATGATGATGATCATGGAACTTCAGATCAAGTTGTTACTGAACCTCATAGGTCAACCAGAGTAAGATCCGTACCAGAGTGGTACGGAAATCCTGTTCTGGAAGTTATGTTACTAGACCATGATGAACCTACGAACTATGAAGAAGCAATGGTGAGCCCAGATTCCGCGAAATGGCTCGAGGCCATGAAATCTGAGATGGGATCCATGTATGAGAAAAAAGTGCGGACTTTGGTTAACTTGCCCGATGATCGGCAAGCAATTGAGAATAAATGGATCTTCAAGAAGAAGACTGACGCTGACGGTAATGTTACTGTCTATAAAGCTCGACTTGTTGCGAAAGGTTTTTGACAAGTTCAAGGGATTGACTACGATGAGACCTTCTCACCCGTAGCGATGCTTAAGTCTGTCCGAATCATGTTAGCAATTGCCGCATTTTATGATTATGAAATTTGGCAAATGGATGTCAAAACTACATTCCTGAATGGATTTCTGGAAGAAGAGTTGTATATGATGCAACCAGAAGGTTTTGTCGATCCAAAGGGAGCTAACAAAGTGTGCAAGCTCCGGCGATCCATTTATGGACTGGTGCAAGCCTCTCGGAGTTGGAATAAACGCTTTGATAGTGTTATCAAAGCATTTGGTTTTGTACAGACTTTTGGAGAAGCCTGTATTTACAAGAAAGTGAGTGGGAGCTCTGTAGCATTTCTGATATTATATGTGGATGACATATTGTTGATTGGAAATGATATAGAATTTCTGGATAGCATAAAGGGATACTTGAATAAGAGTTTTTCAATGAAAGACCTCAGTGAAGCTGCTTATATATTGGGCATCAAGATCTATAGAGATATATCAAGACGCTTAATTGGACTTTCACAAAGCACATACCATGAATTTTTTTTGAAGAAGTTCAAAATGGATCAAGTAAAGAAAGGGTTCTTGCCTGTGTTACAAGGTGTGAAGTTGAGTAAGACTCAATGCCCGACCACTGCAGAAGATAGAGAGAAAATGAAAGATGTTCCCTATGCTTCAGCTATAGGCTCTATCATGTATGCAATGTTGTGTACCAGACCTGATGTGTGCCTTGCTATAAGTCTAGCAGGGAGGTACCAAAGTAATCCAGGAGTGGATCACTGGACAGCGGTCAAGAACATCCTGAAATACCTGAAAAGGACTAAGGATATGTTTCTCATTTATGGAGGTGACAAAGAGCTCATCGTAAATGGTTACGTTGATGCAAGCTTTGACACTGATCCGGACGATTCTAAATCGCAAACCGGATACGTGTTTACATTGAACAGTGGAGCTGTCAGTTGGTGCAGTTCTAAACAAAGCGTTGTGGCGGGATCTACGTGTGAAGCGGAGTACATAGCTGCTTCGGAAGCAGCAAATGAAGGAGTCTGGATGAAGGAGTTCATATCTGATCTAGGTGTCATACCTAGTGCATCGGGTCCAACGAAAATCTTTTGTGACAATACTAGTGCAATTGCCTTGGCGAAGGAATCCAGATTTCACAAGAGAACCAAGCACATCAAGAGACACTTCAACTCCATCCGGGATTTAGTCCAGGTGGGAGACATAGAAATTTGCGAGATACATACGGATCTGAATGTTGCAGACCCGTTGACTAAGCCTCTTCCACGAGCAAAACATGATCAACACCAAGGCTCCATGGGTGTAAGAATCATTACTATGTAATCTAGATTATTGACTCTAGTGCAAGTGGGAGACTTAAGGAAATATGCCCTAGAGGCAATAATAAAGTTATTATTTATTTCCTTATATCATGATAAATGTTTATTATTCATGCTAGAATTGTATTAACCGGAAACATGGTACATGTGTGAATACATAGACAAATAGAGTGTCACTAGTATGCCTCTACTTGACTAGCTCATTGATCGAAGATGGTTATGTTTCCTAACCATAGACAAAGATTTGTCGTTTGATTAATGAGATCACATCATTAGGAGAATGATGTGATTGACTTGAACCATTCCGTTAGCTTAGCACTCGATCATTTAGTATGTTGCTATTGCTTTCTTCATGACTTATACATGTTCCTATGACTATGAGATTATGCAACTCCTGTTTACCGGAGGAACACTTTGTGTGCTACCAAACGTCACAACGTAACAGGGTGATTATAAAGGTGCTCTACATGTGTCTATGAAGGTACTTGTTGGGTTGGCATATTTCGTGATTAGGATTTGTCACTCCGATTGTCGAAGAGGTATCTCTGGGCCCTCTCGGTAATGCACATCACTTAAGCCTTGCAAGCATTGCAACTAATGAGTTAGTTGCGGGATGATGTATTACGGAACGAGTAAAGAGACTTGCCGGTAACGAGATTGAACTAGGTATTGAGATACCGATGATCGAATCTCGGGCAAGTAACATACCGATGACAAAGGGAACAACGTATGTTGTTATGTGGTCCGACTGATAAAGATCTTCGTAGAATATGTGGGATCCAATATGAGAATCCAGGTTCCGCTATTGGTTATTGACCGGAGACATGTCTCGGTCATGTCTACATAGTTCTCGAACCCGTAGGGTCCGCACGCTTAAACGTTTCGATGACAGTTATATTATGAGTTTATATGTTTTGATGTACCGAAGGTTGTTCGGAGTCCCGGATGTGATCACGGACATGACGAGGAGTCTCGAAATGGTCGAGACATGAAGATTGATATATTGGAAGCCTATGTTTGGATATCAGAAGTGTTCCGGGTGAAATCGGGATTTTACCGGAGTATCGGGAGGTTATCGGAACCCCCCGGGAGCTTAATGGGCCATAGTGGGCCTTGTGGAGAAGAGGAGAGGCGGCCAGGGCAGGGCCGTGCGCCCCTCCCCTTGGTCCGAATAGGACAAGGAGAGGGGGGCGGCGCCCCCCCCCCTTTCCTTCCTCTCTCCCTCCTCTTTCCCCCTTCTCTCCTAGTCCAACAAGGAAAAGGGAGGGAGTCCTACTCCGGTAGGAGTAGGACTCCTCCTGGCGTGCCCCCTCTAGGCCGGCCGCACCTCCCCCCTTGCTCCTTTATATACGGGGGCAGGGGGCACCCTAGAGACAATTGATCGTTTGATCTTTTAGCCGTGTGCGGTGCCCCCCCCCCCCACCATAGTCCACCTCGATAATACTGTAGCGGTGCTTAGGCGAAGCCCTGCGTCGGTAGAACATCATCATCGTCACCATGCCGTCGTGCTGACGAAACTCTCCCTCAACACTCGGCTGGATCAGAGTTCAAGGGACGTCATCGGGCTGAACGTGTGCTGAACTCGGAGGTGCCGCGCGTTCGATACTTGATCAGTCGGATCGTGAAGACGTACGACTACATCAACCGTGTTGTGCTAACGCTTCCGCTTTCGGTCTATGAGGGTACGTGGACAACACTCTCCCCTCTCGTTGCTATGCATCACCATGATCTTGCGTGTGCGTAGGATTTTTTTTTTGAAATTACTACATTCCCAACATTTTTTGCAAAAAACACTAATCGGTGGTTTAGACTGTTTTGAGCATGATTATGACAGGTGGGTCCTGCTGGACAGGATGGCATTGCAAATAAGAAAGTTGATTACATCCCTATATAATTTGGTTTTGCAAAAAGACCCCTGGAAAAAAAAGCAATCGGGTCCTCCATCTCCTCCCACCAGTCCGGCGGTGGATGTCGGCTGCCACTCCCTCCCTGTGCGCGACCGGCGCAGCTGCTGCTTGCTCAGGCGGCGGGGCATAGGGGAGGTTCGGCGTTGTCGGGGACGCGCGCCACCGCAACGCCATTCCTAGGCTGGCGCCGACGAGGAGACACTGGAGGTTGCTGACCTCCTCCCTGCCTCCCAGGCCATTGCTCGTCATGGATAGAAGACGCGGGAGGTGGGGCGAGATGAACGAGCACGGGGGCGAGACTCCCCCAAGGCTAGCAGCAGAGGTGACGCGGGACTCCGGCAGCAACGACGGGGCCAACACGGAGGCGACACGGGACTCCTTTATCTGAATTACTTTTGCATCTTTATTTTTAATCCTTTTATTCACTTGTTGTTGGAAGTAAATATTGCATATTGTTCAACATGTTTTCTTGAAATTTACAAGTAGAATGCTTCATCGTTGGTCGTTTGCTGCTACTACTATAGAGTGTGTTTTCAGTTACTCTGTGTCCAATATGGATGGTGTACTTAACTATGGTATTTTTAGACATTTTTCCTTTGGATAATGGTAATTCTTGCTACCATTTACATGCGTAGATGAGTTTCCTCGGTCATTTGTACATATTGTATTTCTATGATTATGTCTCCTCCAGGAGCATCAGAAACTTTGCATTCTACACTTACAGAGAGCAATTTTGGTTGCTCTATATTAACTTTCTCTGATCCCATTCAAGCAATTTCTCATAGTGATTGTTTCATAACGCAACTATGGATTTTTAAGGACCCATGTGTGCATTTTCGAGCGAGCAAGAAATCAATTCCCATAGTTGGTTGTTGTGTGCATGTGAAACTGTGAATCAATCAAGGCATCCAAGCTGGATAGCTAGGTCATGCCTATCTCGCTAGGCAGGACCGGTGCTAGCTTCATGTTGCTAATCATTTAGGAGAGGATTGAGTCAGCTTGCTTCGTCGTCGTCACCCCGTGGCGCAGGGGTTGTGGCGAGGCATGGCGGCATGGTTTGCGGTGCTAAGGCGTGCAGTTTTTACGATAGGTGCTAAAGCGTGCTTTGGGGCATAATTTATTTCACATAAAATTGCTCCAAACAATTTCGATTGCTCATCATATACTAATAAGCCAAAAAGGACAGCAAGTTTGGACACTCTCCCAACATCCAACTGAAATGGAATGGTGCATGGCTTGAAATATATCATGCCCTTTTGCGATAAGATAACAATCAAGTGCATCACCATTCAATGTTACTTGCCTATTTCTTTGAGTAGCGAACATATATACGCACAAAAGAGAGTAAGATTGAGTAGTAAAATTTTAACAAGCACGTCCACGAGAAGCTCGAACCTATGTAAAATATTTAACAACTAGAAAAGCTCTCTCTATCATATGTAAGAATCTTAGCAATTAGGACATGTAAAATATTTTATCGATCGCATTTCTTTTGGCAGGGTGATGAGCTAAAAAGAAAATACCGTTTAGCCAAATGGGATATCATCTGTAGACCGAAAGACCAAGGGGGTCTCGGGATTAAGAATCTTGAAGTTAAGAACAGATGTCTTCTCAGCAAGTGGTTATGGAAGTTATCAAGTGAGACTGACGCCACTTGGGCGCAAATCCTCCGTAGCAAGTATCTTCAAACCAAAACTTTGTCTCAGGTGACAGTAAGACCGACTGATTCACCCTTTTGGAAAGGGCTTATAAAAGTAAAGCTTTCCTTGTTTAATAGGACAAAGTTTATTGTTGGTGACGGTGCCAGCACGCGATTCTAGGAGGATACTTGGCTCGGAGAGGCACCCTTAGCCATCCAATACCCTTCTTTGTATCGTATTGTTCAACAACGTGAGGTTTTTGTTGCAACGGTATTACAATCAGCCCCCCTTAATATTCAGTTCAGAAGGGCGTTAGTGGGTAATTGTTGGGAAGAATGGTTACATCTAGTACGTAGACTGATGGACGTTCAGCTTTCCCAACAACCTGATAAATTACGCTGGAAGCTTACTAGGTCAGGAGTATTTACAGTTAAATCAATGTATGTTGATGTTATCAATTCAAGCTCGATTCCTAGTTCCAAACATGTTTGGGCTGTCAAAGCCCCTTTGAAAATCAAAGTGTTTATGTGGTTTCTCCATAAACAAGTTATTTTAACTAAGGATAACTTGACAAAGCGTAATTGGACATGACCTACTAGGTGTAGTTTTTGTGATCGAGATGAGATGATCAAACACCTTTTTCTTGATTGCCCACTAGCTAAAGTTTTATGGAGACCGGTCCATATTGCTTTCAATATTACTCCACCGAGTTCAGTCAACACGTTATTTGGAACATGGCTTAATGGGGTAGATCCGGAGTTAGCGCGGCATATTCGTGTTGAAGTCTGAGCCTTGGTGTGGGCGCTCTGGAATTGCAGAAATGATTTGGTTTTTAACAGGACAACACACATTCATTTTTTGCAGGTTATTTTCAGAGCCACGGCGTTGATCCG
Organism: Triticum urartu; assembly: GCF_003073215.2. Taxonomy (NCBI): domain Eukaryota; kingdom Viridiplantae; phylum Streptophyta; class Magnoliopsida; order Poales; family Poaceae; genus Triticum; species Triticum urartu. Next base: position 321,768,893 of record NC_053026.1, read on the forward strand.
TTCGTGGTCGCTACACACTCCGACGGAGGCCAGGGAGAGTTTGGTTGATCTATTCGCTGGGAGATGGTAGCTCGGGATATCTTCAAACGGTTTGGATGGCGGTCATGTAATAGGATAGGCAATTAGTTTACCTATCTCTCTTTAGCCAGCCGGTTGTGGCGTCCTTTATTTGGCTAGTTTGTGTTTCTAGCCCATTTTGGCTCTGTGTGAGCTTTTTCACTTTTTCTAGTTGGAGACTTTGAGACCTTGTTGGAACTTATTTATTTGGTTTAATAAGATGGCCGTATGCATCGCTCTGATGCAGAGGCCGGGGAGATCCCCCTTTTCGGAAAAAAGGACATGCAGGAGACCATGGAAAGGCTACCATACAACCTATATTCTAAATGCAATATGTAGGTTGAGGTAAGCATGCCCTGTTGCTTGCATTTCAAATTGAGGTCTAGGTTTGTAACGTTTGTCATTCCTTTGCCTACATGGATTTCCTGTGTAGTCCTTTTTAGATGTTCTTTCGTGCAGTCTATATTTTTTATTATCAAAAGTGGGTGGGCAAGGGGGCTGGTACCCTGAATTGCTTTTTGCACAAGAGAAAAGCTATTTATATTGTTTCGGGCCTTGAGATGATTTATATCTTTCATGTCTTCCATGGTGGTTTTTTAGCCTTGGACACTTAGGCGGCCTAGCAGCACCTTGCAATTGTGCCCGCTTTAGTCGCTTAGGCATCAGGGCGGTTGGTGCTCGCCTTATGTCGTCTTACCGGCTTATTAACAATGGTTCTTTGCCTTCAGTCTTTATTTTTATTTGGAGGAAGGTAGGGGATAATATCTAGCTTCAATGTACCATTATGAGTATTATACCCTTAGAAAATTTACTTTCATGATCATCTCTTCCACAACGTGAAATAGATGTACAGATAATTGTCTTGTGTGAAAAGTTGGCAATTGTTGTTTGAAGATTTCGCATTAGTTGTTCTTTGCAGGTCCATTCAATGTAAAAGATGGTGTCAGGCCAAAATGCTTAGCTACACCAGATTTTCTTAAAAATTAGGAGATTTGCCTTTTGTGCTCATCTTTTCTACAGTGTGAAATGGATGTATAGATTCTGAAGAAGTCGACAATTGGCCATTCAAAAGAAGGTCGAGAATTGTTGTTGAAGATTCAACATTGGTTCTTTCCAGATCACTGCAATGCAAAAGGTGGTGTCAAGCCGAGATGCTTGGTTGCACCTCGAGATTTTCCCAAGACCATATGGGTTAGACTTCTATCATTTATAATGAGTAACCACAACTATATTACCGAAAAAGGGTTTCTCCCCGCTTTATATTATAAAGCAACCATCACCGATCACAAAACATGTGCTGGGGCGAACAACACATCAAGTCCAAAAGAAAAGAGAGAGAAAAGGAAAACTAATGCCAACAGTAGCGGCTCGACGAAACGCGGATGACTCGCCCCCGCTGCACCCTCCGGAGTTGTCCCACCACCCTCCTAGACTCCAGACCTCCGCGTACCAAGAAGGAATGCGACGATGGCTGACATTGCTGCCCGGACATATCCTAGTGTTTCTCCCAGCACGCGGAAAGTGTTTCTCCTGGCACACGGAAAGGATTAGGGAATGGGTGCAACTATATTGCCAATGGTTGTAATTGTAGCAAATCTTGTGATAGTGACTTATATGTATGAACGGGTTGTTTGGTTTGAGCCCCAGTCAGCCACACCAAATTTTTGGTATGACCAATGTAAGGGCATAACCAAAAAATTGGTAAACTAGTAGTGTTTGGATTGAATCCATCCAAAGTTTGCCCATGCGAATAGTGTGAGGGGCCTATTAATTAATTACTGTCAAAAGGGTCTGCTGCCTTACTGCATGCACCACATAGTAATAGAAAATTAAAAAGTATACCTGGGACCCATCAATACAGGGTGACAAAATGGGACGCCAATTTTTTGGCAGAGCTTTTGGCCGCCCTCATCTCGCCAACGCATTGGCCAGATTTACACAGGCGTATGCGGGCTGTGGTTGGCGCGCCAATTTCCTGGCAACAGTCCAAACGGCTACCAAATCCTACGGGCGAGCCAAAATATTGGTAAGGTAAGTTTTGGTTGTGATTCAAACGCACCCGAAGTCTCAATAATTGGATATAAGGGTGGTTCTTCCTGAAATCTAGGAGATGTTTTGTTCTGCTATGGAGATGATGATCAGTAGTATATACCCAAAATTGTGTCTTACATAATTGTGGCTCACGTAAGAGTTGCATAATTATTCGTACATTCTTGCGTATTATTTTCTGCTATCAATGGTCCACTTTGAGATGCTGACCAGTTTTTCATCTGTATGTTTTTTCGCGAATATGCAAAAGGCTTGCATATCATTGCATCTGTATGTTTCACAATACTAAACTTTACTCAACTGACAGATTTGCGTGTTATCGAAGTGCCTCTATTTAGTGATTTGATTGCAAATTTGTTTGCTGGTACCTCTACTTTCTGTAGTTTTTATATTTTACTTCTGTTTTAAATTTAACTGAAGGAAGTGCCTTTGAAGTAAAGTTTGCTGATATGCAAGACTCTGAGGCTCGCAAAGGAGTTTTGTTCTGTCAAATATAGAAACGTAAGAACACGTAGTTCCGACGTAAGTAAAGTATAGGCTCATTTTCGCTTAGGCATGTGCTTACTTGCCTAACACCTCATATTGTATTATTTGCTCTGTTACGTATAATATAACAGTTTGTGTTAACAAGCCTTGACGATGAATATGTTTCTGATTTTTCTACCGACCAAATCATCATTTTTTTAGGTTATAATGGAGTGAGCGCAGCAACACGCGCCTTTCCCATCTAGTAGTAAGTCAAATTCAAATTAAGAAGACACGCCTTTCCCTTGTAGTAGTAAGTCAATTTCAAATTAAGAAGAATTATTTAGCCGGTGTCTCATTTAGCACTCATTTGGTTTAGAGGATTCCTACGAGATTTCCACCCACGAGATTTCTTCTTTTATGTTCAGCATTCGTTCTAAAGGTATAGAGGTACTAGAATCATTAGGATTGTGTCCATATTGACTTAATTGTTTAGGACTCGTAGCATCTGGCTAGACCTTATAGAAATTTTGTAAGGATTGGAAGGGGTAGCACATCGAACCCTTTACTTTTTCATATTCCCTTGATCTGAGAATCATGTAAAGTGAATGATCCCTTGCCAAGGATGGCCGATTATTTCTTAACAAACCAGGCACTATGGTGAGACGTAAAGAAATCTGATCCCATTCCGACCTCAATATATATGTGTAATCGTCTTGTGCCGTATGTATTGAAATTGTTCGGGTGACATGGTCAAAGCCCTGAGCAAGAGCAAGAAAACTAAAAAATGTTAGTGCATTGGACTTGAAATTCAAATTGTGCTAGCTGACAAAGAGAAAACATAATACAATAGATCAATATTAGTTCTGACTAGTTGGTAAAAGGACTATAAATCTTTGAATAAAATGACTAAAAATCCATTGGGTGCTAGTGGTTCCATTCCACAGCATAACAAAGAATTAGATGAATGAATGAATGAAAGTCATGATCATGCCTCCAGTAGGAAGATCGAGGAACCGGTGTTGGCCCTCCTGGTTCATGAGATCCTAAGCGTGATGGGTGAAATTAGATATTATTCTTTCATAAGTCCATATAAGTGACCTGGCCAAATCCTTGGTCAACAGGCAACATCATAGATTGATAATATTTTTTGGTTAAATATATAAAAAGAAAATATGCTTCACCTGCCTATATTGTAAGTTTATAGTGGAGCCTCACAACATCTACGAAACCAAATAAACAAGATGAAAGTATATTTCATGATGGATCTTAATATGCTAATTATATGTCCTAAATATTTGTACGCTCTCCTCCATTGCGGGTGCTTGTGGGCTAACTCTCTACTTTAGGGCATTTTAACCGATCCCCAATATGGCCATAAGGGAGTAAATTTTTTGGTTTACTCCCTTATGGTGGACCTACCCGATCCCCTAAAAACGTTAACGGGCTATAATTTTTACTCCAACTCCCTCCCCCCCCCCCCCCCCCCCCCCCCCCCCGCTCCCGCTCACCCTGCCGGACACCAACGCCGGCTTTTCACCGCTGGAAACCACCCACGCGCGATACTGCTGGTGCCAAAAAAAGTTTGGGAATGACAAAGAACCGTCGGGTCCTAGCTCCGCATCCAACCGCGCCAATGGTGTCCGGGGTGGTCACCGTGTCTCCGGCAATGGCACGCCAGCCTCCTGCCGCACCTACCAGAGGCAAACAGGCTCGAAAGCCGGCAGCGGAGGCGGCGCTCGTCGAGGCGGCCGCCAAGAAGAAGACGAAGAAGACCGCGTCGGTGCCTCCTGCAAAGCCTATGCCTCATGTGGCAACTCCGGCTTCCCCTACGGCGACTGCCCCGGAGCGAGCGGCAGCCGCAACCGACAACAAAAAACGCAGCCACCAAGTGCTCGATGAAATGTTAACAAGGTAAAAATAAAACATCGTGTCCCGTTGGTATTCGATAGTGATTGTTCATGATCGGTAGTGATTGTTTATAGTGCTTGCTTTGACATTGTACAACAGAGATGAATACGACCGAATTCCTTGCATCGTTGGAGTCCTTGGCCACTGTTGGCCTTGATGATCTCAACTATGACTCGTTTTGGGATCATTCGGCCACCCAAGACACGGAGGAGGCTGAGGAGGATGTCCAAGAGGTGGTGGCCGAGGAGGAGGTGGAGGAGGTGATTGAAGCAAGCACCAAGGCCTCAAGGAGCCGCACCCAAAATACAACCAAAAGGAGGACCTTGCACTTTGCAACGCTTGGTGTGCCATCTCCATGGATGCAACGATCGAAACGGATCAAACCAAGACCATGTTTTGGGAGAGGATCACCAACTACTATAGCATCTCTTTGGACGTGTGATCAAGCTGTACACAAGGTTCGCTTGGGCATCGTTGGAGCACCATCCATGATCAATTGAACCGATGGTCCGGTTGCATAGACCAAGTGAACCATGCTCCACCGAGTGGTGCAGGTGGCGGAGTATGGCCCCTGCATCCAAGAGCTATTCAAGCATTGGAACACCAAGTTCGGCCACAAGCCCTTCACTTTGCATCATTGCTACAAAGAGCTATGCAGGAATGAGAAGTGGATCCAAAGAATTGTGGAGACCACTCCGAAGAGGTCAAGGTTGAGCGTATCCATTGAGGACGACGACGAGGTTGATGAAGATGCCAACAATAGACCGAAAGGAAATAAGATTGCAAAAGAAAGAAACAAGATGAATGCATTCGGTGGCACTTACAAGGATGAACTTGTGGCGATGATTGAGACCAATAAGGTGTTGGCGGCCAAATGCAAAGAAGACAAGATGGCGAGGTGGAATGAGCTCAAGCCCTTCGAGGATGAGAAGTGGAAGACCAAGTTGGCGGAAGAAGAGAGAAAGTTGAAGGCTGAGGAGCGTAGGCTTGCACTTGAGGAGGAGATGATTTGTGATGCAAAGAAGGCCGAAGAGCGTGCTATCATGTTCATGAATCCAAACAAAATTGATGAAACCGCAAGAAAGTATTGGGATCTCACTTGTGGAGAAATCTTGGCCTCTCTTCGAAATGTTGGTGGTGGCCGAGGGGGTGGTGATGGTGGCCTAGAGGGTGGGGTGGTGGTGATGGTGGCCGAGAGAATGTTGAGGTTGATTTCTTTGCCGAGGACATCGTTTGAGTGGTGGTGACCGAGAGGGTGGTGGTGCATGCCAAAGATTGGCTCGATCCACAACATATACATGTTATGTTTGTGGTGATTTTGAATCAAACATTGTGTTTGAAGTGATGTATTTTGGGTGAACTTGGCATTGTTTAAATTTGAAAAACGCGGTGATGAAACTTTATGTTATAACGATTATTGCTATCCATGCTTTAATCTGAATAATTTTAAGATATGTATTGTGTAGAGATTGTGTTAGTGTGACTAGTATACAAAATGGCCACAAATTTGATTTTGCTCCGCTAACTACAGGGGATCGGCTAGGTGCGGTCACCGTTAGTGGAGTAAAATTTTACTCCACTAACTTTACTTCAACTTTTACTCCACTAACTTTTAGGGTATCGGTTAGAAATGCCCTTAAGCTCACGACTTTATGTAACTAGATGATACACCTTGTTGCAAGAATATTTTGAAATATATATTTTTTAAGGGAGACCAACAACAGCTGGACTTTTTATTATGATAGGCAGTTAGCAGTATGTACATTGACCATGGAGATCATAAAGAGAAAAAACTCAGAGAAAGCTGAAAAAAGGGGGTATAAAAAGGACGGAAAAATCTCTCAGCCTGGGTCCCCGAAGGGCGACAACATGCAGTTCGCACCCCCCAGTCTCTACATTTACAAATCTCCTCGGATCTCCTGTAGTGTGGTTGCCGCCACAGAAATTTTGTTGTTGAAGATTCTGTTGTTTCGTTCCAGCCATATCCTCCGTGATACCAGTATCAGCATGGACTTGATTTCCTTCGTGTGTTCTGTCGCCGCCTTGGATACAATTGATATCGAGAGCTCTTTATTTCAATGAGAACTGATTGTATGAAACATGAATATTTGGAGTAATAACATGAAAATTAAAACTAATGATACATATAATTATATGTTTGAATATTTTGCATGATATAAATATCATAATAGAATGGAAATTCTTGAGGTGTCTTTTTCTTATGCATGGTCGCAAGTTGAGGTGATCATTTACTCATGCATGTTGAATGTTGAGGTGACATGCTTGCATGTTGAGAAAAATATGGTGTTATGGGCGAGAGGGGCGTTTTGGTGGACGAGCTGCATGGAGGCCGCTATCTGGAGCGGTCGTCTTGGCGCTGCGATGCGTGATGGCTGCTGTTTTTACTATATACGAGACCTATTTAGTGCGTATACAGATGTGCCGCATAGTCATGTTCACAATTTGTACGTGGGCCAGCGATTTCGGCCCCGCCTCGCACGCACGAGATGTGCTACCTGGGCGGCTTTGAAAAATGGCCCACTACGCGGCCTGGGAGCAGGTGGGGGTGGTTCGGGAAATAAATGTATCTGTTGGGCCTGTCCAACCACAGCGATGACCATTAAGCCGTCTGTGGTCGTGCGTGGGCACTAGAACCGGGCCAGGTGACCGCCGCTTCTCGCCATGGACGGCATGGAGTTCTTCTTCGAGGATTCTGGAGCTGGGTAAAGTTCTCTAAAAATTCCTATTTCGCGCCAAAGTTTCCGCTGATGGGTGTGGTTTTGTGAACTGGATTTCGATTTTGGACTGTAATTTCCCCCCGTCTTGTTCTTATAAGAGTCAGATCTGGCTATCCTCTTGACTGCCTTCGCAGGCTCGTGTCGCGCTTGGACGGCGGTGACGTCCTACGAGATTTAGTTGCCGGCGTGGACCTGCCTGGTGGCGGCACCAGTTGGAGTGCTGACGCTGACGAGGTCTTGTCTTCTTCTCTGCCGATGGGGCTAGTCGGAGGACTGAAGGATTATGAAGGGCGCGAGGATACAGGTGAAACAATGCTCACTGGGAGGGGGTGCGGCTCGTCTGATCTTGGCGGCGAAGGTGTGGGCGACTCCTGCGAGATAGGCGATACAGAAGTTGCATCTGGCGCCGAGGATAACGATACAGTCGAAGAGGGCGTCGCAGTGTCAAACGCAAATCAGTCTTGTTGGACCAAGAGGTAATTTTACCGTTCCCTGAACTTTTAGCCTCTTCGCTGGTTTTAATGATTTTGCCCTGATCTAGAATTTATGCCTATCGGTTTGGCTAATAGATTTGTTGTGATGCTGTTCATCTCATGGCTTGTCTTACTAGTCGCTGGACCAAAACCTGAAAATTACTGAAGTATATGAGTATTGTAAATATCTGAAAAAAGTACAGTAATCTAGCAGCACCAGGACGTTCATGCCCCAGATGCAGGATATGCTATGTTCGATTTCAAGCCGTGGCTAGCGTGCCCAGATTACACATAATGAATGATTTTGCAGACTGAAAAAAGAAAACCCATAACCATCTCTTGTTTTCTTTTTTTGGTCGGTACAAGTGATTTTTTTGTGAATTGCTTGATGATAAATGTATAGCTATGTTCGAGACACCATAACCATCTCCTGTGTCATCTATGGGCAGCAATATTATGGTCGCCACTGTATTTGCTTTTCTTTCAAACCAATTAAAATCTGATTGGGTTGTGTGCCATTCTTTGCAGGGTTAGAGTTGGGAAAGCGGCTGATGTGAGGGAGCCTAGCTCTTCGAGGATGACTGCCCTTGAAGCTTCTGTCCATGCATTTGTCGATAAAAAATCTGGAAATGTTGTCAATCCGTCTATTGGGACTAGCTTTGATTCTGTCGAAGAGGGCTATGAGTTTTACAATTTGTATTCATGGGAGGTCGGTTTTGGTGTCCGCTATGCAAAAAGCCGTTTGAATGTACACCAGAAAAAGTGCATGCAAGAGATAGTGTGTGCCTGTGCGGTGAGTAACTAGGCAGAACAACATTCTCTTGTTTTTTGATGCTTCTGTCACATATATTTACTAACAAAAATTGGCATGTCTCTTGTCTGCATGCTTGTTTCCTGCAGGGTAAGCCATTGCAGGCCAACAGTCGGTCAACGAGGTGTGGCTGCAATGCCATGATAAGACTGCTGAGGTCGGATGATGATGGATGGTATGTATGTGAGCACAGGTCCGAGCACAACCATGCTTTATCTGTCATTTGTGGAGAGAAATTGCACTGGAAGTCGCACCGACACATAGATACCTATACGAGGGACCTGGTTAAGCAGTTGAGAGAGAATAATATCAACATTAGCAAGGTGTATAGTGTTGTAGGGAGTTTTTTTGGCACGATTAGGGACGTGCCATTCACGATACGGTCCTTAAAAACACTATGTGGAAAACTGAACCAGGAACAATCGCTAAATGATGCAACAAAAACCATAGATGTGTTCAACGACATGCGGGCAAAGGACCCAGAATTTAAATACAGTGTCCAGGTGGACACCGAGGGCAGAATTAAGACACTGATGTGGGCGACTGGTAGAGGCATTGAGCAGTTCAAGTGTTTCGGTGATGTCGTGACGTTTGATACGACCTATAAGACATTCCTGTACGACATGCCATTTGGCCTATTTGTTGGTGTTAACAATCATTTCCAGAGTGTCATTTTTGGAGGTGTACTGATGAGTGATGAGAAGGTGGAGACTTTCAAGTGGATATTCACAGAGTTCTTCCAAATTCTAGCAGCGCCACAGCCTAAAACTATCTTAACAGGTAACACACCCTGCGTAAAAACAGAAAAAGAACTGCGCATTGATTTACATCAATATGCTGCGATCCGTCTTATAGGTATAAAAGTTTAATGCTCTTGCTTGATTTTCTATATTGTTGATACATACCAAGCTCGTTCGATGGAAATTGCAATAGCTGACGTGATGCCGCGGACTGTACATCGTTGGTGCAAATGGCACGTACTGAAGAAAGCAAAGGAGAGCCTTGGAGCACTGCTTGCAAAGGGGAGTGAATTCAAGCCAGAGTTCAGCAAACTAGTCCACCACGCAGTTAGTATTGATGAGTTCGAGAATGGGTGGGCTTGCATGTTGGAGAAATATGGGCTGCAAAAAAATGCATTCCTGACCCAGCTATACGAGGTGAGGGGGAAGTGGGCAAAGCCATACTTTATGGGTGTATTCTGTGCGAAAATGACAAGCACACAACGAAGCGAGAGTGCAAACCACCTTCTGAAAGGATATGTGCCACCGGGGTGCCCCATGCACTTGTTCATCAGGCAATATGAGAAGATGCAATTTGACCGCGATTCCGAAGAAAGTTACCAAGAGAAAAGGACAAAACTGGTGAGATGCAATTGGTCCCTATAACATAAGAAACAACTGTGATTAACGAATACTAAAAATCTTTTGTTATATGATCATCATTTGCAGGGTGGGGTTGTCCTGAAGCAAAATATCCCAATTGATGTACATGCGTCGGAGGTGTACATCAGGACAATGTTTGAGAAATTTGGTGAAGTGTTGTATGGATGTGGATCTTATGACCTAATAGAAGTCAAGCCACGCTTGGAGTACATTGCTAGGCACATCAAATTTCAGTCAAGGGAAAAATGGTGCAAGAACGAGTTTGTGATCACTGTGAGTGAGGCAGCCGACGAGTTCAAGTGTGAGTGTGGGACGTCTGAGCACTATGGAATGGTGTGCAGCCATGCACTTAAGGTGAGTTATCGCACATCCTCTTCCTTAATTGCAATATTTTTTCTGAAAATCGCGGCAAGCTCCCTACATTTGCTATAGATAGTTTTGAAAGCACCGGAATAATGACTCTATTTTTCATGGATGCTGGTTTTCAGGTGATGATACACCTAAAACTGCGTGAGCTCCCTGCGAAGCATGTGCTGAAGCGATGGACAAAAGACGCGAGAGATATACTGCCGCCAGAGTATTTGCACTACCAAAAGGATCATGGGCCGCTCAAGTATTCCTCTCGCCGACACAACACTTTATACCTCTTGGCACTGGATGTTGTTAAGTTAGGTGACAGCAATGTGGAAGCATATGCTCTTGCTGAGGAAAAACTGCGACATGTCAAAGTGCAGCTGGAGCCAGTTGCTGCTGTGAGGGATGGACTTGGGTTGTCTGATAAGGAGCTGGCCGCAGATTCAGCGGGTTCCGGCGTTGGTAACAAGCAGCACTTTGGTCGACCTGAGTCTGAGCACACCATTTCACAGGGATCGGATGTGTTCCCAGCTGCATCAAAGAAGCGGCCGGCTGGGCGCCCTACAACCAGCCGTGACAAGGCTCCATATGAACAACCATCAAAGAGGACTAGGTTTTGTTTAATATGCAGACTTGAGGGGCACAAGAGCACGACATGCCCTGCAAGGGATGATGTGCCAAAGGCGCCCCGGAAATCTCCTCGCTGCTCAAAATGTGGTTTGACCGGGCATAGGAAGAACACATGCAGCAACCCCCCGAAAGTATGAAAATTCAGAAATTTTAGTGTTTTTTTCGTTGTTATCCTGATGGTATGCATTTGTCTATGTGACCCCTCTGCTGTTAGAAGCCATACCTAATTTGAACATCTAGAAAAGCGAGGGTCGTGCACTGTGTCTGGCACTATCTGTTTGCTTATGATGTCGACTCATCTCAGGCTGTTGACACATTTGTTTAATTTCCTCTTAAGTCAATTAGAAAAAATCGTGTGTTGTGGGCAAGCTATTAAGATTCTCATTAATATTTCATATCTTTCAATGTTGACAAAATTGTTAAATTTTTTGTTTGAAGTCAGTTGGAAAAAAGATTGTTTGATGCGCATAATATTGTCTCACATTGTGAGTTAACCCTGATCAAAAAAATCATTCTCTTCGTTGCCCCCCCCCCCCCGCCGCGTAAAAATGACGGGAAAAGAAGGTTGTACGTATGATGATGAAAAATTGTGCTGCAAAAGCAGTGAAAGCCGAAAAAAATACAAAGAAATAAATTGATGTGCTCAAGAAAAACTCCCACTGTGTTGAAAAAAAAAGAAATAATTGAACAAGGGTGGCAGAAAAAAAAACGATGCAATGCAAGCTTGTTGTGCGAATGATGCATGCATGGGCCGTATGTGTGTCGTTGGGGGCATGCCTCGATGGGCCGGAGTGCACTTTCGGCCACTGGGTTGAAAAATTCCCATCAGTGGATGTATAGTCTGTCTGCGGCTTTGCGGTCTTGCGAGAAAAAATAAAGTAAATATAAGTTATTGCGGATTGCCTGCTGGGAATAACCAGGCATGTAGCTCCTGCATGCTTCTGACCGGCCATCTGGGTGAGCCATGTGGTGCTCTTCGTCAGTGAGTGTTTTTTCAGGTGATGGTAGAAAAAACTCACCTGCCAAAAATGGCGGCGTGCTTTACCCACGCCGACGCAGTGTGGGCACGGGAGCGTTTCAGCTCGATTTCAAAAATAAAAAGTGTTATATCTTTGTTGTTCTTTTGCCATTAAATTAAATAATCTATTTTTTTAGACTGTGTGTTTGCGGCGTGTTCGATTTTCAATATATTTGAGCCCGAAACAAAGGGATTGACGAAAAAATGTTTTATTTTCGCTTTGACGTATTACATGAAGCAGTGGCGATGGGAGACCAGTGGAAATCACTATCGTCGGAGGGGGAACCCGCTCCCTTGGGGGTCCGTTCCAGCCAGTACCACTCAAGGCGGTGCCACCGAACCATGGGAGCCACTCACCAACTGGCTGGCGGACACAGGTGCCGAAAGGATTCTGACACGTGTGGATCTCCTGCTGGATTGCGATCGAGCTACTGCGCATATGCCTTTCCTCTATGGATGCTACCTTTACCATTAACAGTGGATTCCTCCCTTGGGATGACAGCTACAGGCAGTTCAATGCGTGCTGCCGCGTCGCTGCGGCGACAGACCAGCGGCACCGGACAGTACATTGAAGCAAGTGGGATAGGTGTGCTGACAGGTGAGTTGTGTGTCGGGCCATGCCCGTGCTCTCAATGCTGATCGCGACAGGCATGGCATGATGCCGCGTAAGAGAGAGCACGCATGCATGCGGTGGCCGCTGCGTGCCAACCATTTTCCTCGAAACGTCATTGGAAAAGAAGGAAAAATACAAATAAATTTTTTCTTTAAATCAAGTGAAAAAAAATGTAATTTATACTTTTTTTGCTTAGGGCCATGCCTCATAGTTTTACTTATTTGGGGGTCCGCGTTTAAGGTTTAATGGTTCGGGGTTCCCGGGTCATGATGGGTTAGTGTTCGTACTTAAACGTAAAAAAAGGTTACGCTTATACAATTTATGTTTTTTCTTGGGTTTTTAACTCCTGCAGCTGGTTTCAGACCCGCTTCCTCATATCTTTGTCAACATGATTATCGCTATTCAATGAAGACCCATCCGATTTAAAAAGTTAATTGACCAGTAAATCAATACTTATCGTACGGGCAAAAAAACTGAGGATACATATTCAACGCGTTAAATGGTTAGGGTATTTTGTTTCTGCGGCTGGCTCCAAATCCGCTTTCTCGTATCTTGGTCAACAGTACTGTCACCATTCAAAAAAAACAACCGACTAAAAACAGTTTACTGCATAATTAAACGCTAGTTATCAGGGTGAGCGGAGAAAAAAACGAATAACGCCTATACATCGCATTTATATGCCAGGCCGATTCAAAAATGTCGTGTCATACCGATAAAAATGGTCCGACGGAACCGATTAAGTGGTGTGTTAGACGAATTTAGGGACGGGAGGGGCTGGAATGATCATTTTATGCCACATTATGGTGGGCGTGGGGAAAAGCGATGGTTATTTGGCCCATAAACCCTACCAGCCCCTCCCGTCCATAAATAACAAGAGCTTAGCCTTCCACCTGCTGCCTACTACTAATCTGATCCGATCCAGCCCTCTTCGGCACGCCGCCACTTCTCCCTCCTTCATTGTGTGTCGCCGCTTTATATTCTCCCTCTGTGTGCCTCTACTTCCGATCAACCTTCGGGACATGCAACCTCTGGTTTTAGGTTTTAGAGCTACGATTTATGGTGTGGGTAGCTAGCTGCGTGGGTTTATGGTTTAGTAGCTAGTGGTGAGTTAGACCAATTCCCAGTTATCACTCCGGAATGATCATTTTGTGCCACATTATGGTGGGCATGTAGGAAAACGGTAGACTGGTTGTTTGGCCCATAAACCCTCCCAGCCCCTCCCGTCCATAAATAACAAGAGCTTAGCCTTCCACCTGCTGCCTACTAAAAATCTGATCCGATCCAGCCCTCTTCGGCGTGCCGCCACTTCCCCCTCCTTCATTGTGTGTCGCCGCTTTATATTCTCCCTCTATGTGCCTCTACTTTTGATCCACCTTCGCGACATGCAACATCCGGTTTTAGGTTTTAGAGCTACAATTTATGGTTTTAGTAGCTAGTTGCGTGGGTTCATGGTTTAGTAGCTAGTGGTCACTCCGGAATGACCATTTTGTGCCACATTATGGTGGGCGTAGGGAACAGCGATAGACTGGATATTTGGTCCATAAACCCTCCCAGCCCCTCCCGTCCCTAAATAACAAGAGCTTAGCCCTCCACCTGCTGCGTACTACTAATCTGATCCGATGCAGCCCTCTCTGGCGCGCCGCCACTTCCCCCTCATTCCTTGTGTGTCACCGCTTTCTATTGTCCCTCTGTGTGCCTCTACTTCCGATCCACCTTCACAAAATGCAAACTCTGGTTTTAGGTTTTGGAGCTACGAGTTATGGTTTTAGTAGCTAGTTGTGTGGGTTTTTGGTTTAGAGTTTGGGTTTTTGGACTATGGCTTGTTATTAGATATTGGGGCGGCATTTGTAACTGGCAATGGTGATGTAATTTTTTTTATCCATTGACATTCCATCAAGATGTGTGTGTTGGGTGAGGAAACGGCATTCCACGGGGAAGTTGGTTGACCGTGCCATGGGTGTATGCGATTTACGAAAAGGGCGAAGATCGGACCGGCGTATTTTGGAAAAAAAACAAAAAATGTGGTCAAACTTGGCACGCGGTGGCTATGTGTACACGATGCCTTCGTGAGCTGTTTTATGGAGTGTTGATGTTCTAACATGGTGGTGATGTCCTCTCTAGTGGGACATTGCTCTTTTCAGAGATCTTGGCGCTTTCGATAATTAAATTTGCAAAGGACCAGCGCATGAGTGAAGTGGTTCACAAGCATTTTATCTTGTAATCCATGTCGAGGGGTTAACAGGATTTAACTTTTGAAAGGTTTAGCGTTTAATATTTGCGACCATAGATTAAGGTTTCAGCGGTTAGGGTGTGTGTTCACTGTTTAATGGTTCAGGGTATTTTAGGTAGGATTCACTAGTGTTTATGGGTAATCCAAAAAAAGGCTGCATGCACACTGTTTATCCTTGTTTCTGATGGTTAGGGTTTTAATTTCTGCAGCTGGTTCCAAAATCGCTTTATTGTACCTTGGTCAACATTACTATCACCATGCAAACAAAAACACCCGATTAAAAAACAGTTTACTGGACAATTAACCGCTAGTGATTAGGTGGGCGAAGGAAAAACGAATAACGCCTATTCGTCACATTGATATACTAGGCCGATTCAAAGATGTCGTGTTGTACCGATTAAAACGTCCGATGGAACCAAGTAAGTGGTGTGTTAGACCAATTTCAAGCTGTTGGTCCAGATTAAATCATTTTGTGCCACATTATGATGGGCGTAGGAAAAATTGATAGACTGGTTATTTGGCCCATAAACCACGCAAACGCTTCTGGAGTCCAAAATGGCTACGGTTTAGCCTTCCACCTTCTGCCTCCTGCAATTATGGCTATTCATCGCATTTATATGCTAGGCCGATTCAAAAATGTCATGTCATACCGATAAAAATGGTCCGACGGAACCGAGTAAGTGGTGTGTTAGAAGAATTTAGGGACGGGAGGGGCTGGAATGATCATTTTGTGCCACATTATGGTGGGCGTGGGGAAAAGCGATGGTTATTTGGCCCATAAACCCTACCAGCCCGTCCCGTCCCTAAATAACTAGAGCTTAGCCTTCCACCTGCTGCCTACTACTAATCTGATCCGATCCAGCCCTCTTCGGCGCGCCGCCACTTCCCCCTCCTTCCTTGTGTGTCACCACTTTCTATTCTCCATCTATGTGCCTCTACTTCCGATCCACCTTCGGGACATGCAACCTATGGTTTTAGATTTTAGAGCTACGATTTATGGTGTGGCTAGCTAGTTGCGTGGGTTTATGGTTTACTAGCTAGTGGTGAGATAGACCAATTTTCCAGTTGTCACTCCGGAATGATCATTTTGTGCCACATTATGGTGGGCGTGTAGGAAAAGCGATAGACTGGTTGTTTGGCGCATAAACCGTCCCAGCCCCTCCCATCCATAAATAACAAGAGCTTAGCCTTCCACCTGCTGCCTACAAATAATCTGATCCGATCCAGCCCTCTTCGGCGCGCCGCCGCTTCCCCCTCCTTCCTTGTGTGTCGCCGCTTTATATTCTCCCTCTATGTGCCTCTACTTCCGATCCACCTTCGCAACATGCAACCTCCGGTTTTAGGTTTTGGAGCTACAATTTATGGTTTTAGTAGCTAGTTGCATGGGTTCATGGTTTAGTAGCTAGTGGTGAGTTAGATCAATTCCCCGGTTTGTCACTCCGGAATGACCATTTTGTGCCACATTATGGTGGACGTAGGGAAAAGCGATAGACTGGATATTTGGCCCACAAACCCTCCCAGCCCCTCCCGTCCCTAAATAACAAGACCTTAGCCTTGTTTTCTGATGGTTAGGGTTTTAATTTCTGCAACTGGTTCCGAAATCGCTTTATTCTACCTTGGTCAACGTTACTATCACCGTGCAAACAGATACACCCGATTAAAAAACAGTTCTGGACAATTAACCGCTAGTGATTGGGTGGGCGAATGAAAAACGAATAACGCCTATTCGTCACATTGATATACCAGGCCGATTCAAAGGTGCCGTGTTGTACCGATTAAAACGTCCGACGGAACCACGTAAGTGGTGTGTTAGACCAATTTCAAGTTGTCGGTCCAGATTAAACCATTTTGTGCCACATTATGGTGGGCGTAGGAAAAATTGATAGACTGGTTATTTGGCCCATAAACCACACAAACGCTTCTGGAGTCCAAATGGCTACGGTTTAGCCTTCCACCTGCTGCCTCCTGCTATTATGGTTCCCTCTTGATGACCTAGGTAGTGGCTGGGCAGGGCCTCATCGAAACACCACCGCTTTCCCTTCTCCCTCTGTGTGATTCTAATTCCCATCAACCTTCACGACCTGCCACCCGCTAGTTCGACGGTTTAGAGGTACGGTTTAGGGTTTTAGTATCTAGATGCGTGGGTTTAGGGATTTGTTCTCGCGTTAGCCGGCTATGGCTTATTGTTAGATATTGTGCCGGTTAACGGGATTGTGACTAGTAAAAAAGAGAATGATAAACCAGAGGAGTACAAGCTGGTTTGTCGCAAAAAATTAGACAAGGCGTTTCTCTAGCTAGACATGGAGGGGGTGTGGGAAAAAAATGTGTGCGGGCAAAAAATGAAAAACGGGAAGAATGTAACTGTGGAAATCAAAGCATACCCCGTAAAAAAGGGTAAAACAATGATGTGCGTCCAAAAAAATTATTTTTTTAATACATATATAATGTGAAAATTATTCTCAAATGGTCACCGGATGGATAATTTTTGGTACAGCGGACGTATGGCGTAGCTGCAAATCCTCTCTAGTCCAAATTTTCTCGTGAGAGTATTTGGGTCTCTACGCCGGACACACGCAGTAATTAAAGATGCTCCACCGGTCTTTGGACTTTGGGTGTGCTGTACAAATATAATGTGAACATGTGCTCCAGGGCGGAGACGCGTCCGACACGGTAGCTGAGTAAAATCTTTCCATGGATTTGCCATGAATGGGGGGTATCGATTTACTCCAAAACTGGTATGCACTGCGAGCGGCAGGTTTGGTTAGGTGAGCTATAAGTATGTGCTTCGTGACATGCCCGGCTGGAAAATTTGAATATTTGCTAAGAAAGATATGTATACGTCACCCCCCCATTCAAAAAATTTTGAAATTTGTTTGGGAGGGAAAGCGATGGTTCCAAGGGTTTTCTAGTCGCCTACATAAGTGGGTGGATGCCCGAGCAAACAGCAACTCAAACCAGAAAGCTCTCGCTTAGCCTCTCAACCAGATCGACTTGCAAAAACTGCGCTCAGCTCCAAGCAAAGGCATGCCTCCTCCCCATGCTGATCGTAGCGCTACATCCGGCGTAACGGCTGTCTCCGATGTTAGCCTGACCGAGCAAGAGGTTAGTCTTGTCTGATTTAGACGAGTTTTTTTTCAAGACCACCGGATTAACTTGTAGATGTGGCATCTATATGAAGGGTTTGGGCGAACATGCGTCGAGTGGCGTGGTTCGGGGAGCGGAAAACAGCGCGTCAGCTGCAACAGACATCAATGGCATCGTCCATGGCAACACCACTCTGCCCCTGGTACGGTCTATGTTCCGAAAACATTGTTATTCCCTTGCCTTTTTGTTGTTTTTTGCGTGAGCGATAAGGATTGATGTTTTTCCATTTGCGCCTGCATGCAGGTGGGCTGAAGATGCTAATCCTGTTGAAGGGTACGGTGACTTCAACCCCATGGTCATGCTGATCGAGACTGCTCCTACAGAAAGTTGTGCGTCGAGCGGTGCGTGCTCGCGGGTCGGTGACGCCCGGCCGGGTTCCTGTTGCGAAGATGAAGAAGTGACGAGCCCCCGCTCAAAAAATCCAGGCTGGTTTGACATTAGTCGTCTAGGTATAATTAGTGAGCGGTTGAAGTCTGTGTTTGGTGTGCTTAGTCAGTCGCGTGTGTGTTGGCAGTTTCTAGTGTGAGCAAAAAATCATTCAGCATGTACTACGTATTCAACTACTCGTTGCCGCTTCCAATAAAAAGAACTGTTCGACCAATCAGCCCTCAGCCTTGCTATTTTTGGATGTTTTTCTTTTGTGTTGTGTGATGTGCGGCCTCCAAAAATCGGTGATCCTCCCTCGTATCCCATGCATGGCTGGTTGATCGACGTGCGTGTTCACTGCTCCCTGCTGATGAAACTGTTAGTGTAATGACCTAGCTGCTCTGAGGCCATTCAGTTTGTATTGCATCCATCGTTACTTTCCTAATTACCATGCACCGTGCGCTAAAAAAGAAGGGAGACGCATGCCGCATGTGTTTTGGGCCGCAAAGAAACAAAACGAAAAATCAGATTACGTAAACCAGTAAGCAAGAATGCTTAAAAAATGAGTGGGCGATCACAGCTCGCTGATCGATGTGCCTGCAAATGTCCTGCCACCGCAGCGTGGTTTAATGAGAAGGTATCGAACCATTAGAGAAAATGAAAACAAAGATACTGCCTCTCTCCCCCTGCTGCGTGTGGCTGGCCAGTGGGACCATCATGAGCGCGAGGGGGGGTCATAAAAGGCGGGCGGCTGGCTTGTTCTCCTCTCACAAGCCATTCCCCCTCACCACTCCTCCCTCCACTCGCTTCTGCTCTAGTTTCCTTCCTCTTCCACCACCATCGCATCCAGAGACACGGAGTGATTCAAAACCCGGTAGCGTTGAAGAAGACGACCAGTGGTGGCCCGAGGTGAGCCTCCTTCTCCTCACAAACTTTGCAATCCCATGCATTTTCGCTCCCTGCGCTAGATCTGTACTCCCTCTTTTCTTGTTTTCCTACCTTAATGTTGTCGTCTCTGCCTTGTGAAACAGAGCCACACTCCGATGAAGCGTTCATGCAGTTCATTGCGGCAGCAGGCCCGGGAAGCCGCTGCCATGCGGCTGCTGACCTCATACTCGACGCCACCCATGCCGACAACTGGAGCGGGAGCGGCGGCAAGGTGTGTTGCCAGAGGGACGCACATTTAGAGTTCGTACGCCCCGCAAAACCTCATCGGGGCGACCAACAACTGGAGCAGTGAGCGCATGAACCTTCTTCGTAGAACTGGTTTGGGTGGGCTTCTTCAACTTAGGCATGTAGGGAATGTTGATAGGCAGCGTGCACTCTGGCTCTTGTCACGCATAGACCCCGACACTATGTTGCTAGATGCAGGGGATGATGTGTTTGTGCCAATAGATGCTCGCGCGTGTGCTAGAGTCCTAGGTTTGGAGGAAGGCGGCATACGCATCCCGTTGGGTAAGCCACCAAGCAGGCCTGCAGTCTTGGCTAGGGTTCATGCTCTTCTTGGCACGGGTATAGCTAGATCAAGCAATGTTCCGGCGCAGAGGGTGTTAGCTATCCTAGAGGAGGCCATGGTTGGGGAGGTAGATGCTACAAGGGAACGGAAGTTGTTGGCGGCATACACACTGTATGCCGGTGCAGTCTTCCTAGCCCCATGACCAGCCTCGGCTCGTGTTCCAGATGAGTTGCTTCCTGTTGTTGAAAACCCAGACCGTATAGCCGAGTTTGACTTCTGTAACCTGGTTGTGGACGTCCTCAGTGAGGGTGCGAGGGCAATCAGGGAAGCGCTGCCTCACCACCCGAGTAATGTTGTGCTTCCGAGATGCCTCATGGTCCCCCTGGTGCGTACAAGTTTTACTTCTCCTGTACTACAACCAGCAAAAAATTACTATCTGTTCTCATGAGTGATACTGCTTCTTTTGGCATGGCTGTCCTCTTTTGCAGTTGCTCTTCTTGGACGCCAAGGAGCATGGTGTTGACGCCCTTGAGAGCCTTCCTGGGCCACGAATCGCCATTTATGGATCTTCACTGATGAAAACCATGCTGGCCAAGCACTTCCCGACTCATTTGTTCCTTGGCGGCATGCTTGCGGTAAGGGGAAAGTCATCTTGTGATGTGCTGAGCATTTTTTGTGGGAGTTTTCTTTTGCTAACAGAATGATGGATGTGCAGATTGGGGGCGACGAAGCAGCCCAAAACCCTTTGCCTCGGCCCCATGCTGCCCCAGCATCGCCAGACTTGGGTGCTGGGTCATCCTCACACCCTGCTGATGGAGCAAGTGATGCTCGTCGTAGGCTCAACGCGCAGGTAGTTCATATTCCACCCACAGCGCCTTGTTCCCCGTCTGCCAGTGATTGATGTGCTTGTGAAACTTATTTATCATGCGAGATTGGTTTCCCTGACTCTCACATCGCCTTGATTGGATTTCCTTGACACAGATCACCCGCGCTGCGGCTGCGGCCTTGTCTCTGACTTTGGAAAGAACTAAGCTTGGTGATGATAAAGATTTAGAGTGCATGCAAGAATCATTCCGCATACTAGATCTCCAGAAGAAAGCAAAGATGGAGGAGATAGCGAACATGGCGAGCGAGCGACGCCAGAAAGAACTGGAAGAGATGCTTGACATGTTTGTGGCTGAAATATTGCACTTACTGTCATACGGCCCTGGTACAGATGGTGCAGAATGGTGGAGGAATGCTTCTGAGAGGTTCTTGTCGCTCCCTCCAGGGGATCAAGGTCTGTGATCTGTGGATTTTGTTCTAGTTTTTTCAATATCTGTGTTGCATCTTAGATAAAAATAGCTGTAAGTTTCCATTGCTGAAAAATATATTTCTTTTAGTGTGGTAGCAGGGTGACAGGGCGTTTGTAGAACTTTTCTTGCGCAATCTAAAACAGGGAAAAAGGGAATAAAAGAAAAATAAACAAAACATGCATGGTGCCATTTTGCTGACGAGCACAACAAATACTGTCAACCTATGACGAGCACAACAAATCGCCTTCCTTTGCATCCTAGTGATATTCCGCATGCTTGTTGTTTTGTAGGGAGAGAGGACATGGTTGCTATGGCACGCACAACAGCATCTGCTATACAGAGGACGGCAATCAGCAACTTAAACATCCAGACAGGTTAGATGTTTTTGCCCTTCATTACCTGAATGAATTTCATTTCTACTTTGCAACATCGCATAGCTGGGCTGACCTGACACGCCATTGGTGTTCTTCCTATTTCTCCAGGCACACACATTGAGCAAGTGGTTGAGGAGTCAGGCATGGAAGGCAACAATGGCGAGCCGGGAGCACCTACTAGTGAGGGTACTATCTATGTACATCACTGGTCCCAGTTTTCAATATAAACTATTAGCATGGGGGGATGCAAGAATATTTATGGGAAAATACTAAAAAAATGCATATTTTGGGCTATGAAAATGATCATGCATGAGACATGAATGTTGGCTGTATTGCATAACTTGACATCAACTCTGTGTGCTTTTGAACTGCATCCAGCGGCACATGACGGACATGCTAATGCTGGGGTTGGCTTGGAAGACGGAAATGGTGAGCCTGCGTTGGTTTCAGTCGAAGGTGAACTTTCATCTACATTTGCGTCACATGTTGCCGCCATTTATAGATTGTTTAGATAGACAAAAATATGACCAGACATTGATTCCTTGCCAGCTACAAGCAGATGGTGTCAAATGTATGTCCACGATATCCAACTTGAAGATGGTATCATGTAAAAAAACTGCCCAGATCGCATCTGGCCTTGTGATGTGCATTATTTTCGGTTGCATTCTGCTGCAACTATGGCCAGTGATGAAAAATGTATCTTTTTTGTTTCAGCTTCCCGTTTGTAAAAATTAAGGCTTACTTTGCCTGACGCATTACTATTGGTCGCATTCTGCTGCAACTATGGTCAGTGGTGAAAAAATATATCTCTTTTGTGTTTCAGCATCTGGCGGCAGCAACCATCATGGTGGGAGTGCAGTGCAGGCACCCATGCCTCTGGCCTTTAGGCGTCCGTCAACTGAATACAGCAGCGATGATAGTTCTTCAGGTTATAAACCATCGATACTAGATGAGATGTCTAAGCAAACATTTTTTGCATAGATTGCGATATCCTATTTTCTAAAAAAATGCAGATGATACTACAAGCAGCAGTGATGATGATATTGTTGATGTGGACGACAGTGATCTCTCCGGGAATGCAAACTACCATCAGATTTCTTCAAATGATGAAACTCCTCGCCAGATCAGACGGCTGTCAGCTAACACTCCAAGACGCAACCTAGCAATTGGTGGGCCAAGCTTTGATGAATCACCAGGTAAAGGGCATTGCTTGGTTGGTATGCTAAAGCAACATTTCAAGAGAACTTGCTGCAACAGCAAAAAACCATAGATTTATTTACTGGTATGCGTTTGTTTGCAGCACCTGCTATGGCTGGTCCTGGAGTTCAAGCTCCATTGGATGTAGCTCCTGCTGTTGCTGCTCCTGCTCAACCAGACAATGTAGCTTTTGGGTTGTCCCCATTCCAGCTTGGTGTGGCCCATGATGAGCCAGTTGCATTTCGTTGGGTCAATTTCTATCAGGATGCATTGGCTTGCCGCAATGATGAGATATTCATGTAAGTTCTCGCTGCACATATCATAATGATCCAGCCTTACAACCAAGGATTGGAAAAAATGCATCTAAAGAATCCTGAAAAATAACATAATTCTTGTTATTGACACCCATATTTGTGTCTGGCAGGGACTGGTTTATGCATAACGTGCCGTGGGAACTATTTATTGATGGTACAAAGATGGTGCAGAGTTTCCACGAAAATGGAACCATGACTTACTACACAGTAGACGCTAGCGTTAGGATGTTCAACGAGAAGGAAGTTGATATGATGCAAGGAACAGGGCAGCCTGTGTGGCGCTGTTTGACACTGGCTAACTTTGCGGTTAGTTTCATCAAACAATAAACTTGTTGTTGTTCTTATACTAGGCTACTCCTAAAAGAATTTCTATGCATGTTGCTATTGTCTTCAGGTTCAATTCCTCATGACTCCAGGAGAGTATGATATGGAAACTGCCGTTAGTATGTTCCTGCCAGAGAAACTGGCATACTCTGTCAAGATGTGCCGCCTGGTGAGCGCCTGCAATCTACTTTCTCATGTTTGCTGTTCTGTGCTTGTAAATCAAGTCATACTAGGTTGGCCGCTATTTCTCACTAATTCACTACTTGGTTTCGTTGTTTGTTGTTTTGTAGATAATGGCACCTGTGTTGCTGGAAGATTCAAGGGCATGGTGCCTGTACAAGTTCGATAGGCTGGGAAAAGTACTGACAGTACTTGACCCAGTTCATAATCTCCAGGATATAGACATGTTGGCTAGGCTCCATGCTCAAAATGCAGAGCTGCTGCTCAAAGGACTCAAGCTGGTTGGCCAAACGCTGGCAGATGGGTTCACTATCAACAGGGCTGAATGGGACATTGAGTACAACCAGGGGATGCATGTCCCTTGCTCTATGTGAGTGCATACTCCTCTGTTCTATTGTTTGATGCAAGACATGCTGGTAGATTAACAACCCTTCTTTCCTGTAATTTTGTCATGGTTTCAGAGAGGAGTCCGGGATTTACATCTTCCACTATGCCAAGTTCTTCACTGGAGAACACCTTGTAGAAGACATCGATGACGCATGCCTCTGTTTGCAGATTGTTTGTTTTACCTTCCATCTTGATTTCACAACAACATTTTCCCCTAATTTGTCTTGTCTTGTTTCGATGCGGCAACTAACAGGATGGCCTGGTCGTTCTGCGCAAAAGGATGTTTTACGACATGATGGCGACAAGGGGCAACGTTGGCAAGAAGTCTGGCTTTATGCTAACCGGCTGATCGTCCCGAGTTGAAATCTGGACTTGAATAAAATTGGTGCGAACATTTTGCACATCGGCCTGCCTGGAAAGAGTCACGACGTTGTAAAACGACGGCCAGTGAATTGTAATACGACTCACTATAGGGCGAATTCGAGCTCGGTACCCGGGGATCCTCTAGAGTCGACCTGCAGGCATGCAAGCTTGTATTAAAGACCAGACATATTAGTAGTAATTGTGCCTGCTGAACACTAGTTTAAGAACTCCCCGTTTGTAATATTTGAGGCTTACCTTGCCTGCCGCATTCTCAACTTATCGCTTGAACTACTGGTGTGTAATGTCTTGGACATCCATATGATGCCTTAAAATTATATTATCAGGTATCTGAATTGCCTAGGGTTATGCCAAAGGGTGCCTTTCATGCGAATGCATGTGAGTTGATCAGTCAAATCTAATGGAAAAACTAGAGATTTTCAAAACGAAAACATACTTATCTTATCTTGGACAGTATATGGGACAGGATGTTTGGCCATTCAAAGGGCAGTGGAAATGTGTGATGACCATTTGTAACATTTTTTAGATGGATGGACAAGTGAAGCAAAATCGGTGACCATGGCGCAACACTTCTGGTATATAGGATGTCAACAAGTGCAGCACACTTCTACACCTATAAGTTTTCCTCACAAATAATTTCCATTGGTACAAGTTATATTTAGGTGGTTATTTTAGTGGAAGTGTATTGCGAAGGGAACATCGCGTGTTTTGTTCAGAACACTCGAAGGGAACATCGCGTCGTTGTGATGGAGGCAAACATGGAATTGACAACCAAAAACATTTAGTGTTGCCGCTTCCAATATGCTCATCAATTGCTAAAGAAAATTACTGAAAACTTTGTGATAAACATGTAAATTGGGAGAAAAAGGTAAAGTAAAATAAATAATAAAATAGTTTATTTTGGACATTGACGAAGGTTTCCCATTATGGGCAAAAAAGTCAAGACAAATTGAGCAACCTCAACGTAGAACCAGCGACGGATGATTTACCGGAAAAGGGGTTTCGATGCCGAGCTCAAATGCTCCCTGTTGAGAATAATTAGTAAAAAGATTATAGTACAACGTCGGTATCAAAGGGGAAATAGAGCGATTTTCCAATTTAAAAAGCTGCTTTATGGACACTGATGAAGGAATTTCATTGGTGGCAATTTTTGTTTTTAATAAAACAATGACACTCGCCTCCAATTCCCAGGCTCGAATGCTCATTGGGATAGAAAAGTAAGTTTGTGATAAACATGGGAATTGGGAGAATAATAGTAAAGTAAAATAAATAATAAGATAGTTTATTTTGGTCATGGTCGAAAGTTTACCATTATGGGCAAAACATTCAAGAAAATTCCTAGGCTGTGATTTGGAAACTTCGGTGGACGTCTAATAGCCAAACATATCAACTAGGGGGGGTGCTACAATGTCCTGGTAAAGCAATTGGGTGGATAATCGGATATTTCGGGGTAATCGCCCCTAACACTACACATGCCAAAAAAGAAGATGGGACCATGTGGCAAATCCAGTAGGACGATAGATGACCGCCGAGACGCGGCGCAGCCAAAGACAAATTGAGCAACCTCAACATGGATCGTATGCTCCACCGCAGCAGAGAACCAACGACGGAGAATTTACCGGGATAGGAATTTCGATCCCGAGCTCAAATGCTCACTGATGTGAATAATTAGTAAAAAAAACATGGTGGTAAACATTGGAATCGAGGGGAAAACATTTTTCCAAATTAAAAAACTTCTTTTATGGACATTGGTGAAAGATTTTCATTGGTGGCAGAAAAAAAATCTGCTAAAACAATGACACTCGCCTCCAATACGTTCAAATGCTCATTGGTGCAGAAAAAATACTAAAAAAGTTTGTGATAAACATTGGGGTTGGGAAAAAAGTAAAGTAAAATGACTAATAAAAAGTTTATTTTGGTCATTGACGAAAGTTTCCCATTATGGACCAAATTTCAATAAAATCCCTGGTATGTGATTTGGAAACTTCGGTGGACGTCTAATACCCAAGCATATCAACTAGGGGGAGGGGTGCTACAATGTCCTGGAAAAGCAATTGGGTGGGTAATCAGCGATTTACCGGAAAAGGGATTTCGATCCCGAGCTCAAATGCTACCTGATGTGAATAATTACTAAAAAATACATTGTGGTAAACATTGGAATCAAGGGGGAAAAAGCGTTTTTCCAAAGAAAAAACTTCTTTCATGGACACTGGTGAAAGATTTTCATTGTGGCAACGAAAAATTCTGCTAGAACAATGACATTCGTGGCCCGCCCTCCCCACTTGCAACCCACCCCATGCACAGGGAGCTTCAGCAGGAGCGCAAACATCATGCATTTGGGGCGTGGTGCCGAACCCGCCACTGGATGATGGATATTGACGTTGGAACGCACCACGTACCATACGGAAATTGCGAAAAAACAACTAACATAGCGGGTGCAACAAGAATGGTTGCAATAACAAAGTCTGATAATATTAAACTAGTCAAAGTCGGCCACGGGGGGGGGGGGGGGGGGGGGGGGGGGGGGGGCATGATGGAACATGTTGAGGGTGAGGATGGTAGCAAAGATTTAAAGGTGCGCCAATTTATCATGGATACATGCTGATATGCCGTAAAATCTGTTGTGGTGCCTTCGCGAGGGTGACGCGCGAGTGATCGTAAGCACATTGCATGAAGTCATGCTTAGAGAACATGGAACGAGGTCTTGATGAATTCAAGTACATCCGATGGGACGAGCGAGATGTTGTCCTTTAGTCGCATGACGTCATACAGGAGGGTGTGTCGGTGCAACTCCAAGTTTTCCTGTGAGCAAAAAAAGAAATCCAACAAAAAAACGTTCATGCTGGATGATAAATTGCACGAAAAAATAAATGGCTGCAAAAAGAGTCCTGATTGTGATGGGCGTACCTTGTTTAGTGACTTCACGAGCTTCTCGCCATCGAAAAATTTGGATAAGAAAGTCACACAAAGCCCAGATTCCTCGCTGTGCACATAAGACATAAGAAAAAAAGGTTTCAGCTGGACATTTTTTGTACAAAAAATGCATGAAAAAACATGTGTGAATCTGAAAATAATCTACATAGGTGACCGTGCAGGTAGTAAAAGGGAAAAAAGAAAAAACCTAGTAAAATTGTCCTCCATGATCATGGGGAAGTCCCTGGTCCATCTTTCTGTTTTGTAGGGCCAGTTGGAGTAGAAGTGCCTCGCACACAAGAACAACCCATCAAGGATTTTCCCGGTTGCGTACTCGTGCAACCTGATGCTTTCGTTGCTGAAACCAGTCGTGCCAACGAGTGGGTCTAGAACGGTAATCTTTTTCTTTGTGAAATCAAAGGCGTATAGGCACCACCCCAATGGTAGAATGGCAGGAGCATAAAACTGTTGAATAAAAAATGAGTAAGTTCAATAAAACATGCGTAAAATTGGGTTAGCTCATCGTATGGGTGGTCAAAAACATGAGAGGTGCCGGGCGTGCCTTTAGGGTTGGTAAGAACACATGTCAGAAAATAGATGAACTAACCATATGACAGGATGCAACTTTGAATGACATGGGATCTTGCTTGAATTGTTGCTGGATAGACCTAATTGTTGTTAGCTCTCCATCGGCAATAGCAAAGGTCTTTTTTAGGTCGTAGAGCATGGGACATGCAAAAAAATAAAGAGGAAAACGAAAAAAAGGGGAGTTAGACATAATCAGCTAATAAAGATAAAAATGTTGAGTATTGAAAACTGATGGAGTATATATAAATAAAACTGGCAAGTGGCTGGTCTTACAGCAAAGTCTGGCTCCATGAATTTTCTCCACCTCAGCCCAGGTTCATCGCAGTTTAGCGTTGCGTCGATCTGGCCGAACCGCCGCATAATGACTGCGCACATCTCATGACTCATCGGTTGGTCCTTAATAAGTTGGTCAGCAATGTGTGTCCCGGTCATGTATATTAGCCTTGGACACTTGTGGATGACCCAGACCCTGCATTTAAAAAAGTGCAAAAAATCTCAATATATAGTGACCGTCTGACGAGCACAATTGGTGATCTGATGCAGATGGACAAGTGTTCCAGAACAGATTGATGTACTACCTAGACAATGTACACTCTGCTGCGCTAGCAAACCAATCCTTTATAGCTGAACATGCAATTGCTGACGGGGCGGATGGCACGGAACCAGCTGACCAAGGATCGCGTGCCATGTTAGCTCCAGCTAGCAGGATTTTCTCAGTGTGTTCATAAAAACTCTGGCCAAAAGTAATCGAGCCTTGGCATCCATCTGGGTGTTTGTCTGCATATAAGATTATTAACTCTGATATGATATCACTAGCAAACTGTGTCGCGGCCTTTGATTCAGCGCATGAAGCATCCGGGTTATTGCGGTGCGAATGACTTGTCTTCCCTTTGCTATACGGAGGACAAATATCATTGTCATCTTCAAATGAGGGCTGCTAGATACATATTCTCTTCATGTTTGGTCTACCCGTGCCTGAATCGTATCACATAAAAAAGTGACTACTGTTGATGATTATGGGATGGTATGTAGGAAGGGATACACCAAAAATGGGCCAAGAGAAAACATGACAACTAAACTGTGTGTTTCGGATGTAGCTGATCCAACAGAGTGCCGGCTGCTCGATGGTGTTGTACCTAGCTCCTTGCGCTTCCCAGGCACTAGACTGTGGCTATTAGAATGAGTTGCGGAGCAAGCTGGTGATTCAGTGGTCGTCGAAAAAGGGAAAATAGATGTCAGGAACACTTACTAGAGCTCAAAAAATGTGTTGGTACTAAACCACTGTATGGAAACCTAAAAAAACAAAACACTTACCATCCGCATGTACTGCAGGCGGCAAGCTAGCACCCAAAGAACGGATTGGTGGGACATTGACAGGGGTATGTGATGCACCTATATGATCATTTGGGCAACATGAAACTGGTTAACACGGTTAATGGGTAGAATAATCTATATTTCTAAAAAGGCTAACTGGTTAACACGGTTAATGGGCCAAAAAAGGCTAAAAACGACGTAACGGTACAGGGGTCATACCAGCAATTGCAATGTCTCGCAATGCATGAGTTTCATGCCCAGGGGTGTTGAAGTTACTCGGTAAAAACCCATTAGCTAAACTAATCATTATCTTGTCTACAAAAGCAACCATCTCGTCGTGTGATGCCTGCTGCAATTCGAACATGTTGCGCATGACACGGGCATTATGTTC
Source organism: Triticum urartu (assembly GCF_003073215.2). Lineage (NCBI taxonomy): Eukaryota > Viridiplantae > Streptophyta > Magnoliopsida > Poales > Poaceae > Triticum > Triticum urartu. The sequence continues at coordinate 321,798,248 of NC_053026.1, forward strand.
TCTCAGATAAATTGCTACTGGGTGTGAGAACTGCAGAATAAAACATGGACAGGCAGTTAAAAAAGTAGTGACTGAAAATGATTTGCTGGTCATTATGTTGGATGTTGGGATGAGGGTGCGAAAAATGATTACTTACAAGGCTCGGATACCGGGCACGAAGATGGTTTGCAAAGTCGGCAGGGCCTTTCCTAGCTGTGCCCCACCTATTTGAGTTGGGTGCCGCGCTTGAATTGTACCTTGTAGCATTTATTCTGGTGTCCTGAACATGTGGCTCTTCTGGCCGAGCAACCGGTTTGGTGAGGGATTCCGCATTATGTAAATGCAAGAGTAACCGACATCGTCAGACCTGAAAGCCTGTTGTTAAGAAAAGTGATCATCGATTGCATAGTAAGGGTGACTCGAAAAACAACTGAGCGACCCTATCGTCTTGGAAAAAATAGAAAAAAAAATTGCGAGTCCCCAGGCATACCCTGGAGATTGAAAATGCTGGTTCACCACTTTGACTGCAACTGAGCGCCTCTATCATCTTGCGGGTGATGTCATAATCGAAAACACAGACCCTGGGCGTCGAAGGGTCTCGAGGAGTTAGCTGACCCAGGTCCAAATTGTCGAGCACAAAAACCTGATGAGGGGTGATAAGAAAATTTTCAGAACTTCTCTTATCAACATGGACCTATGGTATATCACGACGGAATGCATGCCATTTTCAGAAAAAAAAATTGCAACAAACAAGAAAAATAGGACACATTTCATTTCACCTGTAGGAACAGATGGCAACCCACAAGATGTATAGTTGAGTGCTGTGTCTGAAGATCAGTCTTCAGCTTTCGGACAGCGCTTAACAGGTGCTCGATGACAAATTCACACCAATCAAATTGACTAATCTCTGAAGTTGTGTTCAGTGCACCCCAGTAGTCTACGCTGGTGTAGTCATTCTTCGACGAAGGACATAGCAAATGCTCGAAAATAAAAATGACAGTGGCAATTTTAAACATCTCTATGGCGACGCTAGGCGAGTCTTCCTGGATGTCTTTCAACAGTATGGCCTCTGCAGCTTTCAGGCTATGTGTGCCCTTGTCACTAAGCTCTTCTGCAAATTTCTTGTACTCAATGCATGCCTCCGGCAAGTCACATGGATATGTTGATATCCTTTTCCCACCTACTGGAAGCCCAAAAACATTGTTGACATCAGCTGCTGTGAACTTGATTGAACGCCCTTCATCTATGGTGATTACGCATGTGTCTGCATCCACCCTCTCCATGAGGAACGAACTGAATTTCAGGTTCAGCTTCGGCAGGGACCTGAGTGACAGCACGCCTTCAAAACCAATCTCTGCTATCAACTTCCTCTTGAACTGTCCAAACCGGGAGAATATGTTGCACAGCTTTTGCACTGAAATCCTAGATGTAACTGCGCCTGGGCCTACGGCGGATGCGAACTCCCAGTTATCTGTGACCTGTAAATCAGACGCCTCTAGGTCTACATTGCTTTCCATGCCGGCCGACGACGCCGATGTGATGAGGTGCGCACTACAAATTGAACAGAAGATACAAGATGGATCTGGTAAATCAAATGGCTTTCTATAATAATCCGTACTAAACTCGAGCATTTCAATGGATCCCTACTGCTACAGATGAATAGTTTTTGCAACTGCGAGTGTGATACAGAGAGTTGGATTTGCCTTTACATACTTGCCTCCTGTTCTTGCTTGAATCCTCACTGCCTCCTCTTCTTGCTTGAATCCTCGACTCGCAGGGCTGAACCCGTTTGCTTAAGTGGCTGGTGCCATGGATACGATGCAAGCTTCAGCGCTGGTGGGGGGAGGAAGGAGATGCCGAGATGGCGTGCGGTGAGCGAGGCAGAAAAGCAGGGGAGATGGCTCGCACCGCTCCCTTCTAGTTTCAGCGCGCGTTCTATTTACTGCTGGGTGATGGTGATTGTGTGCACAGTTGGCGACAGAGTTAACACCCGACCTGACTAGTCAACACAATTTACTACGTCCAGCAAGTAGATATCACCAGTCAAGCAAAAAGTGGGGCCTCTCTCTGACTACGTCAACATTTTTCCGCTGGCCAGACTGATTAGCGTGTCCATCCGATGATGCAGATAATCATACATTGATGAGCTGGTTATTAATAAACATAAACTTGAAGCATACACTGACAAGCTTTTGCATGCTAACTCGATGACCCATTAACGACCTAATCAACAGGCTCAGTGACTCGCAACTAGAACTAGAGGGAAAGGATTATAGTGGATAATTGGAAAACATATGTCTACGATTAGAACGGATAGCGTGCTTGACAGTAGCTCATCACACCTGTGAAAGGATGGTCAGGGTGAAGATCATGTTGATCACCATGAGGCAGATAACGAGCCAGTCGCGGCCTCCCCTGGCCTGTGCTTGCTCAGTCCGCGGCTGCCTGACGATCTCGGGTGCCTGCTCCGGCTGCGTCTGCGTAGCATGTCCAGCCATGCCTTGGCTCGAACCTTGGACACCGTATGGGTCTCCATACCTCAGGCGAGCTTCCCTCCGCCGAATGATTCCGGCGTAAACATCTTCCCACCTGAACCAGCCGCACTTGTCTGGGCCCTGCTCAGCCCCATACCACAAAAAAAACACAAACAACAATGTGAGACTTCATTTATCGATTTTCCCATGGAACTTCTTGTGGACATTGATGAAAACTTACACTGTCGATCGGGCACTTGTAGAAGCGCCTCCCCTCGTTCGGCCCTTCTTTGCTGCAGATGTTTGTCTCCACCCTGACCTCCTGGCAATCAGGGCACATGATGAGCGGCAGGTGTTGGCGTCTATCTCTGGAATGAACTGAGGAAGAAGAAGCTGCCATTGCTGCGATTCCAAGCTATTCACTGATGAGAGCTGAGAGGAGGAGAAGCATTAGGCTGCTGTTCTCCGGCGGTATAAATAGAGCATTTCCCCAACGGTCTGATCGTCAGACCCAACGTTCGGATTCCAAACGGCTAGCTCATCGGCTTATCTCTGAACATGGGAGCGTGAGCTTGCCCATGTTCGTCAGTGAGTGGATTAGCTGCTAGCACTGCATGCACATAATGGGTGGATCGATGGCACGTCTAACTAGCCTGCCATGCATTTTCGTCAGTCCTGAGATGCTACTGCACGAAAATACAGAATACAGTGTGGCATATATCCTTGCCAGCTCGAATACATGTCATTAAATGCGTTGGTGCAGCTGCTAGATGCGATTATAGACGACTAGGATACCGAGCTGCATGGAGCTCGTCCGCCAAACGGCATTTTTGGTTATGGGCTAACTATTTAAATATACAAGGTATGAGATACTTATATGGAACACTTTTTCGGGTGCAAAGGAGATATACCGAACATCTGAGCAAGATCACCTCAGTGTACCGCAAATATTATATTAGAGATATCAGTACTTCTTAGTACTTGTCATGTTGATAAGCTCCATAAAACACACAGATACAAATACATACACAATATTCTATCTTGGCAATCGCACGCACTCTCTCACAATGCACGGTATGCATACTTATACTACGTTGTACATGTGTATGTCATACTTTCTTTGCCTTCAATAATTAGGTCGGACCGGGTCCTGTTATCGATGATGGGCGACGGTCGGACAGCCTTGTCGCCGTGGACTTCAGCTGCACCTCCGGCCACCGCAGCCGCCCTCCCTCTGGCAGTTGAAGTAGGCGGCGGCGACCGGCGCGCCAAGGCAGTAGCACGCCGCGAAATCCCTGGTGTTGAAGTTGGGGCGCCACCCCGGCGCGTAGATCACCTGCCTAACCGTCTGCCGGAACACGATGAACGCCAGGCGGTGGATCCCCGCCTTGGGCTGCGGGCTCTCGTACGCCACCACCTCAGTTCCTGACACGTTTCATCAGCAGAGTAATAAGAAAACTTAACACATGATTAAACATATACTGCAATAGTACAATGCGAAATCCACATGCATGCATGTTCAATCCTCTTAGTGAACGTGGCAGCAGCTGGTTAGTGCATGCATGGAACTTGTCCATATTAATTTCTGCCAAGTCGCCCGCTTACCATGACTGACATCACCTCCTTCCGGTATGTCCATCACTAACCTGCACAGCAAATGAAAAGGACGCATGAATAATTTATTCTTGATAAACAAGCACGGAGTCTGTGGTAGGAGTATAAAAGAAACGAGACCATCCTAGACTAGCCTTGGAGGCATATTTGTGTTAGGACTTAGGAGTATGATGATGCATCAACTGATACAAGAAATTAGGGTTGACATGGGAAAAAATGAATGGTTGGTTAATGCTTAGCTCTAGTTTAGCACGTACGTACCAATGGAGGTACTCCCTTTTGGAAGGGTTGCTTGGACTAGGTGCATCAGGATCCACCATCACCTAGTAACAAAACATGGCAGTAACATATACATGCATGAGAAGGAGCATCAGCAACCACGACAAGTGTTTTTTCTTTTCTTTCGAAAAGGACGCAATAAGCATCGATTGATGCAATTGGCCGGTGACTCACCAGCGTGTATAGTGATGTTTCATTGCGCCCCCGGGAGCCAGTTATCCGGACGGTCGGCTCCCTGGCCACCTGCGACGGCCTCAGCCCAGACCCACTGGTCATCTCGCGGTTGTTATAGAACAGCCTCAGCACCGCCGAAGCATCAAAGTGGTCGATGATTTCTCCGACGATGTTCCCGACGACCAGCGGATTCCTTGACGTGCTCATCGCCGGCTCGATCGGAAGACTTGTCACCAGCTAGCTAGCTAATTTTCCCGCAAGGAAAATAAAAGCTAGCTAGCTAATTAAGCTCAAATGTGCATTGGAGTTTGCATAGGTGAGCTACGTATTTATATGCTTGAAATGGATACGATACGATCGATTCCTTGCATCGGAATATAAACTTTCTTTAAAGATCCATCTTAATCCTCTGGGCATAGACATATACCAAGTGGAGAGACCATTTCGGAGTGAATAAAATCTTGAGGTAACCATGCCAAATCCAGTTACGGATGCAATGTACAAGTAACGGGGAGACGGAGAAAGGAAGTGCTGACGCCTTAGAAAGGAAGCTCTTTGACCCCCAATGTGATGACAACTCACAGGTAGCTATATACTTAGTTTTCAGGCACGATCGATACCCCAGCAGCAATAGCCTGGACACCATTGTTTTCCCTTCTGCTTTCTCTCTTTTCTCTCTTAATACTAGCTAGCTAGGTGAATCCAGTCATCGTATTGGATTCTTCACGTAAAGTGGATGCGGAGGCAAAGGCGCAAAGCAGATATGGTGGTGTACTTGTTGAGAAGAACATGAGTTCAACAAGTGAATTACGAAAGCAACAAAGTTTATATCCCCATATATTCCTTTTTTCAAGTATCATCCAGGTATGTTCTTTTGTACCAGAGCCTGTTTGATTTTATCAGCTGCCTAGGCCTAGCTATATCTTTTTAGCTACCTCACTGAAGATCTTATGGCTCCTGTGCCAAAATAATGCACCCTACGATAAAACAAGATAGTTCAACTCGAAGTCACTTCTCCTGAAGGTTTTAGCAGCGTCCTATACATATATCGGGAATGAGTTTAACTTGTTTTGTTTTGAATTTATATTTCAGTGCAACTTTGACAATACAATTTTATACTCCATGTTAAATTGTTAATGCAAGAAAATAGTACTCACATTAAGTACAACCCCTGACACATTGAGTTAGTAGTTCAGTGGTACATCCTCATTATTCACCATAAATTTTATATCATTTTAAATTTATAAATTTTAGCTCTAATTTCTATAAAATAAGTGATAAATATATGTACATCCCTTTTTGCTAATTAAATGGAATAGTGGTTCTGATTGTAGTATATGTAGACAAATCTAAGACAAGTTTCTTGGAGCGGAGGTAATAGTAGTTATTTTCCTAGGGGATACATAATTCAGAGAGTTTTGTGTGCCTATTCGCTCCGCTGGAAAATGTAAAGCGTATTTTGAGTGTTCAAATTTTCAGTTAACACAATTTATTTCAGACTATTCTTCTTACTGTTAACAAGGTCACAATCACAATAAAGAACTTTGGAAGGTGGCTCCATTGATATCAATTTTGTGTCACATAACCCGTATATAATATTGCATTCAAATGTTGGCTAAGGCGTGGATTTGTTGGATGATCAACATACCGCTTAATTTCAATGGAGAGAGTATAGTTAAGAAAGAACTAAATGAACCTTTTGTGAACCGTGCAAATCATTTCCCTAGTTAATCTCAAAATGTGTTGCCTATCACATGCAAGGTTTAAACTTTCAATAACACACACAAAAATCAGACCTCGCCGAAATATTCAAAATTTGAGATTTCTTTCAGATTCAGATATATTAAAATCGACTTAATTTTAACGAAATTTCACCTACTTTAAAGTTGATTCTTAAGGGCATGTTCAATGCGGAACCTCAAACCGCCGCATACGTCCGGACCGCGCGATCTGGACGCGTGTTGCCATCCAGTGGGCCTGTATCGGTCCGCTCGGCAGTCCGGACATACTTTTTTCTGCAAACCAGTGATAAAAATGTGTGTGGGGGGGGGGGGGGGGGGTTTGCGGGCGTCCGGGTCACTGGCACGTTCGCTTCTGACTACCCTGGCCCACCCATACCCACCCTCCCTCGCACGAGTGTTTTTTCGCTCGGTGCTAGCTACCCGCATTCGTGCCGCTATGAGCAGCCGCTCCGCAATGACGCCGACCAAGAGCGGACGCGACCTCTCACTGCCGCCGGCATTGAAGCAGCGCGCCAACCAAGAGAGCTCTGCCTGCTACACGCCCGACTGAACACGCCTCCTCGCATGTCCGACTGAACATGCCTCGTTGCCTGCATTCATTAAAGTCGTGCGTGTGCCGAGGAACCTACTCCGTCCACACGTCCGTTCGTGAGCCAACCGACATTAAACACAACGTCAGTTGGCTCCTCGCGTCCATCGGCTATTTAGACGAGGCCATGCGCCGGGCAAGAACCGCACCACACCTCCGCTCCCCATCTCCTCCTTGCATCATATTCTCCACACTATCCATGGCATCCGGCGAGCAGGAAGAGGGGTTCTCCTGCATAAAAGTCAGTTGGGTGGTTTGCCGAGCCCGCCGGATACGAACTAGAAAACTCACTGCTCAATCTCCCTCGCCGCTCGAAGCCGTCGGTACAAAGAGCGAGGCTGTAGTCTTGCGCACGGAGGATCAAGTGACTGCTCCAAGCCGGCACGTGGTTCAACAAGTCACCGCTCCAAGCTAACTCACGGAGGAGCACGGCGGCATGGGCAAAGATGTTGCCGTGAACAATGTTGTGCCGTACCACTCCTCCCATGCCATCCGCCGTCGCGCCCTGCCGGTGGATAAAAAAGTCGGCATCATGGAAATCAACGAGGCGACTAACACGTCCGCAGCCGCCGCCGACAGGGAGGAAAAGTATATCATGGGAGGCCCCCGCCGCTTGTGTCCCATGAAGGCCCTCGCCGACGTGCACATCCCATATCTTGCCCTCTTCTCATGCCACCATTGTCACCCACCCCAAAAACCAACCCTGATACTTGCTTCATGGAAGCGGACGCCACTCCGATGAGCGGTGCTGCCAAACATAGGGAAGGTATGGGGAAGCAGAGGCTATTCTTCCCCTCTAACTGAAGCATATCCCTCAAGGGCATCCGGCAGTCCGATGAGCGGGCTGCCGAACATGGGGATGACATGTCAAGGAGGGACTGGGAAGGGGGCGGGGCTTCATTTTCTGGGGCTCATGGTCGACCGAAGATGGGGAAGAACGGGCACTGGCAGTCATATTAGTCTAGGTTTAGAGTCTGGTCTAGTAGAAAAGTGTCTAAATGTAAAGAGTTTGTTACGGTTTAGATGAAAAACATCCGGTTTTATGTAAAAAAAATGTCCGATTTGTTTGAGTTTAATCGAATTTATTCATTTTCGTTGAATTTCATTTGAAATGTAACCGGACATATGTGGATAGCTTTGGATGACCGGCCCCCGCATCCATCTTTGCAGACTAGTCCCCTTGTCCGCGGACGGACGTTGGAGCAAATTTGTGGGCCAGTGTTGGAGATGTCCTAACTATTTTGAATCTGGCATGAAGTTTCGGGGTTACAAACATTGTTGTGCCTGGTCCTTTGTCTCTATGTATATTTAGAAAGATGTCCATTTGGATGGAACGGGTCCATGACATGCGTACTAGATCACATTTTCATGTTCAGGTTACAATAGCGAACCAATATGTGATTGGATGGTTAGAGGGACGGTAGTATCCTCAGCCCATCAGGGTTCAAGTCCTAAACTTGATATTAGTGTCGCATTATTCCTAGATTTATTTTAGTCTTCCCGCGATGTTTGTTCAGTGGACGGAGATGCTCGGTCTTTCAAAAATGCTCATAGAGATAGAATATGCATGCGTTCATTCATAGAGGTAAGTGTATGGCTGTGTATGCGAGTGACTTCGATTATACTGTGTTAAAGAATGTTTTGGTTACCCTACTACGTGTCATGTCACGTTGGGTTGAGCATGCATGCGTGCTTTCATAGAGATGAGCGTATGCTTGTGTATGCAGTAACTTTGAACTATATTAAAAAAATGTTCATGTTACAATATTACGTGTCACGTTAGGTTGATTTTTAAGTGCATGACTTATGGGATCATAATTAACCGCTCCCATGAACTAAGCTTATCTTCGTTAGTTAGGTTTCTTATGGCGGAATCAGTGCATTGGATTAAATACTAGACTTGCACATGTGCTACATATTTTGGGTCTTCCGACGGCATTCTATCAGTGGTTTCTAAAGAAAATAATTAACCGCTCCCGAAAGATGCAATGTACGTGGCCTGAAAAGAAGAACGTGAGGAAAAGAAAGAGATCGAGACGTGGGTTTGCCTATGATACTCGAAAGAGGCACTTCTAGGATTACCCTGTCCCACTGTAAAGAGTTGTTTGCGCGTTCTAAAAGGCACTTGGTGCTCGTGACAAAATGCTGTGCACCTTTTTCTTCTGAAATATCAAATGTAGTGTACCTTTCGATCCGGTGGACCATTTTTTCTTTTAGCTCCCCGGGTCCATGAAGGTGCAAAGCCCATTCGGCTGCAGATTAGTTTGGCAGGTGCCTAATTTACAGTCAGCATTTCGTATGTCACAATTTCATATTCGACTATATGAGTGGTAGAAGGTGAACCGACGAGCTTTGCATAGTTAGGATTTGGGACTCCCTATTGGTCAGGTGCGTGCGTCAGTCCAAATTCTGGAGCGTTAGATTTTCGTTCAACGACCATCAACTAAGCGCACACTGTTCTGTCTTTCTCTCCCGCTCGCTCACAACTCGCACTTGTCGTGGAGTCCATAGCCGTCTGCGGCCTCCCCGTTCAGGCACATGATGTTTAGCAAAAGCGTTAAAAATCAACCAGTCATGCCTCGTATTATTGAGTAAACGTTGGGCCTGAACAAAATTTGAAAGCTTAACTAAAAATTAGTCTAGAGCCATTTTCTCTTTTCGCGCACAAGTAATTGAGAAACTGATGGAATGACAAGTGCAATATGATCTCTAATCGAACGGATCAGTGGATACCTAAGCAACTCCAAGAAATTAGGATATAATGCAAGTTAGACTAGGCAGGGAGTGACATGTGTACTGAATTAAATTCCCTGAAAGGAACTAGTACCCTTGCTATCAAGTTTCCATGGTTAAGAGCAACACGGAGGGTATCATCGATCAATTTGCCTTTGCTACCGTCTCATGGGACTTGAGAGACAATAATTGGGCCAATTAGGTACCAAATCTTCACTTTTCGAGAAGACTAATCTTACCCGGTCTAGTTATACCATCACTACTATATGTCGTCTATGCTAACTAGTCGTCCTGGAAACCACATCCTCTTAGTGCGGATTACCTACGGCAAGAATGAGAATATCTAGATGTTCTTCCGGAACAAATCAGAATTACATGAGTGAGTTGTCGGTGTGAAAGGGGGGCCAACAACTTCCAGTAAAACTTTGAGCTTTCACGAAATGGATATGATTATCAACTGGATATGGAGACGCGTGGCTTCACACATGAAATATACGATAGCCATGTTCGCCTACGAATTCGCGGGAAAAGAAACATTTGACAATACTATTGTAGATCGACTATGATTCAGTGCACATAACCGGGACAAGTGCACTGTGTTCAGTGCTTTTATTTACCCTTTGATCTGATACTATGTACTCCGTAGTTACTTTTGACGTCTGCCAAATCCATGATTATTTTGTACCCATATGCTAATTAACCACGTGCTGTTTGGCTCAGAAACACTCTTACAGCTGGAGACAGTACGGCTCCTAGAGACTAAATGGTCACTGTCTTGGATCAAAAGCTTGGGTTCGATTGTGCACCTGAAAAAAGGAGTTTCTGCATCGCAAATCCTGTGGCAAATACGAGTAGTTAGTAGTATAAGAGAGTTTCTCATGGTTTAGTTGGGCCAAAAAAATTGTGTTAGATCTTCAGGCCGTTTTGATTCTCTTCAGAATTGCTCAAGTTTATTTGCCTAAAATTTTTCTCTCTTATTTCCACTTTCGTTCAAAACAGTGTTAATAGTGGAAGAGTTCTTTTTTATTTGAAAGAAAGTGTTAGTTCTAGCAGCTAAAGAAATGTCTGGGTCTTTAATAACAAGTGCAGCCACGCATTGGGCATTCTGCATAGGATCTGTCGGAGACGATTCCGGCATATCCCTCGGTAGGGTATCCCGAAGAGGTGAATAGATTGGATGGTAACAGGAGGCGAGTGTTTACCCAAGTTCGGGCCCTCTCGTCGGAGGTAAAACCTTACTCCTTCTCGTGTATATTGTGATGGAGTGTGTATAAAGTACAGGTAAAGTACAAAGGGATTGTCTTGTATTTATCGACTATCCCGAATCACTGCTTATGTAGCACACCGGGGGCCCTAGGTTTACATATCCTAGTCGGTTACGACGGTGGAGACAGACTCTTCATCTTGTACTGCAAGTCATTCAGAGTCTTTGTATAACACGTTATGAGTCACCCAACGTGGTCTGGGACGAACCGACCTAGGGGTCCTCAGCCCGGCCAACCAAGCCGGGAACCAATGTGGTGAAGGAACCCTAGGCCGGGAGACCACCAGTAGCCCCTGAGGCGGTCTTCAAACTCGGCCGCACCTCGAGTTGAACGTCATCTACGGTCGCCGAGGTTGAAACGGGTTCAACGAAGCTTCCCCAACACCATTCGTTCACTGTCAACCTTCATGCCGGACTGCATTCGAAGTCTTTTTTAGAAAAGGGGGGACTCCCCAGCCTCTGCATCAGAGCGATGCATACGGCCAACTTTATTAATAAGCAAATAGGTTCAACAAAGGTTATAAAGCCGAAGTGAAAGTAAAGGAAAAGCTCACAAAGAGCCTATAAAAAAGTAACCACAACGCCACAACCGGCCGGCATCAACAAGATAAGGAAACTAATTGTCTATCCTATTACATAACCGCCATCCAAACCGGTTGAAAATATCACGTGCTACCATCTCCCACCGGCTAGATCCAGTAACCAAACGCTCCCTGGCCTCCGTCGGAGTAAGTAGCGACCACATACGGATCAAAGCAGTGACTCGAAAGATAACCTGCAAAAAATGAAAATGTGTTCTTCTGTTAAAGACCAAATCATTTCTGCAGTTCCAGACTGCCCACAATAAAGCACATACTCCTACGCGAATGTGTCTCGCTGTTTCGGCCGGTATCCCGTTAAGCCACGTTCCAAATAACATGCTGACAGAATTCGGAGGAGTAATATTAAAGGCTATGTGCATCGTCCGCCAAAGCACTTTTGCCAGTGGGCAGTCAAGAAAAAGGTGTTTGATAGTTTCATCCCGATCACAAAAACTACACCTAGTAGGTCATGTCCAGTTACGCTTTGCCAGATTGTCCTTGGTTAAAATGACTTGTTTATGAACAAACCACATAAACACTTTAATTTTTAAAGGAACTTTGACTTTTCAAACATGTTTGGAACTAGAAATGGAGCTAGAGTTGATACATCGAGATACATCGATTTAACTGTAAATTCCCCAGTCCTAGTAAGCTTCCAGCGCAACTGATCGGGTTGTTGAGATAGCTGGACCTCCACCAGTCTACGCACCAAATGCAGCCAAACTTCCCAACGATTACCGACTAGCATTCTCCTGAATTGAATATTAAGGGGGATGGACTGAAATACTGTTGCAACAGACGCTTCGCGTCATTGAACAATATTATACAAAGTTGGGTATTGAAGCGCGAGGGGTGTCTCTCCTAGCCAAGTATCCTCCCAGAAACGCGTGTTGGTACCATTTCCGATAATAAACTTGGTCCTGTTGAAAAAGGCTGATTTGACTCGCATCAACACTTTCCAGAAAGGCGAATCCGTCGGCCTTGCTGTCACTTGGGACAACGTTTTGGAGTGAAGATACTTACTACGGAGAATCTGTGCCCATGTGGCCTCAGTCTCTATAGATAACTTACACATCCACTTGCTAAGAAGACATCTATTTTTGACCTTAAGATTTTCAATGCCAAGACCCCCTTGGTCTTCGGGTCTACAAATAATATCCCACTTGGCTAGTCTGTATTTTCGTTTTAGTTCATCGCTTGGCCAGAAAAAATGGGATCGATAGAAGTCCAGTCTTTTCCTAACTCCAACTGGGACCTCAAAAAATAACAAGAGAAACATAGGCATACTCGTGAGAACCGAGTTAATGAGAATTAATCGGCCTCCGTATGACATGAGCTTGCCCTTCCAGCAACTCAGTTTCTTCTCAAAGCGATCCTCAATGCACTTCCATTCTCTGTTTGTTAGCTTACGATGGTGAATTGGTATACCTAGATACGTAAAAGGTAGAGTCCCCAATTCGCACCCAAACAATTGCCTATAAGCCTCTGGTTCCTCATTGGCCCTTCCAAAACAGAACAATTCGCTTTTATGAAAGTTAATCTTTAACCCGGTCAATTGTTCAAATAAGCATAACACCAGTTTTATATTTCTTGCTTTTGCCAAGTCATGCTCCATAAATATGATAGTATCATCAGCGTACTGTAAAATGGATACACCTCCATCCACCAGATGAGGCACCAAGCCACCCACCTGTCCAGCTTCCTTAGCCCTTCCATTAGAATTGCCAACATATCAACTACAATGTTGAACAAAATAGGCGACATCGAATCACCTTGTCTAAGGCCCTTATGTGTCTGGAAATAATGACCAATATCATCATTCACCTTAATTCCAACACTACCTTTTTGCGTGAAAGATTCTACTTGTCGTCTCCAGGCTTCATAAAAACCTTTCATACGCAAGGCCTGTTGAAGGAAAGGTCATTTGACTTTGTCGTACGCTTTCTCAAAATCCACCTTGAAAATAACTCCATCTAGTTTTTTCGTGTGAATTTCGTGGAGCGTTTCATGAAGGACCACCACCCCTTCTAGGATGTTTCTGTCCGGCATGAAAGCAGTTTGGGAGTGCTGCACCACAAAATGCGCAATCTGTGTGAGCCTATGATACGTCTCCAACGTATCTATAATTTTTGATTGTTCCATGCTATTATATATTCTGATTTGGATGTTTAAAGGGCTTATTTATACACTTTTATATTATTTTTTGGACTAACCTATTAACCGGAGGCCCAGCCCAAATTGCTGTTTTTTTGCCTATTTCAGCGTTTCGCAGAAAAAGAATATCAAACGGAGTCCAAATGGAATGAAACCTTTGGGAGCGTGATTTTTGGAACAAACGTGATCCAGAGGACTTGGAGTGGATGTCAAGCAACCAACAAGGAAGCCACGAGGCAGGGGGCACGCTTACCCCCCTGGGCGCGCCCTCCACTCTCGTGGGCCCCTCGTGGCTCCACCGACCTACTTCTTCCTCCTATATATACCTACGTACCCTGAAAACATCAGAGGGCACCACGAAAACCTAATTCCACCACCGCAACCTTCTGTACCCATGAGATCCCATCTTGGGGCCTTTTCCGGCGCTCCGCCGGAGGGGGCATTGATCACGGGGGGCTTCTACATCAACACCATAGCCTCTCCGATGATGTGTGAGTAGTTTACCTCAGACCTTCGGGTCCATAGTTATTAGCTAGATGGCTTCTTCTCTCTATTTGGATCTCAATACAAAGTTCTCCTCGATCTTCTTGGAGATCTATTCGATGTAACTCTTTTGCGGTGTGTTTGTCGAGATCCGATAAATTGTGGGTTTATGATCAAGATTATCTATGCACAATATTTGGATCTTCCCTGAATTCTTTTATGTATGATTGGTTATCTTTACAAGTCTCTTCGAATTATCAGTTTGGTTTGGCCTACTAGATTGATCTTTCTTGCAATGGGAGAAGTGCTTAGCTTTGGGTTCAATCTTGTGGTGCTCGATCCCAGTGACAGTAGGGGAAACGACACGTATTGTATTGTTGCCATCGAGGATAAAAGGATGGGGTTTATATCATATTGCATGAGTTTATCCCTCTACATCATGTCATCTTGCTTAAAGCATTACTCTGTTCTCTTGAACTTAATACTCTAGATGCATGCTGGATAGCGGTCGATGTGTGGAGTAATAGTAGTAGATGCAGGCAGGAGTCGGTCTACTTGTCACGAACGTGATGCGTATATACATGATCATACCTAGATATTCTCATAACTATGCTCAATTCTATCAATTGCTTGACAGTAATTTGTTCACCCACCGTAATACTTATGCTATCTTGAGAGAAGCCACTAGTGAAACCTATGGCCCCTGGTCTACTTTTCATCATACAAGTTTCCAATCTATTTTATTTTGCAATCTTTACTTTCAATTTATATCATAAAAATACCAAAAATATTTATCTTATTATTATTATCTCTATCAGATCTCACTCTTGCAAGTGGCCGTGAAGGGATTGACAACCCCTTTATCGCGTTGGTTGCGAGGTTCTTATTTGTTTGTGTAGGTACGAGGTGACTCGCGCGTGGTCTCCTACTGGATTGATACATTGGTTCTCAAAAACTAAGGGAAATATTTATGCTGCTTTGCTGCATCACCCTTTCCTCTTCAAGAGAAAACCAACGCATGCTCCAGAGGTAGCAAGAAGGATTTCTGACGCCGTTGCCGGGGAGTCTACGCACAAGTCAAGACATACCAAGTCACAAACTCTTATCCCTCACATTACATTATTTACCATTTTCCTCTCCCCCACTTCACCCTTGCCATTTTATTCGCCCTTCTTCTGTTCGTCTTTCCATTTGCTTTGATGTCTTACTTGGCTCATTTGCTCGTTTGGTTGGAATAGTTGTTTATTTATTGCTAAACAGAGAATCTAAGATCTATGGATCCTCATCCGCTTGCTAATATTTTTAAGAGATCCAATTATGATGAACTAATTGCTAGTGAGTTTTGTGCACTAGATTATCTTTATGAAGTTTTGCTTGAAATTTGTGAATCTGAAAATTGTGATAAAGTACTTTATGGAGTGATTCACGATGAATCTTTGAATAAAAAGCATGATTGCAATAATGATAGTATAAATTCTATTAATGTCAATATGCAAATCCCTAATCTTGGGGATGCTAGTTTTGCTATGTCTACTACTTGTTGCAATGATCATGATTGGGGTGATTCTTCTTTTGATCTTGAAAATTTATTTTAAGCCCCGTGATGAATATGAGATTGATAATAGTGTTTGCAATATTATTGAAAGTGGGTTTGGAAGAGTGTCAACTTTAGATCCCACATATTTGGATAACGTTCAATCTTATGAAATTTTTGATAAAAGTGGGTTTGGAGAGGTCATGACTTTAGTTAATGTTAATCCCACTATTTTGGAAGAGTGTCAACTTTGCATGCATGTGGATCGTGTTGAAAATATTTTATGTGATAGCTATTTTTTTGAATTTGCTTATGATCCCACATGCAATTATTATGAGAAAGGAAAATATGGTGGTAGAAATTTTCATGTTACTAAATTACCTCTCGTTATGTTGAGATTGCTATTGTTTCTTTCCGCTTCCTTGCATATGCTAGTTTTTGCTTGCCTTGATAATTTGTTTGCCTGTAAGATGCCTATGCATAGGAAGTATGTTAGACTTATATGTGTTTGTCACGTGTTTTATGATGCTCTCTTTGTGCTTCAATTCTTGTCTTTCATGTGAGCATCATTGAAATCTTATGCCTAGCTATAAGGCTTTAAAGAAAAGCGCTTGTTGGGAGACAACCCAATATTTTTCCTTGCTGTTATTTAATAAATAATTTATCTAGCCTCTGTTTTGGTTGTGTTTTTTGTGTTTAGTTAGTGTTTGTGCCAAGTAGGACCATTGGGAAGACTTAGGGAAAGTCTTTTTGATCTTGCTGTAAAAAACAGAAACTTTACCGCTCACAAGATTAGCTACAACTTTTTACTGGAGAGTGCTATTTAGTTAATTATTTTTGCAGATGATTAATATATAAATTACTCATGTCCATCAATTTATTTTAGAATTTTTGGGGTTCCAGAAGTATGCGTTTGATACATATTACTACAGATTGTTCTGTTTTTGACATATTCTGTTTTTCGTGTGTTGTTTGCTTATTTTGATGAATCTATGGATAGTAATGGAGTTTATAAACCATAGAAAAGTTGGAATACAGTAGGTTTAGGGCCTGTTCGTCTCTCCTCCGGTCCACACCCGCGCTCCGGGAGTTGGTGGAGCGCTAGTTAAAAGTCCAGGAGCGGGGGAGTAGATGCTCTGCAGATTCTCGGATTTGGTGGAGCTAGTGGATCACCGAACACTCCCTTAACACCAATAAAAATAAAGAATGAGTTCATTACAGTACCTTAAAGTGGTGTTTTGTTTTCTTCCGCTAACGGAGCTCACGAGATTTTCTGTTAAGTTTTGTGTTGTGAAGTTTTCAAGTTTTGGGTAAAGATTTGATGGGTTATGGAACAATGAGTGGCAAGAGCCTAAGCTTGGGGATGCCCAAGGCACCCCAAGGTAAAATCCAAGGACACCAAAAATCCTAAGCTTGGGGATGCCCCGGAAGGCATCCCCTCTTTTGTCTTCGTTCATCGGTAACTTTACTTGGAGCTATATTTTTATTCACCACATGATATGTGTTTTGCTTGGAGCGTCTTGTATGATTTGAGTCTTTGCTTTTTAGTTTACCACAATCATCCTTGCTGTACACACCTTTTGAGAGAGACACACATGAATCGTAATTTATTAGAATACTCTATGTGCTTCACTTATATCTTTTGAGCTATATAGGTTTTGCTCTAGTGCTTCACTTATATCTTTTAGAGCACGGTGGTGGTTTTATTTTATAGAAATAATTGATCCCTCATTCTTCACTTATATTATTTTGAGAGTCCTTTAGAACAGCATGGTAATTTGCTTTTAGGCATAATAAAAACTTTCATATAACTGCATTGAATACTATGAGAAGTTTGATACTTGATAATCGTTTTGAGATATGGAGATGGTGATATTAGAGTCATGCTAGTTGAGTAGTTGTGAATTTGAGAAATACTTGTGTTGAAGTTTGTGATTCCCGTAGCATGCACGTATGGTGAACCGTTATGTGATGAAGTCGGAGCATGATTTATTTATTGATTGTCTTCCTTATGAGTGGCGGTCGAGGACGAGCGATGGTCTTTTCCTACCAATCTATCCCCCTAGGAGCATGCGCGTAGTACTTTGTTTCGATAACTAATAGATTTTTGCAATAAGTATGTGAGTTCTTTATGATTAATGTTGAGCCCATGGATTCTACGCACTCTCACCCTTTCACATTTGCTAGCCTCTCTATTACCGCGCACTTTTCGCCGGTATCATACACCCACCATATACCTTCCTCAAAACAGCCACCATACCTACCTATTATGACATTTCCATAGCCATTCCGAGATATATTGCCATGCAACTTTCCACCGTTCCGTTTGTTATGACACGCTTCATCATTGTCATATTGCCATGCATGATCATGTAGTTGACATCTTATTTGTGGCAAAGCCACCGTTCATATTTTTTTCATACATGTCACTCTTGATTCATTGCATATCCCGGTACACCGCCGGAGGCATTCACATAGAGTCATATTTTGTTCTAAGTATTGAGTTGTAATTATTGAGTTATAAGTAAAAAAGAAGTGTGATGATCATCATTATTAGAGCATTGTCCCGGTGAGGAAAGGATGATGGAGACTATGATTCCCCCACAAGTCGGGTTGAGACTCCGGACGAAAAAAAGGAAAAGAGGCCAAAAGAAAAAAAAAGAAATAAGGCCCAAATAAAAAATGAGAGAAAAAGAGAGAAGGGACAATGTTACTATCCTTTTTCCACACTTGTGCTTCAAAGTAGCACCATGATCTTCATGATAGAGAGTCTCTTATGTTGTCACTTTCATAAACTAGTGGGAATTTTACATTATAGAACATGGCTTGTATATTCCAATGATGGGCTTCCTCAAATTGCCCTAGGTCTCCGTGAGCAAGCAAGTTCGATGCACACCCACTTAGTTTCTTTTGTTGAGCTTTCATACACTTATAGCTCTAGTGCATCCGTTGCATGGCAATCCCTACTCACTCACATTGATATCTATTGATGGGCATCTCCATAGCCCGTTGATATGCCTAGTTGATGTGAGACTATCTTCACCTTTCTGTCTTCTCCACAACCACCATTCTATTCCACCTATAGTGCTATGTCCATGGCTCACGCTCATGTATTGCGTGAAAGTTGAAAAAGTTTGAGAACATCAAAAGTATGAAACAATTGCTTGGCTTGTCATCGGGGTTGTGCATGATTTAATATTTTGTGTGATGAAGATATAGCATAGCCAGACTATATGATTTTGTAGGGATAACTTTCTTTGGCCATGTTATTTTGAGAAGACATGATTGCTTAGTTAGTATGCTTGAAGTATTATTATTTTTATGTCAATATTAAACTTTTATCTTGAATCTTTCGGATCTGAACATTCATTCCACAATAAAGAAAATTACATTGACAAATATGTTAGGAAGCATTCCACATCAAAAATTCTGTTTTTATCATTTACCTACTTGAGGACGAGCAGGAATTAAGCTTGGGGATGCTTGATACGTCTCCAACGTATCTATAATTTTTTATTGTTCCATGCTATTATATATTCTGTTTTGGATGTTTAATGGGCTTATTTATACACTTTTATATTATTTTTGGGACTAACCTATTAACCGGAAGCCCAGCCCAAATTGTTGTTTTTTGCCTATTTCAGTGTTTTGCAGAGAAAGAATATCAAACGGAGTCCAAATGAAATGAAACCTTTGGGAGCGTGATTTTTGGAACAAACGTGATCCAGAGGACTTGGAGTGGATGTCAAGCAACCAACAAGGAAGCCACGAGGCAGGGGGCACGCTTACCCCCCTGGGCGCGCCCTCCACTCTCGTGGGCCCCTCGTGGCTCCACCGACCTACTTCTTCCTCCTATATATACCCGCGTACCCTGGAAACATCAAAGGGCACCATGAAAACCTAATTCCACCGCCACAACCTTCTGTACCCGTGAGATCCCATCTTGGGGCCTTTTCCGGCGCTCATCCAGAGGGGGCATTGATCACGGAGGGCTTCTACATCAACACCATAGCCTCTCCGATGATGTGTGAGTAGTTTATCTCAGACCTTCGGGTCCATACTTATTAGCTAGATGGCTTCTTCTCTCTCTTTGGATCTCAATACAAAGTTTTCCTTGATCTTCTTGGAGATCTATTCGATGTAACTCTTTTTGCGGTGTGTTTGTCGAGATCCGATGAATTGTGGGTTTATGATCAAGATTATCTATGAACAATATTTGAATCTTCTCTGAATTCTTTTATGTATGATTGGTTATCTTTGCAAGTCTCTTCAAATTATCAGTTTGGTTTGGCCTACTAGATTGATCTTTCTTGCAATGGGAGAAGTGCTTAGCTTTGGGTTCAATCTTGTGGTGCTCGATCCCAGTGACAGTAGGGGAAACGACACGTATTGTATTGTTGACATCGAGGATAAAAAGATGGGGTTTATATCATATTGCATGAGTTTATCCCTCTACATCATGTCATCTTGCTTAAAGCGTTACTCTGTTCTCTTGAACTTAATACTCTAGATGCATGCTGGATAGCGGTCGATGTGTGGAGTAATAGTAGTAGATGCAGGCAGGAGTCAGTCTACTTGTCACGGACGTGATGCCTATATACATGATCATACCTAAATATTCTCATAACTATGCTCAATTCTATCAATTGCTTGACAGTAATTTGTTCACCCACCGTAATACTTATGCTATCTTGAGAGAAGCCACTAGTGAAACCTATGCCCCCCTGGTCTATTTTCCATCATACAAGTTTCCAATCTATTTTATTTTACAATCTTTACTTTCAATTTATATCATAAAAATACCAAAAATATTTATCTTATTATTATTATCTCTATCAGATCTCACTCTTGCAAGTGGCCGTGAAGGGATTGACAACCCCTTTATCGCGTTGGTTGCGAGGTTCTTATTTGTTTGTGTAGGTACGAGGTGACTCGCGCATGGTCTCCTACTGGATTGATACCTTGGTTCTCAAAAACTGAGGAAAATATTTACGTTGCTTTGCTGCATCAGCCTTTCCTCTTCAAGGGAAAACCAACGCATGCTCAAGAAGTAGCAGCCTATTAGTCCCGACCTTGGTGAAAATTTTGAAACTAACGTTAAGAAGACAAATTGGCCTGAACTGCTCAATTCTCGCAGCCTATGTTTTCTTAGGAAGCAACATTATTGTTCCAAAACTCAAGTGAAATAAGTGAAGCTGTCCAGAGAATAAATCATGGAACATCTGTAACAAATACCCCTTAATAATATGCCAGCATTTTTTATAGAACTCCGCCAGAAATCCATCCGGCCTGGAGCCTTATTATTTTTCATCTGCAAAATGGCTTCAAACACCTCTTTCTCCGAAAATGGGGCAGTCAAAATACCATTCTCATCTGCAGCCAATTGAGGAACATCCTCGATTCTAGACTCATCCAGGGATACGCAATTATCCTCCGGAGGCCCAAACAACTGCTGGTAGTATTCGGTTATGTATAGTTTTAGGTTTTCCTGCCCTAAAATCGTTCCTTCGTCTTGTTCATGCTGAAAGATCATTTTCTTTCTGTGCTTGCCATTAGCGATCATGTGAAAGAATTGTCTGTTCGCACCCCACTGGACGACTTTGCGAACCTTAGCCCGCAGCGCCCACTTCAATTCCTCTTCACGAAGAAGCTCTTTTAATCTCATCTCCGCTTCAAGTTTAGCATTAAGCTCTGAAGTGAGTAGAATTGTGGACTTGGCTTTTAAATCTAGGGACTGAATAAGAGTAAGGAGCCTTTCCTTTTCAACCTTATAAAGCCCGCTAAGATGCTTAGCCCACCCACGCAAAAAAACTCCTCAAGTGCCGTATCTTATTCTGCCAGCGCTCAACCGAAGTTCTACCTCCTGCATCCTTAGCCCATTCCCTGGCTACCAGATCCAAGAAACCTTCTCTTTCAAACCACGCCAGTTCGAAGGAAAAAGAGTTTTTGTTCCCCACGTGGGTTGCCTCACCGGAGTCCACCAGTAATGGTGTGTGGTCCGAAATTCCGCGCGAAAGCGCCTCGACCGTTACCAAGGGGAATTTCTGTTCCCATTCAACGCTGGCAAAGACTCGATCCAACTTCTCAAACATCGGGTTTGGCAATGTATTAGCCCAGGTGAATTTTCTACCCGAAAGCTCAATCTCTCTCAGATCCAAGCTTTCAATAATGGTATTAAACATAAACGACCACCTACCGTCGAAGTTATCATTGTTCTTTTCCTCTCTCCTAATAATGTTGAAATCACCCCCAACCAAGATTGGAAGCTGCTCAGAACCGCAAAATCGAACTAGATCAGCCAGAAACTCGGGTTTGAGTTCAGGCTATGCGGCACCATATACCGCCACCAGTGCCCAATTGAACCCATCGGCCTTCGATCTAACCCGAAACTTAACTGTGAAATCTCCCATCACAACACTTCGCACTTCCAGCGATTCGCATCTAATTCCAAGTATGATCCCTCCCGATCTTCCTCTCAGAGGAAGGCAGTGCCAATCAAAATCAACACCTCCTGATAAGGTATTGAGAAACTGGGGTGAAAAATTATCTCGACCAGTTTCCAAGAGTGCAATAAAATCCAACTTATAGTCAATGGAAGCATATGCAAGAAACCTTCTTTTAGCCAAGTCTTTCAGACCTCTGCTATTCCAAAAGATTCCTTTCATATTTCGTAATGAAATTTTTTAGAAGTACGGATCCTAGCACTCCTGCACACCGTCGAAGCCGGGTAAATCTTCCGCTTCCACTTGCGTTTACGTTTGTTTTGATCCTCCACCTGGTCCTCACAACCGGGCTCCGTGGATCTAACTACTTCACCCTCGAGAGCATCATCCTCTTCCTCGGACTCAGGAAAGGATGGTGCAAGGTCCGCACAAAAATTATCCAGTACCCTAACTCCCAACACATCTATATCGGAGTCATTCATGGGTTTGACCGCTGCTAAGTTTCGAATCAACTCTAACGCGCCTTCAGCTTCCAAATCTAGGATATCATAAATAGAATTAGAGATTTCACTATCATTACTACCTAGTGAAACTCCTAATTGTTTTGCATTATTAATAATCTCATTATTAGTAAAATGCAAGATCGAATTAGCGGTGTTGACCGACATACCAGTAGTGACCACAATGTCACGAAGCTTGGCCGCCCTCATAGCGCACCTCTGCTGCATGTCGTCAACCTCCGGAATATCCTGGAGCCTGCAACTTATCCGCCGCCCCTCGGATACCGTATCTGAAATCCCACCAAACGCGATGACCTCCTCCCGAGTGGCCTCGCACGAAGTAAAGCCTCCAACCTCACCTTGAACACCGTACGGGGCTGCACCCGTCGGAGGTGAGCTCGGAGGCCTCGTCGACGTCGGCCTCAAATCGAGGCCCTGGGGCACAGACGCGCAAGGGGAGGGAAGTACATGGGCCGCCTGCCCGTACTCCCCGCCCGTCCCGGCCCTCTAGCTGGAAGGCATCGCGGGTGCCACAAGCGGCGCGGCCACCAAGGCTGCTGGAGGAGAGAAAGGAGCCGAGGCCACCTGCCTAGGACCCCCTCCCCTAGGCTCAAGCATCGTCGTCGGCGAGGCCATGGCCGGAGCAGGAGAAAGAGGGGCCTCCTGCCTAGTCTCCTCCCCCCTCCATCGACTGAGCCCCCGAGCACCAGACCCTCAGCAGCAACAAAATCCAGCGGAGGGAGCGTACGCTCCAGCACGTCATCGGACTCCACCCGGTCACTTCATAGTCTGGGAGGAGCAGAAGCCGGCTCAAACAACCCAAATCTCAGCGCATTCATCGGCACTGAAGGGGATGGTGTTGTCCCGTTCCCGGGCATCTGAGAGACGGCCCTCGAACCATTGGACACTTCTCATCTAGTATCATCCACTGGCGCCTCCTTGGCAGTAGAACTATCATCACCCTCATGCATGTCTACATCAGTCACATTGATGGCCTCAGCGAACAACTCGGTATCCTCAAACTCAATATCAAGGGTGAAAATTTCGCCCCTATATGTCCAGTTGAACACATCAGGCACAAACTCAATATCCCGAACACTCACCAACAATCGAGCCACCCCGTGAGCTCGGGTAAAAGGCATATCAACTCTCTCAGTTTTCCCAACTAAAATACCCAGGCTAGCAACAACCCGAGCATCCTGCATCGGCTTCGAGGGAGCCCCTGAAAACGTAACCAAACCTGAGTAAGAGGCTTGCCCTGTGGCTCAACCTTCTTCCACTCATGGAACTCCAGTATACAATCTGTGCCAGGCACTCGGCACAGCCCAAAACTCTGCAAATCCTCAATCGAAGGGAAGTCAACCTTATACATGTTGCCCTCAAGACTGACAAGCTCCCACTGGTAGTCACCTGGAACTAACTCCATAAGCCTCTGCACAATCTGAGCCTCAGAGACATCATATTTGGTAACTTTCACAATCCCAGTGGTCATGCTCTGGGTCTCCTCTGGGATCTCTCGCGCACTAGGAGACTCGAAGAACATCAACTTAGCATAATACACACCATAAATAGTGAGAGTCGGCATCTGATCACGCAAAAGTGGGCACTCCCCGTATCATGCGCTGCCTTGAGGCATGTATCACAAAGCTCAGACACGCATTCCGCTATAAAGTGGCCCTTCTCAGCACAACGATAGCACATCATCTTCTCCTTCTTGCGTGCCCACTTGGACGCCTTATCAGTATCTGCCATGTCTGTAACCTCAACCGACCCCGTCGCTGGGATCTCAGCCGTAGCCAGTGCGGTGACTATCTCCATAGCCTGACCGGACAAGTCCGACGCTAGCCGGGATCGGCCGCCTCCGCAGAATCCGTCTGCTCAACGACGACTGGCGGAGGAGGTTGCCGTTGTCGGCAGCGGCCACCTCGGCCACCACGACCATGGTAACCACTTCGCTGCCGGTAGTTAGGGCCCGATGCCCCTCAACAAAGCCTCCCGGAGGGCCGTAAAAAGGTCTCTTAGCTATACCATCGCTCTGCCAAGTATGACCACAGCCGCCACCCGTCGACGACGAGCCTCGGTGCTGGCCTTCCCCATACACATTGTAGCCATCATCACCCCATTGTCCCCAGGACGGTCCATTAGCGCCACCATTTGTTGTGTCACGGAGCACACCTGGCCCTCCATTAGCATGCAGAGGTGGCGGTGCATGTGTCTGTGCCAGACCAGGCCGCTTCTGCGTCGGCCTCGCGACGTACTGCGGTGGCGGCGCAGCCCGAGGCTAATGGTCAGGCACCGGTACAGGCACGATGGCAGGCCTAGGCTGCGGCGGCCGTGGCCCTTGCGCAGCGCCGCCCCATCCCGCAGCCGCACCCGGTCCCTGCAGCGGTGACCGAGGCCCCAGACCGGTCCCGCCCCGACCCATGGTGGTCACCGCTGCCGGTACCTGCACCGGCGGCCTCTGCCCAAGCTGGCCCCCACCTCATCCTGCGGCGAGGAGTGCAGCACTGGCCACCACCAGAGGTCTAGCAGATAGTGCCACGGCACCACGGCCTACTCCAGCCGCCGGAGGCCTCAGACCCGGCGCGCCGCCACCGTGTCCCACCCCGGCCGGCACAGTCCCAGCGGCTACCGGACTCTTCTGTCCAGTCGTCGCGCCACCACCACGGCCGACCGGCGCGGTCCCGGCTGGGGGTTTCGGTCTAGGTGGACCCGTGCGGTGTTTACAAACCCTAGATGGCGACAATAGAGAAGAACGAGGACGAGAATGATGATCTGGAGTTGTGCATGCGGCTACGTCACCCGCAGATGCGATCGGCGTTTCCTGGGCCTCATACCCAGGAACGTCAGGTCCAAGTCGTCGTGCCTCGCTGCTCTCATGTTGGGCCACATACCCAGACATGACAGAGCCGGCCTGCCCAGCCACAGGCCCAGGAAGGCCCAGAATAGAATTCAAATGTCTCTCCCGTTCCGCTCGGATCGAGATCGGAGGATCGGCTGCCGCCGCCGCCGGCGACTGCCTCACCGCCGCCCGGCCCTTCTTCTTGCGACGATCAACAGTTTCCACACACCAAAGAAATCACCAAGCGTAAGAGAGGGCAACCTTACCTTAGGTAGCGGCCCCTTCCAAGGTTTCATGGGGGTCGGAGCAGTTCGCCGATGGACTACTCGCCGGAAGACCTCCACCTTGTCAGCCGCACCTAGACCGGTCCAGCCAGCACCTGACGCCGGCACGATCCCGTCGATGCATGCCGCTAGCTCCTCCTCCGAATACCCTACCTTCAAAGATTGACAAACAAAATCAGACGGCGTCGGGGATGCCGCGACCTTACCAGATCCGGCGACGTCCAGGCCGTCTTCCTCGTCGGAGTCGTCAGACTCCAAGCCGGCAAGGGCCCAGAACCGACTTCCTAGCCGGTGAGGGGAAGCACCGGTGGCTGGCACGGGGGCACCCCAATCCCCCACCCCGTCGCCCATCCTCTACAAGCCGACCGTCTCCATAACCGCGAACCCTTAAAAATGGGGAGAATTTCACTTCCCTGGCCTCTGCCTAGACTGCATCCGAAGTGGTGTGAGCAACCTTAATCTTCAGTTGTCGATGAAGATAGTCGACCTGCACCGCAAAGCTTCGTGCACAATTAGCTTCCTCGTGGCCGAATTCCCGCGCTATGTCTTGAAAGTCCAACTTGTTCGTCCTCTCAAACCATATTGGTCTAATCAATAGATCCCATTGGACCACGTGCCTGACGTGGCCGGACGGTCAACATGATGTGTGGAAGTGGGCATGGGGTCCACCTATGCCACATCCCACCAACAAAGGACGTACACCTTGATCCCCGCACGGGATTAATAGAGGGGATCTCAATCCCTGTGCCCAATTAACACCGTCGTGGGGGTATGAAGGGATATGCTGCCATGTGACAGCGATTGCCTGTCGGCGTTTCACATTCCCCCCCCCCTATATAAGGGGATGGACAGAGCAGGAGAAGGCTTTATGCTCTCGCCTCTTAGCTCCCTTCTTCTTCATCACACCACTGCTCCACTATCGTCGCATTCACTGCTCGTTGGGTGCTCCACCACAACACCGCACCATAGCACCACCATGGCCGTTCTAGCTGCCTGATGAAGGATGGCCATGCCGTCAACACCAGCAAAGGCGGCACCGCCGCCCCCGTCAAGGAGAAGGTCACCTCCAAGACCAAGGGAAAATAGATGTCCTACATGGCCACATGCAAATAGCTATATTGCCTTGCCGACTCCCACCATCGCCATCGCGCACTCTCCGGTCATCATGGCCGACAACGACGATGTTCGAGCGGAGGTGCTACCATAGCCAGAGCCACGTGAAAGGGTCAACTTCATCCCCTTCCATATCCTTGTATTCTGCAGTCCTATACACTTTTATTGCTTGCAACTCCACCACCTTCCTCCAACTACATTCTGCACATCGCGTGCTTCATCACCTTGTATGAGGCCTTCCTTTGCGTTGAGACGCACTTCAGCTTGTGGAGGAAGTATTTCTGCGTCAAGTTGCAGACCAATGTCCACGAACCTGCGAGTGTGGCAGATCCGACATCAGCAAGCAGGCCGGCTACGGGTATCTACCCTAGGACTTCGTGGAGAAAAACAATAAGTGGCAACAAGAATGGTTCTACATCTCAGATGTAGAGCTTGATAACTGTAGCCAGACTAGGATTGTCACACCCTTTAGGCCGGCTACCCACTTCAGGCGTCATTCCTGGAGCCCTAGAACAATTCGGCAGAGTCCAACTCGACCCAGAGGCTTTGTGACGCCCCGAGACCGATGCGCCAGGTGTCTCCCAGTTATTCGCCGCCATTGCCATGTCTTTCGCTTGCGTGTTGCATCTTGTCGTGTCATCATGTTCATTGCATCATCATGTTTTCAAAACTTGCATTCGTCCGGGTTCCCCCAGTTCCGTCCGTTGTCCGTTCTGAGCCCAGACACACTTGCACGCGCCCGCGGCACCTCCAAAATATTATTTTATAAGTGGACGGATATGTTCTCGGGATGGGTTGAAAGTTGGCATGCGGTGTTGTTTTGTTGCCGGTAGGCCGCCTGCCAAGTTTCATCGCATTCAGAGTCCGTTTGATGCCCCAACGGATAACTATAGCGGCAATATAGTCGGTCAAACGTCGGACGTTTTCGGTCTCCGGAAACAGTCGCCGGGTCTCTCTCTTCTCTTCTCTCAGCCCAAGGCTTTCTACACAACCCACTACCTACCGCCAGGTCCAACCTAACCTTTCTCGTCAGCCCGCGGCCCTCCTCGCACGCGCGTCCGAAAACTGTCCCGAACCCGACCCGGATAGTCATCACCGTTGCGTTCAGATCATCCCCTAACATCTACAAAATATCTCCATTTTGCTTTTGGTCTCCCTAGCCTATTTGTCTGGTGTCGTCCGATTAAGATAGGAGGGACCAAACGCCCCTATCCAAAAACCACTTGTTATAAATCAGACCAAATCCCTAACTTCTAGGGATCCTCCTCGCCGCCGCCACACTCCACCTTGTCGTCTCCCACCTCGGGATCCCCCTCTGCTCGCACGCACGTGGGCCAGTGCCACGCAAGGCCCAGTCGCGCCAGATCTGGCCTGCCTGGCCTCCCACCTCTCCAGCTGGGCTAAAGCCCATGGTGAGCCACCCAAAGCCCAGCGCCCAGCGTTTTCAGCCTGCATATGTTTTTTTTCCTTAGCTGCGATTTTATCAATTTCCAGGGAATTGCAGTTTTGTAGATCAGCCCCTAAACTTCATGCATTTAATAACTTCACAACCGTGCATCGGTTTAAAACAAACTTTATATATAAAATGTCTAGAATTTTGTCTAGTTTAATAATATCTAACTTTCATCCATGTTTGAAATGTTTAAAATTTTGTTTGTTTAAATTTGCTCCTATGCCATGTTAAAATGCCTTAATCCATAACTAAATAACCGTAGCTCCGAATTTAACAAACTTTGTATGTAAATGGGGTAGAAAAATGCCTAGTTTAACATGGTGACCTTACTTTGCATGTTTAACAACTCTAAAATATGGTTTAGGGCAGAACAGTACCAAATCCATAAATTGCACATGAGGATTTTCCGGACTTGTGGTTTGTTGTTCCAGCCTCATTTAAACATGCCTAGATAGGTAGTTTTCATTTGCTCCACCTCTTGCCATGATAATCAAAATTTAATATTGTTGAGTACATAAACAGGAGAGAACTAAATAAGTCATGTGGTGTTTCATCAATATGCAACTCGTTGCATATGGAGCTCCACTTAATTGGTAGGTTTGCTTGTGCACTTTGCCATGCCATGCATCATTAAACCGGACATGCATCATACTTGTTGTGCATCATGCCTTGATTATGTGATGGTTGTTTACTATGTTGTTTGCTTCTTTCCGGTGTTGCTTCTTCGGGTTAGTTCCAATAACGTCGCGTTTGTGAGGATCCGTTCGACTACGTCCGTTTGTCTTCTTCATGGACTCGTTCTTCTTCCTTGCGGTATCTCAGGCAAGATGACCATAACCTCGAAATCACTTCTATCTTTGCTTGCTAGTTGCTCGCTCTATTGCTATGTCGCGATACCTACTACTTGCTATATCATGCCTCCCATATTGCTATTGTTGGAAATATGCCCTAGAGGCAATAATAAAATGGTTATTATTATATTTCCTTGTTCATGATAATTGTCTATTGTTCATGCTATAATTGTGTTATCCGGAAATCGTAATACATGTGTGAGTACATAGACCACAACATGTCCCTAGTGAGCCTCTAGTTGACTAGCTCGTTGATCAATAGATGGTTACGGTTTCCTTACCATGGACATTGGATGTCATTGATAACGGGATCACATCATTAGGAGAATGATGTGATGGACAAGACCCAATCCTAAGCATAGCGCAAGATCGTGTAGTTCGTCTGCTAAAGCTTTTCTAATGTCAAGTATCTTTTCCTTAGACCATGAGATTGTGCAACTCCCGGATACTATAGGAATACTTTGGGTGTGCCAAACGTCACAACATAACTGGGTGACTATAAAGGTGCACTACGAGTATCTCTGAAAGTGTCTGTTGGGTTGGCACGAATCGAGACTGGGATTTGTCACTCCGTATGACGGAGAGGTATCTCTGGGCCCACTCGGTAAGACATCATCGTAATGAGCTCAATGTGACTCAGGGTTGGTCACGGGATGATGTGTTACGCAACGAGTAAAGTGACTTGCCGGTAACGAGATTGAACGAGGTATTGGGATACCGACAATCGAATCTCGGGCAAGTAACGTACCGATTGACAAAGGGAATTGTATACGGGGTTGCTTGAATCCTCGACATCGTGGTTCATCCGATGAGATCATCGTGGAACATGTGGGAGCCAACATGGGTATCCAGATCCCGCTGTTGGTTATTGGTCGGAGAGTTGTCTCGGTCATGTCTGCATGGTTCCCGAACTCGTAGGGTCTACACACTTAAGGTTCGGTGACGCTAGGGTTATTAGGAAGATTTGTATGTGATTACCGAATGTTGTTCGGAGTCTCGGATGAGATCCCGGACATCACGAGGAGTTCCGGAATAGTCCATAGGTGAAGATTTATATATGGGAAGTCATCATACGGTCACCAGAAATATTCGGGGGTATACCGGTATTGTACCGGGACCACCGGAGGGGTTCCGGGGGTCCACCGGGAGGGTCCACCTGCCCGGAGGGCCTTATGGGCTGTAGGTGGAAGGGAACCAGCCCCTAGTGGGCTGGGCGCCATTCCCCCCTAGGGCCCATGCGCCTAGGGTTTGGGGGAACCCTAAAGGGGGCGCCCCCCTTGCTTGGGGGGCAAGCCCCCTTCCCATTGGCCGCCCCCCCCTCTAGATCTCATCTAGAGGGGCCGGCCCCCTTCTCCCTATAAATAGAGGGGCGAGGGGAGGGCTGCAACACCACATCCAAGGCGCAGCCCCTCCCCTCCCCAACACCTCTCCTCCTCCGCGTGAGCTTGACGAAGCCCTGCCGAAGAACTGCCACTCTATCACCACCACGCTGTCGTGCTGCTGTTGGAGCCATCTTCCTCAACCTCTCCCTCCTCGTTGCTGGATCAAGGTGCGGGAGACGTCACTGGGCTGCACGTGTGTTGAACGCGGAGGCGCCGTTGTTCGGTGCTTAGATCGGATTCGGCCGCGATCTGAATCGCTACGTGTACGACTCCTCCAACCGCGTTCTTGCAACGCTTCCGACTCGCGATCTTCAAGGGTATGAAGATGCACTCCCCTCTCGTTGCTAGTTACTCCATAGATTGATCTTGGTGATGCGTAGAAATTTTTTAATTTCTGCAACAATCCCCAATAGCCATGTCAAGCCTCTAACCCTCCTTTCCTAGCAAACCGTTGTTTGGCTATGTTACCGCTTTGCTCAGCCCCTCTTATAGCGTTGTTAGTTGCAGGTGAAGCTGAAGTTTGTTCCATGTTTGGAACATGGTTATTGTTGGGATATCACAATATCTCTTATTTAATTAATGCATTTATATAC
This sequence comes from Triticum urartu, assembly GCF_003073215.2. NCBI lineage: Eukaryota > Viridiplantae > Streptophyta > Magnoliopsida > Poales > Poaceae > Triticum > Triticum urartu. Next base: position 321,829,309 of record NC_053026.1, read on the forward strand.
TTGGTAAATGGTGGAAGGTTCGGCCTTATGCCTGGTGTTTTTTATGTTCCTTGATTTTGCGTTCCTTACACGGTTGGGTGTTATGGGGACCCCTTGATAGTTCGCTTTGAATAAAACTCCTCCAGCAAGGCCCAACCTTGGTTTTACCATTTGCCTCACCACCACCTACCCTTCCCTCGGGTCGGCCAACCCGAGGGTCATCTTTATTTTAAGCCCCCCGGGCAAGTGCTTGTCTAAGTGTTGGTCCAAACTGAGTAGACTGCGGGGCCACCTCAGGGAAACTTGAGGTTTGGTTTCTCGTAGGATGTCTCATCCGATGTTGCCCTGAGAACGAGATATGTACAGCTCCTATCGGGATGTCGGCGCATCGGGCGGTCTTGCTGGTCTTGTTTTACCATTGTCGAAATGTCTTGTAACCGGGATTCCGAGTCTGACCGGGTCTTCCTGGGAGAAGGAATATTCTTCGTTGACCGTGAGAGCTTGTGATGGGCTAAGTTGGGACACCCCTGCAGGGTTTTGAACTTTCAAAAGCCGTGCCCGCGGTTATGGGCGGATGGGAATTTGTTAATGTCCAGTTGTAGAGAACTTGACACTTAACTTAATTAAAATGCATCAACCGCGTGTGTAGCCGTGATGGTCTCTTTCCGGCGGAGTCCGGGAAGTGAACACGGTGTTGGAGTTATGCTTGAACGTAAGTAGTTTCAGGATCACTTCTTAATCACTTCTAGTTCACGACCGTGTTTTGCTTCTCTTCTCGCTCTCTTTTGCGTAAGTTAGCCACCATATATGCTTAGTGCTTGCTGCAGCTCCACCTCACTACCCTTTTCCTACCCATAAGCTTAAATAGTCTTGATCTCGCGGGTGTGAGATTGCTGAGTCCTCATGACTCACAGATTACTTCCAAAACCAGTTGCAGGTGCCGATGATACCAGTGCAGGTGATGCAACCAGGGCCGGTCCTGAGATTTTGGGGGCCCGGGGCGAAACTAGAACCCGGGGCCTCTTAATATATGTATCAAATCATAACCCCCAGCTCATAAATCTGAATATTATCTATCCCTAATTGTGTCCCATCAATCAATTATTAATGGTCATATTTCCACAAAATGAAGAAGTAATATTGATTGTCATTTATAAATATTGGTAAGTTTACCAATCGTTTTATCATAATAAGTATTTGTCAACAATCATGGCAAAAGCGCAGGCATATGTTATGAGAGTCGTACCTTCTCAAATTCTCCCTAATCGGCTGATTATATTTCTTCCAAGGATCAAGCGGAAGGATCAAAGGGCAACCGTGACTCATAAATCTGAATAAATAATATCTATTCCTAAACCGTGTCCAATTAATCAATTTTCAATGGCCATATTGCAACAACAATGAAGTAAATACTGAACGTTTTACTCAAATAAACGGAGTGCATATACTATTTGAGCTATACCTTCTTTGATTCTCTCTAATCTTCTAGTTATATTTCTTCCAATCTTGAACGGGAAGGGTCAAAGGCAATGGCCTGGAATCAATTTGCGGTGGTAGTGAACGTGATCCTGATGCGGTCGCCTCTCGGGGTGGAGAGCCGGCAAATCTGCGATGGGGTGTCTCCAGCAGGGAGGGTGGCATGGCCGAGTCGGGTAGGCGTTCGATCTGTGAAGCCCAGAAAAATGAGGCGGCGGTGCACGACTGGAGCGAGGATCAAGCGCCTAGCCGAGAACGCAGGGATTGATTTTTTAGGGGTCGAATGATTTGATGCATTGATCCCGCCGTGATGCGAGGCCTACTTTCAGTGCGTACTGTTTTTCCCTCGGGCTGCTTTCTACCTGCGTATTGTTTTGGACGAGGCCCTTCTCCACGATATTACTGGGCTGCACAGCACGACCTAGGGGCCCCTTGGCTTCGGGGGGCCGGGGCGGCCGCCCCCTCTGCCCCCCCCCCCCCCCCGCCCCCCCCCCCCCTCAGGGCCGGGCCTGGATGCAACCGAGCTCAAGGAGGAGTTCGATGAAGATCGTATTCGTTGTGTTGTTTCGTTTCCAGTCGATCAGTAGTGGAGCCCGGTTGGGGCGATCGGGGATCTAGCATTTGGGGTGGTCTTTCTTTATTTGGTTCCGTAGTCGGACCTTGATTGTATTCTGGATGATGTAATGTTATATTTATGCATTGTGTGAAGTGACGATTGTAAGCCAACTATTTATCCCTTTCTTATTCAGTACATGGGATGTGTAAAGATTACCCCTCTTGCGACATGCTTACAATGCGGCTATGCCTCTAAGTCGTGCTCCGACACGTGGGAGATATAGCCGCATCGTGGGTGTAACAGGCTTCACCGCAGGGTGACCGAGCTAGCCGACCAGGGCCAAACCCTGGTGCTTGCGATGCACGTGGCTCCCAGCCAGGTATCCAGGCGATGCAAGCTTGAGCACATTCAATGTGGAAGTACACCAGGGAGAACGACTTGACGAGGGCGATTCGGGGAGCTTTCTTTGAAGACAAGCCCGTACAAATGCAACCGAGAAATTAGGTGAACTATTTGAACGATGTTTTTCGTGAATTGTATGCAAATAATTATGTTCGTATTGTGTTTGTATTTGTGTTGTATTTACAAATGACAAATAATGATGATCACTACCCATGACTTTCTTTGGCAATACATAAGTCATTTTCTTGAGTGGGTGAATGGATTGTAAGAAAAAAAAATCATGCTTCGGTGTTTCTTCATTTCAGAACTGTGAAAATAACCGCAAGTTTCAATGTGACTATCACTGCATACTGCACCCTTATCTACAATGCTAATACTTTACACCTTGATGCAAAAAAATGATATCACTACGATTTTGGGTGTATTGCCAGTGGACGATGAGCAGACCGCTCGGTAGAGCATCGCCAAATAAAACACAGTCATCGAGGATTGGCCAAGGAAACCCAATAACCGTGTTAATTGAAAGCCCGGCCACACCCTCACGGAAAATGACCTGAGCCATCAAAACCGGCCACTCCCACTCGAAACAACAAGAGCAAAAGGAAACCAAGCGAACCGGCCAGGCGATTCACGGACATGGGGAAGAGTGGATCAACAAGGATCTATCGCATGTAATTGTAGGCTATATGGTGTACCCTCTAATTCCTATGTTTTTTCTGTAATGTCGCTCACAATTTATATTGTGGCTAGAGAATAGAGGCCTATTTATAGACTCCGCGTCCAGGTGGTTTATTATTTCATCTGTTTCCGGAAAAAACCGTATGACTCCTGTGCAATGTTACCAAGCACGAATAAACATGCCAGTTTTTCGAGTCTAAATATACTAGTCCCTGACACGCATGTGTGAGTCATGTGCCATGATTAGATTATAAATACACGATAAAATGAGATGTAATCACTCGCAGCTAGTAAAGTAAGTAAATAACCCACCCTCACGGTCCACCTGAACCCCCAAAAGTACGCAAATATAAACCCATATGTGCAAGCACGGACACACAAAAAAGGGGATAATCTGAACACACAACACTCATGTACGTATCAGCAAGAGTAGCAAATCTGCTCACTGCGGCTCGGATGTACCCTTCAAAGGACGCGTGGTACTCGTCATATAGCTGCTGCGATTATATCATTCTGTGCAACAAAAGAGACAAACAGTGGGGCGGGGGGGGGGGGGGGGGGGGGAGGGGGTAGAAACTCTAGAGCAGCACGAGATCAGATGAAATCGGGCCAAGCCTTAGGCATGCCCGGAGAGAGGTGGGGAGGAAGGCGACTTACATGCAGAGCATCATCCCTTCCCCAAGATCGATCATCCATTCTTCAGAGCAGAATCGTGGCTCCGACTTGCCCTCGAAGATGTTGATACCCTTCTGCATCATGAAGCTCCATCCACTCCTTCCAGATCAATCATCTTGAGATCATCCTTGCCCTGCCATCGCCGTCGTAGCCACCAGTCCTACACACCGACGGTCGTAAACCCTAGAGGCGGCTGTGTTCTGTTGCGTCCGTCGCGGCGTGGTTAGTATCATCTGGGGAGAGATTTACGGGGGACAGGGGACGGGAGACGGGGCGGCCTCACACTCGCATCAAAGACGTTTCGATTGGTTCCCTCAATAAAGAAAGGACGCTTCGCCTGTCAAAAAAAAGGACGCTTCGACTGGAGGAGCATTCGATTCCGCTTCTGCGGGCCAAGAAGGAGGAGCCAATGTGTGGGGTCTGGTGCACGGGCGGGATCAATTATTGGCTGCAGTCCGAGTCACACCTGCGAGAGAGAAAAATGATGATTATATGTAAAAGAAAAAATAATGACATGGTGTAGTGATGTGGAAGCCTACATGTCAAGATAATTGGTGGTAGTGGAATGATGATGTGGATAGGCTGCATGTCAAGAGAACTATTTAAATATTATAGATACCAAATGAAGATAAGAGGAAGCATAGGGCATAATCTTGGTGGAGGCATTTCAACGGAGATAGGAATGTGTTGCGCAAGTGGATTTATTAGACTAGATAATAGCAAAATTTCTTGCTTGATATTTATATTCCATTTACGATGTATTTTTCTCACAATCAAGTTTGGAATTACTCTACGTCAAGTCATAACATGGTTGTGATTGGTATCCATTATAGTATTACATTACATTATGTTACATCTTTTGCGTCATTAAGCGCCTTTTTTGTTCAATTTCTTTTACCACTTTTGTTTTGTATTATATTTACTTTTTGCTCATACTCTATTCAGTGAGAAAACCGTTGAATCATACGCTCTCTTGAGCTAATCCCAAGTAATATTTGTGTTGGATTTTTGAATGCATGATTGTTGTGGTTTTCCTTATACGTGTGTGATTGTAGCATTAGCTAGATGTGTGAAATCACTAATTAAGGAGTACTCGTTGCAAAGAACACCCCACTTTCCCAGGTCACGACAAGTGACGCATATGCAGCGCGCCATTTGTCGCAACCTGAGAGTTTTTCCTTTTTCATAGATCCATTTATTCAAAATGTTTTATCTTTTAAACCATGCGTCCAAATCTTGAATCGTTTTCACCATTTGATTCCTCACGTCGAGATCTTCAAAACTAGATCCCATGTTGATAGGTTTGGACGAACTTTTTTTCACGAAAAAAAGACAGGCGAAGAAACCGAACCGGGAGCACGGTTTTTTCCTTTCCGAAACAGGCACGCTCGTGCCTCTCGCGAAATCACACCCGTGTCTTTCATGGAAACAAAACTGTGACTCTCGTGAAAGGAAAAAAAAAAGAAAATGCGTTTTTTTTTCGTTTCTGAGAGACACGACCGTGACTCTCGCGAAAGCACAACCGTGCCTCTCGCGGAAGCAAAATCGTGACTCTCATGAAAGAAAAAAAATAGAAAACACATTTTTTTTCCTTTTCTGAGAGGCACGGCTATGACTTTCGCGAAAGCACAACCGTGCCTCTCGCGGAAGCAAAACCGCGACTCTCGCGAAAGAAAAAAAATAGAAAACATGTTTTGCTTTTCCTTTTCCGAGAGGCACGGCGGTGACTCTCGCGAAAGCACAACGGTGCCTTTCGCGAAAGCAAAACCATGACTCTCGTGAAAAAAAAAACAGAAAACACGTTTTTTTCGTTTTCGAAAGGCACATCCGTGACTCTCGCTAAAGCACAACCGTGCCTCTCACAGAAAAAAATCGTGACTTTCACGAAAGAAAAAAATGCGTTTTTTCGCACACATTTTTTTCTCTCGAAAAGCTAAGAAAGACCAGAGGAAAACCAAAACGGAAAAAATCATTTAAAAAACCGAAAACATGTGCGGAAAAATAAAAAAACCGGAAGGAGCGTCCAGAGCGTGACACTTGGCGAATGGCTGAGAGCGCGCCAAGTGGCGTTGATCATTGCAAGGCTCCCGAAGGAGCGCTCGTTAACTAGTTGCTTCCCCAGACGTGTGTTGCACGTGTGAAAATCCTATATACATACACCCATTGTGGGCATTATTGTCACTATGCTCGCGTTGCCTGGTGGATGGGCCGAGCCCAATAGGGGTTCGTCGGCTATATTTTTTATTTGTTTCTTCTTATTTGCCTAACAAAATGCTTCTTCTTCTTTTCTTTTGATTTATTTGTTCCTTTTCACCATCATTCTTGTCTCCAGTTTTAGTTTTTCTGTTCTTGTTGGTTTTTATATTTGTGTCATTTAACTTTTCCCTTTTTATGTCAACATCTGAATAGTTTTTAGGAATATAAGAATATTTTTATATAGATTAACATATTTTTCATGTACATGAACATTAGCCATAAACATTCAAAAAAAGTATGGGAATTTTAAACAATATAAAGGGATATATTTTTTTCTACTGCATGAACATTTCTTTTCAACCGCAATAATTTTAATATGTGAACATTTATATTTTTACACATAATACTTTTATATTAATTACAACATTACTAAAAATTAAATGTAAAAGGAAAAAAACATTACTTTTAGTGGACAACGCTAGTGCCCGTCCCATTAGGCTTTCCTTTAGGCAAAGCTCCTAGTATATAGCACTCAAAACAAAAAGCTCCTAGTATATCTGATGGCACAACAAGTTCTCAAAAAAAAAAAGAATCTGATTGTTTTTTAGGCAAAAAAATATCTAATGGCACAACGATACGTTGTCTGTAGCGAGTGCAAAGGAAAAGTCGCTTACAACAGGCCCAGCAAAAGCCGCCTTTTTTCTTTTTTCTTTCTTTTCACTTTCCTTTGTTATTTTTTTATAACTATTCATTCATTTGAAAATAAATTTTGCTTTTAAAAGATGATAAATTTTGAAAAGGGATCTTGCACTTTTTTAAATCATGTATTAAAAATATCAATGTGTTTATCAAAAAATGGTTATATTTATTTTTAAACAGGGAAAAAGAAAGACATGAAGATATAGAAAAGAGAAAAAGGAAGAATCCTTTGAAGATTGGACATAAAACTGTTCGCCAAAAGTTTAAAGTAAAAAAGGCCCACAAGCGAGGGTCTGGGCTGCCGAGGTCGCCTATGGGCGCTTGTGTGTGGAGGAGCTGGGCCCCGCTCAAGTGTATTGGCTGGCGATGTAGTATAGGCTCTGGACTTCTGACCGCCGCGCACGACATGGCCTGCGGGATGAGCCATCAGTTTGCTACACGTGTTTGCAAGATGAGGATAACGTAGATCACATTCTGTCGACATGCGGATATGCGTGTGAGGTTTGGTTCTTCATTTGGGACGCGCTCCGCATCAACATGCAGGACCGTCTCCCAGATGATACGACTCTTGAATGGTGGTTGAGAGGGAGAAAACAATTTCACAAGGCTGACAAGCGAGGGTTTGACACGTTGTTCATTGCGGGTATGTTGGCTCTTTGGAAGCAGCGCAATGCTAGGGTATTCAACAGAGTCGACCAACAAAAGGATGCTAGGGAGCTTGCCACTATGTTTCTTGGTGAGGTAGCCGAGTGAAGGCAAGCAGGTGATGGGGTTGGTGGTTTACAATGATTTGTGAGGAGTTAGCTTAGGTGTGCTAGTTGGTGTCGGTGACGTGTATGTGTGACCGTGTGTGCGCACTCGGGCCACATTTTTTGTAATTATGCTTTCTATCGTCTATAATAATATGGTATATCATTGTACTCTTGAAAAAAAGGCACACGAAATGTCAAAACATCGTCTTGATGATGTGCCCATAGAGAATAGTTGGCTCGGGGCGACAAAGAGCACCTATTTGAGGCTTTTTATGATGGTGCGTCAAATAGTTAGGATTTTTCTCGCGAGAAAATAGTCAGGATTGGGACCTCCTATTCCCCGCCTTCAACGCCGAGCTGTCGTTATAACATGCACACACGCTCACTCTACACCCTTTGACCACTATTTTTTTAGGATGGCGCTCGCTCATCTAAAAAGCAGCTGCTGGTGACTCAGTAAAAAATTATATTGAGAAAAATTCTATAACAACTTACAAAATTGAAATAAAAGACTAAAAGTGTATTTCAAGAATGTTCATCATGTATCTAAAAAATGTTTATCATGTGTTAAAAAAGTACAATGCATACTGAAAAACCATCGTTTTTTGTTCAAGAAGTGTTGTGTACATAGTAGAAAATTGAATGAAAATTTAAAAATAATGGCTAATTATAAGATGTTCTAACCTTTTTATGAATCGGATGTTTGTAGATGCGTTTTAGTGTGTTTGTTCACTCATTTTAATCTGTATATAGTTCATATTAAAATATCCAAACATCTTAAATTGGTATGGAAGGAATAATAATGACCTGAAAAAATATAAGGGAAAAGAAGACAGAAATAAATTAAAAAAATATACCGGCAAATGGGGCTGGCCCAGAGCAATTACGGAAAAAATACTAGTAACATTTTGCGTATAGGAGCAACTAGTCTAATTTGTTAAAAAGTTGGGCTTTTCTGCGCGATTAGGCCGTGGGCCATGTGCCATCCAGCCCAATTCGAGAAGAAGAAGGCGCGGCTGGACATCATCGTCTCCACACACCTCCACCTCACCTTCTCCGACTCAGCCGCGCTACCATGACTTTCCCCATGGCCACCTCCACCGCCTCCACGGCCGCCGCCGCTTCCATCCGCCTTCTTCCGGTACCAGCCACCCCATCCTCCCGCACTCTCCGCTTCCCGCCCATCCTCCGCCGCGCGCCCCGCGCCCTCTTGTCTGTCTCCGCTCTCAGCAAGCTCTCCGAGGCGTCCCCCGTCCCCATCCCGCAGGAGCCCACCCAGACTTTGCCCGGCGAGGACGCGCTTCCCCCTAGGCCCGGGGTCTACGGCGTCTTCGACCCCGCCGGGGACCTGCAGTTTCTCGGGATCTCGCGCAACGTCAGGGCCAGCATCGAGGGGCACCGCAGAAAGGTGCCCGCTGACCTCTGCGCCTCCGTCAAGGTATACACAATTGCGCATCACCCATTCTGTAGGATTTTAGCTACATCATGGAATTGGATTGCGCAAAGGGTCCTATGAATTGAATCATGATAATTGATTGCTTGCCTCGTCCTATATTGTTTGATGATGAATGCTTCTGAAGTGATCATGGTTTCTTCTCAACCAGTTAACTTAAGGGTTGGTTGCTATACACAAATATATGCGCTCCTACACCCATTTTGATCACTTCTGCAAATGATTGTCCTGTCCCGTGGTCTTGCTATACACACTTAGGGCGTGTTTGTTTGAGCCGCAACTTCTCTGGCTGCAGCATGTAACGACTCCGGCTGGAAGAAGCAGCTGTACCTGCTAGGTGTGGCTGGAAGGTTCGAGCTGAGGTGCAGTCATTTGGTAGTTATACTATAGCAGCTGCGGCTGGTGCAGAGACGCGTTGAAATGACCAGAGTGCCCTCTATTGGTCTGTACATTGGGTTTAAGTGCTGACTGTATTACTATAACTGTAAACGATCTGATTAAGAGCTATTTTTGCACAAATGGCCAAAATGAGGCACAGTTGTCTGGTAGTTGTGTTCATCTTTGTACATACAAATAAAAATAACAAATACTCCAGTTTTTTTAGAGAATAAAATAACAAGTACTCCCTCCGTAAACTAATATAAGAGCATTTAGAACACTAAAGTAGTGATCTAAACGCTCTTATATTAGTTTACAGAGGGAGTACTTAATATCACATACCATCAATTAATCAATAGACACAATCTTCGGTGATACATTTTTTGATGAAAGTTGGAGAGTTCGCACGCTGTATTAACTCAGTATGTATCAACTCTCAGTTATCTCTCTTAAACAAACACGCTCTTAGGCCCCCTTTGTTTGGGCTACAGATTCCTGATAATCACTATGGCTGTGGATTCCTGAGAATCAGTTGTAGCTATGGATTCCTGAGAATCAGAAGCTGGTTGTTTGTTTACCCTGCTGTTGGATAGTTGTAGGAATTGTAGGGGTTATGAAATGTCAGTAATGTCCCTGGATGCCGAGTATGACGTTTATATGCTGATTTGGTGCAAATTAAGTACTATTTTTATTTTAGACTGAAATGACATGTATGTATACTAGTTTTGGTTGGTTTTGTTAGGCCACTAGAAACTAGTCATTGCATTCTTTTGGATGCGCTGGTCTGCAGCTAACAAGGATCAGAGCCAATACTAGTTCCTCAAAACAAGATACGGCTTGTTTGTACATTACTGACCAACACGAGTGCTGCCAGGAAACTGACAAAATACAGCAATTTTTCTCTTGTGGACAATCTGGTTTCAGCTTCAGTTCATACAGCACGGCTTCTAGCTGACCAACACGAGCGCTGCCAGGAAACTGTTAGCAGTCCATGGCGGCCACCGCCACCTGACCAACATGAGTGTCGTTGAGGGAGAGGCCGAGGCAAAGGATGGGGGCGGGGCCACGCGCGCGGAGCCTGCGGTACTCCCTTGCGCCTCCGCCACCGTGCTCCGCTTGATCCTCCAGCCTGAGCAGGCGCGCCTCCTCCGTTGACGTTGTCGTCGTCGCGGTCACGATGGGGAGGGAGACGAGACGATGGGGTTTTGGCGTGGTTGACCTGGCCTGCGGGGTGGATACTAGATGAGGTTGCGGTGGCAGTTTTATTGTAATTTCAACTGGAAATAGGGGCAAGGGCACAAAATGAATCGTTTTGTTTTGTGGGAATCTGTAGAATCGGCTGAATCACCAAAATCGCTGCTTCCGGATTCCCTTCGCTGGTAGTTCATTTTTGGAATCAAATTCTAGGAAGCTATACGGGAATCCCACGTATTTGTTTGAGCTTCTGATTTTAGAAGCCTAGAATCTGAGAATCAGAAGCTGTAGCCCAAACAAAGGCCACCTTAATCACTAATGACTCTGTATCAACTCTTAGTTATCGCTCTTCACGTTTTGACCATGCTACTTGAGGATTTGATTACACCTATTTCTACAGGTTGCAATACCAGACGAGGAAACGCCAGATAAAAGTGTCCTAACTAATGCCTGGAAATCATGGATGGAAGAATACATAGCAGCCACCGGCAAGGCGCCACCAGGGAACGTTGCCGGGAACCACACCTGGATCGGTCCTCCACAGAGACCTGCAGACCTGCGTTTGACTCCTGGTCGCCATGTGCAGCTAACTGTGCCGCTTGAACAGTTGATTGATCGGTTAGTGAAGGAGAATAAAGTGGTTGCCTTCATCAAAGGATCAAGAAGCGCTCCCCAGTGTGGGTTCTCACAAAGAGTGGTGGGGATCCTGGAGGCACATGGAGTGGACTTTGCATCCGTAGATATTCTTGACGAGGAGCACAACCATGGGTTGAGAGAGACCCTCAAGACCTACAGCAACTGGCCAACCTTCCCACAAGTTTTTGTTGGAGGAGAACTTGTGGGCGGATGTGATATTATTTCATCCATGGCTGAAAAGGGGGAGCTTGCTGCCCTATTTCAGAAATAGCACTCTCACCTTGGAGTTTAAGTAATGTCTTGTTTTATCAGGTGCAAAATGTGACCTTATCTCTTGTACTGTTGCAATAATGCTTAGCTTATTGTATGGCACAAAGTTCTTGGCTCAGAAACACGTTGATTCAATTTAGATGAGGCAGTATTGTACTGTGAAACTTACTGGTTGTTTTTGAGAGCGGGCTTAGCAAAGGTGGCTGTGTGTATTTTTTTGGTCATTTCACATCTTGCACATGAATACATTGTAGCTACATGAGAAAGTATGTGGTGCAAAGTGAGAAAATCGCTGGATTGAGTTCTAAGGTTCAACTCAGAAAATTAAAATTATGATTGAAACTTGGAACATTTTTCTAGGTTCACAATGTCACCGAAGTGTTTGGATCTGTACAATGAGGAGTCAAGAGAGTAATCCTTGTAGGCTTCTGGAACAGATTGATTTTCTGTTAATGAGCTTTACTATTGGAATAAGTAACAGAAAAGAAGCACTAAGCTTTCCTGTACCATATGTTGGCTGGTTATCTGTATAACTCTACCAGAAGCAAATATAGCAGTTAAGCTCAACACTTGATGCAGATTATCTGAATATTAAAGAGAAGATGTATCAATCAATCTTTACTAGTTTAGGAAAGTTTCTACTGGAGGCAAGATATCTTCCAAGCATGATTTATTCAATTAATTCCAGGATCAGGGTAAGCAATGACTCAACCTGTTTCTTCTTGATTCAGTTTTGAGCACTCCTGTTTTAACTTAAATCAGAATGGGTTCTCTACTGTTGCCATTTTGCCTTACTTTCTGCATTACTAAAGAATGTTTTTTGTCTCCAGCAGAAGCCATCATAAATTTGCTGGGCCTTACGGTTAGGAGTTGGACGGATCCATGTCATCCACAATCACCAGGAAACTTCTGATGTCATGTTGCAGCAGACTGGCCAGGCATGCTGTGAGGACGAGCACTCTGTACTGAATGCCCTCTTTGCAAGCCTTTTCCACTTCAAGAAAATTGATGGGATTTTCGGACTTTAGGCTAATCCTCGTAAGTCTTCTCTAATTAAACATTTTACATTGATTTGCTACTTCTGATTTTTTATTTTTTTATGCTTCTGCTGGGGGGGGGGGGGGGGGGGGTCTTAAGAAACATTTACATCACGTGATGATATGTCCAAGATACTGCCAATGATTTTGAAACCTAGGAAGTGAGCCTAGCTCATTTGGTTGGGGGAGTGGATGTACAACCCCTCCGCCTGGGTTCAAGCTCGCATATATGCAGATTTAGGTTCCTATTTATATTGTAGGCTGTAGGGGTCTACCTTACAATTTTCTTTCAGAAAGATGGTTTGGAACCTGTGCAACTATGATGTATAGATCATATGGGTAGTTCAATCTCATCTGAGAATTGCTTGGCTAAGGATATGTGGAACAAAAAGGTTGAGTGTTTGACTACACATTACTCAAAGCTGAATTAACACACCGTTCCTTTAATAATTTCACGGAGAAAAAACAACCAGGTTGGGCGAGGTATTCAAGAAGGACGAAGGATGCATGTTTCCATAGATGCCTGGCGGTTCGGTTGATTTCTTGTGCTTACACGCGTGTCTTCTTCTCTACCCTAGGAATTGAATTCTTTCTTGTGCTGTTCCCCACCTGTTCCTTCTCTTGCTTGCATGCGTGCCTTCTTCTCTACCTTTTTCTTGTGTCTGTTAGGAGATAGATGTGCAGAGGGGCACGTGCTGATTATGAAAACATCTTGTTTCTTCCACAAACAGTAAATGGTGTGGCTATCCTGAATTAATGATCCTTGTTGTTGTTGCTTCCTTGCTGCTGCCATCTTTGGTCGATCTGGACATATCGACGATCATATGCTAACTGTCAACATAGATAATTATTATCACGAAATAATCTTTGTAGATAGTTTCGTGTGGTTAACAAATTTGAACTCCTTAAGTTAGTACCTACGGATGTGTACAAAATTACAGCTGATTGAGGAGGGGCCTGTTAAGTGTATCCATCTAACCATTTATTCATGAGGTAGTAGGCACCGACTTTTTTACACTCCCTGTTAAGTGCAGCCAATGCCGTGCCTATCTCGAGTTCATGGTTTTGTTTGCTTTCCTGCTACTGCAATCTTTATTCAACGTGGACATAAGAATGATCACATGATAAAATGTGAATAGTTATTATCGCTGTACTACTTGTAAACAGTTCCGTGTGGTGAACAGATTCTTAGGATTAACAAATCCTACATGTTAGTCCTTGCGTACGTGCATGAAGTTTTAGCCGATTGAGAGGGTCTATAGAAAGTCTGTTGGTTGTATCCATCTAGATCATTATTAGTTTGCCGACTTAATATTTCCCATCCTATCCATGAATAGAGCTATGGTGCTGTAGTACTATTAGATGCATGCATTCCACTTTCATTGGAAATTAGCTTCTTGAAAACAGCTAGGTAGCATGTACTACCTTTTTGGAGTGAGACATGATACTGATAGTGACGGTTATCACAGACTGAGAGAAAACTGCACGCTTAGAAAGCGACTAACTTGGGATTTCCTTGGCTTCCTTCCTAGCCTGGCAATATTTTCTTGTGTACAAACACGAAACATGTTACATGGATTTGTGACTTTTGGTTGCATTTTTACAGGGATTGCGTATGGGGGTTTCTCTTGTGTTTCTCAATTTAAGATTAGATCCTCAAAGGAGATACACACACCGACAGAAAGGAGCAACTTGAACTAGAAGCACAGAAAGCCTCTCACACACCAAGAGAAGAAAGAAGATAGATATATACTCAACAAAGGAAGAAGTTGGATTACCAATATAGTTTCTTTCCATTCCAGAGATGGATTGGTCGGTCTGGAAGAGCCAGTGGTGACCAACCATAGAGGCCCAAGAATATGTTCTAGCACTTACAGGCACGTCTTCTTGTCCATCTTTTAGGGGAGGATGGCCCGGTTTGGTTAGTGAAGAAACCATCGTGTTCCATGCACAAACGGCAAATGCCGGCCGTGCCTATCCCGAATTCATGATCTTTTCTGTTGCTTCTCTGTCGGTGCAATCTTCGGCCGATCTGTGCGAAGATGGACGGAGTTTTTGTCAAATGTCAACGTAAAATCGTTTTCAAATTGAATGAGCTGTTAATGTTCCTTGCAGAGGTGCGGAAAGGATCGGCCGGCCGGTGGAGGTGCTACGGAGCGAGGGAGGGAGATGTCGCTGTTGACTGTATCCATCTAGGGAAGCATTTATTTAGTAGTTGCCGACTGGCTTGCTTCAGATTCGAAACTGCTCAAGGTTCCTTCAGATTTCCCATCGAATCTGTAGGTGTAGGTAGAACTAGGGCTGTAGCCAGATATACTGTAGATAGATAGATGCATGTGTTGTTCATCGGAAAGTTGCTTTTCCTAGCTTGCCTAGGTAGCATCCACTGTTAGGAGTGGGCGTTGATAATGACGGTTTGTGCAACGCTGCAAGAAAGCTGCCGGCTGTAGAAAAACGATGGATCATCTCCTCTTAGAGATTTTAACAATGGACCGACTCAAACGGATGGCGTATTTGTCTGTTTTTTATTCGTTTGAGTTGGCTGCCTGCCCGGCGTCCATCCAATCTTGCATTTGGGTCGGCAGTGCGCCCAACGCGCCGACCCATTTCATGTCCATACTAAACTTTTTTTTAAAGGCCCATGGCTGATCATGCCAGCGGCCATGACTCATGCCAGCACCATGCCAGCGCCGGCATACAATGTCGGCTTTTAAAAATATCATCATAGTTCATGCTGATGCACACGCCAGCCGACCGGCACACATGCCAGCACACAAAAAAGGTGAGACTTGAGTTCGACCACGTCATCGCGGCCCCGTGGTCATGCCAGCACACAAGCCGTCATAGAAAAAGGAAGGCGCTCGCGGCCACGAGATCACTCGTCGGTGAACTTGAGCATGTTGGCCTGCATCTTCTCGAACCATGGCCTCTTCTTTGGCGACATGGTGTTGAGATCCACCTTCATGATCTCCACCCCGCTCATCATGCTCACAAGCGCCACTTCTTTCGCCTTGGTCGTTGGCGGCTTCGATCTCTAGCATCTTGGCTTGCATCTCCGCGTCCATCTCAAACTGCTTGGCTTGCATCTCCGCGTCCATCTCAAGCCTCCTCCTTTGAATCTCCATGAAGGCATTCATTTGCTCTTCTTTGAAACGTAGGCGTTCTTCCTCCCTTTGCCGGAGGGGGCGGTCATCTTGCCGGACGAGGCGAGGCAGGCAAGGCCGGCGACGGCGTCGAGGTCGAGATCGTCGTCCATGACGGGTGTGGGACGGGAGCGCGCGCGGGGACGGGAGGGTTTTTGAGGAAAATGGTGGTGGCTACCACCGACTGGCGGACTCGGAGAGAGGAGTAGACGCACGCGTGCGCGTTCATCTTGTGTCCGCGCCGACGCAAATCTGACTCAAATAGATTGGGAATGGGTCGCCATGCGGACACCAAGCGGACGCGCGTCCGTTTGGATCGACGCGTTGGGCTACCTTTTCTGTCCGCCCGATCCAAACGAACGCCGACGAACGAAGTAGGTCACCCCATTTTGGAGTTGCTCTAAATGGTTGGTTTTTTAATTTTTAAAATTCCGGCTCGATGGAGCCCGTAGCCGAAAACCCTCGCTCGGGATCTCGTGTATCTTTTTCCCCTTCTTCCGACGACATGCCCTCAGTCTCGTCGTATCCCAAGAGGGTCCTAAACTCCGGTAGGCAGAAGCGCCATCAAAACTTGACTTTGCACTACCGATGGGTCTTTTTGGCACGAGAGTCTTCATCACCACGACGAGTCCCACTCCAGTACTGCAATGACTTTCCTTTGCCACGGGAGTCTTCACCGCCGGACGACCAGTCTGACTTAGAGAAGACATATGGGACGAGCAGTCTGAATTAGAGAAATCTTCACCACACGGGAGTCTTCACCGCTCAACGTTCAACAAGGAGCGGCAAGCTGATGTCAAGAAAAAAAAGGAGCAGCAAGCAAGCCAAGCCTTCACCGCGGGCGGGCGAGAGGTCCTCTGCTTCCTCTGCATGAGAGAAGAAGTATGGGACGCGTTTGGTAGCCCGTATCTAATTTGGCCTGTTCTGTTGGTTGTGTTTACTGTTTTTTTTTTTGAGGGAAGTTGTGTTTACTGTTTGGTCTGTATAGCACGAACAAGCATTTTCCAGCCATACCACTAGAAGCGGCCGAATTTGCCGTTTTCAGCGAGCTAGGCTAGTGGTAGGTCCTTTTGCATGAGAGGATGCGAGTAGTATACAACCTTTAGATGGTTTCTTACGCTACATCCATGAAGCTTTTTCTTTAATCAACGTTTCTTCGTCCCTTTTAATCTATACAATGATGCTTCGATTTGAAATAATGTCTACTTGAAAAAAAGACATCAATATTGCGGTTCTATTTAGGCGATCGGTTTGTGGTTTTCTTCATTGTAAGTGCTCATGTTTAGAGTTATTTTGGATAAATTTTGTCAGATTCATCGTAAGCGTTTGACGACTTGAAATTTCTTTCGCAGTTTCACACAACTTTTGTGTTGCACTTTTTCTGTCCCGATGATCATAGATGACTAAATCTACATCTTCTTCATAAACTGTATATATGCATATGTTTGTATGTTTTAACGACACTCCTTAATCTATTTTGGCTAGTCCCTTTTAATTTTTTCTCTCGGCCTCCTCGCCTGCGTCCTGCTACACTGGCATTGTTCCTTTTGGTCTCCTCTTCTGCGTCCTACTATACTGACGCCGCCATGGCGCGCGCACTGCATTTCTTCACCCCGTCTAGTCGTCCCTCCTCACAGACTTTCTCTGCGGCGGCGACCCTAGCAACTGGTTCGCCAGGGCCACCATCCACCGCAGTCACCGAGGCACTCTAGTGCAGTGCTAGAGCTAGACAGGATGGCCAACAGCCCCCCAAAAAATCTTCAAGTTTGGCGCGGGAAGGGGGTGGGGGGGGGGGTGCCCCTGCTGGCCCCAACTAAGCTCCGTCGTTGCTCTAGTGTAACTCTATGTCATGTGTAGCTGTTAACTCTTAATCATGTCCGGTGTATGCAACCACACATCGTGTACTTGCATTAGCCCAGCCAACACACACAACCAAACACAGTGTACTTGCATCAGCACGGCCCAGCCAACACGCACAACCAAACACCATGTGGTTGCATCAGCCCAGCCAACACACACAACCAAACACCGTGTACTTGCATCAGCCTAGCCAACACACACAACCAAACACCAAGCAAAAATTGCTCTCCCAACGCAGTCAGCCTACGTGCATGCAACCAAACGATATGCAGATGATAATTTTTTGCTTGTATTTGCCCAATTAGGCCCAACTGGGACAAGTATGAGGGGCAAAAAATATTGCAGGTGGCCAAACACGTTCATGGGCATCTCCAACGCTGACTCTCAAATTGGACATTGTATCCGTCCGCGGACAGTGATGCGGAAGCCGGCCATCCAACCATGTCCGCATTCATTTCTAAACAATTTGGATAAACCGGACGAATTATATGCAAACCAGATGATTTTCATCTAAACTGGAACCCATTCATTACATTTTTTATTTCACTAGAAAACGCGACCGGACCTAAACCTAGTCTAAATCTATGGGGGCGCCCATCCTCCAAGTCCTCGTTCCCCTCCAGCGTTGGTTGTGTCCATGTTCGGCGAAGATGAGACCTGTGAAATGAAGATAGGGTCGCCGGCGAGGAGTAGAACATGGGACATGGACGAGCCCACTTGAGACTCGAGGCCCCGCCGCCTCCCATGCACTCTTCCTCCTCGGAGTCTGCGACTTGTCCCTTGCTTGTGGATGTGAGGTCAACATGGACGTGGATGGGGTTGCATGCTCGTCGTGTCGCCGACGCCAGTGAAATGTCGTTGGCAGCGTGAAGGACGCGCAACTGCCGGCGCTCTCATCCGTGATCGGTGATGCCTCCACTTCGGGTTGCATCGTGACCGGGTTGCAAGATGAGTTAGCGCGTGCAACCTTGTAGAGCACCCGCTGGTCGACGACGAAGTTGGGGTTCTACCCCACCATGGCCACCACAGCCTCCTCGCTCGCGTGCTCGTAGTAGATTTGGCCCTACCTCAGCCAGTGCTTCTCGAGGAGGGAGAGATTGTACCGTTGCTTCTCCTACATTTGCCGGAAGACTCACAATGGTGGCCACGCCGGCTGCTCCTTTGCCATACTGTCGTTGGAGTGCGCCTGCGCCCGCTCTACGGTCAAGCC
Source organism: Triticum urartu (assembly GCF_003073215.2). NCBI lineage: Eukaryota > Viridiplantae > Streptophyta > Magnoliopsida > Poales > Poaceae > Triticum > Triticum urartu. Next base: position 321,847,903 of record NC_053026.1, read on the forward strand.
AGCATGGACCGGCGCGGGCAGAGACGCCAAGTCCTCGTTAGAGCCCGTCTCCATCGTCGGGTCATCGTCAGAGACTACCAGGGTGTTGGCCGACATGCCGACCTCTATCCGCCTGGCACAGCGGCCTTGCCAGTCAGCCGCAAGGGTGGCCACCTCATGCTTCTACTCCGTCAAGAGGCTCTCCCATGTTACCGCTTGCGGTCATGGCGGATGTGGTGCACGGGAGGACGTGGAGCGGACGTATTGTGGTGCGGTTTGTGTCGGGAGTGGCCTCGTTTAAATAGCGGCTGCTGGTCAAGCCGAGCAGCGGGGTGTGTCAATGTAGGCGTCGGACTTGGTTTCTCGATCAGCGTGCCTATCTAATGACAACACACAGATAGACGGCCAGACCGTTTGAATGCGGTAGATATCCACCATGTCCCGTCCAGTGATGCCTATCCGGCATTGAACTGGCACGGACACCAGGGATGCGGCGCGGGCTGCGCTCTCGGTTGGTGACCCGCTTCAATGTTGGCACCAGTGAGAGGTCATGTCCGCTCTGGGGTGGCATCAATGCAGAGCTGGAGCTTTAGAGCGGTATAAATGCGGGGCAACCGCATCGGGCAGGCAAGTACGCGGGCGAGAGGGAGGATTTTGGATGGGACCGGTTTGTCTGACACTTGCATGGCAATGGTCCGAACGCCCACAAAGTCCCATAGGTTTTGTTTTCGGTTTGCGAAAAAAATAGACGTTCGAACCGGTCCATGGAAAATGAAGCCTCGTGTCGAATGACAAAATACGTCCGCGGGCTATTTGAGGGTGAGGGTTGAAGATGCCTTGAGAACTCACAAACTGAAGATGCCATGAGAAGATCCAGCGCGGCCGGACCTAATGACCTTTCTGTCGGACGGGGACAAATCCAGACAGACAGCATTGGCCTCCCTACATACCAAATTCCCAAGTATGCGGTCGGCCTCGACTTGTCTTGCACCGGAGACGTACTAGGCCCTAAGAAGAACCGGCTGTAGCAAGTGGACCTTAACAAGCCGTTGTGGGTGTGAGGGGAAATCCATTGTGATAACATTGCTAGGGACGCATGTGGAGTTCCATGACCCTCCTACCATTTACAAACCTATGTAGTATGTGGTTGATATCAAACCGCTAGCTTTGCATGCTCCATGACTCCAGCTAGTTCCCGTTTTAGAAACGGCCGTAGATGGCGGGAAATTGCTGAAATCCATGGTGACTGAAGAAAAAGAAAATGCTTGTTTCTTTGTTTCTGGCGCAGCACGTCGTACCATACAGCGGTAGGTGTACAACCACATACGCGTACCCAGGAGCTTCAACTTCAGCTTCCATCTCACTAAAAAAAACAACAACCACCCACCCACCCCCCCCCCCCCCCCCCCCCCCCCCCCACCCCCCGCCCAATTTATGTTTGTCGGTGCATCTTTTTTTCCTACATGGCAAACTCGGGAGGTTGGCGGCCGGGAAGTCGCTGATGCAAACTAGGAGATGTCGATGGCTATGATGTACAAAGCAAATTGCCGCTCCAGGGGAAAAAAGCCAATTAGGACATGTGGAAACTCCAAAGACCACTCGTACAATGAACGTCAACCAAATTCAGACAGATTAACCAAAATCCTAAACCAACCGGATCCCAGAAGGCCCGCCGGAGACACGACCACACACGCCCTCCGCCAGTGAGAAACACACCAAGAAAACAGGGATACGGTGGGAGAACATTTTTTTACCCCTGGGCCACCGTTGGAGCCTCTTGGAGGACATACAGGACTGCGACCCTCCCCCCCTCCCCCCCCTTTTCAAAAGGCGAGACTCTTTACTATGGCCCATTTTGTGAATGAATAGATAATTTTCCTCCCCAGTCCAGTGCACTTATTATTCGCTCACGCTCGGAAGGTGCATCTTTCTAGTCTTCAAGGTGATTTGATTTCTGGTCTTCCTCCCAAGTCTCAATTTCCCATTCTTGTTCTATGCCTTCTCGGACAAGACTTTGATTGCGGACCGCCGCCGCAATGGAAGCTTGTTGCTACATCTCCAAGCTACTGTTGTTGTTTCCCTTCTTGTCATCGTGCACTCCTGCTATACTGCATGCTACCGTTTATTGTCGGTGGTTTTCTGCTGCATCTACACACCACTGCTATCACTCCTCTTATCGCGCTGCTACAGTGCTGCATCTAGACGGCCCAATATAGCGATCGCAGATGAGATGAACTTTTGAATAGTGAACTGTTACCGAACAACCAAAGGACTAAACGAGCAAAGCAATGTATGTTTCATATTCAATGAAACAAAATTGATTCAGAGACATTCTAAACATCTAATGGTGTGTAAATTTCCGATTGCCATTTCCATGTAAACTTCCCTACACATGTTTTCATGTATATTTTGCCTTAGTTTGAATTTGACCCCCTCTTGGTTGCTGGCCACGCTCCGCCATTGCCCAGGGCAATGCCACTGCTTCATCGCCCCACACCAAACACGAAGACTTGCTAAGGAAAAACTAGAAAAAAATCATCCATGTTGTACAACAGGTCTGGGTCTGATGCCAAGCTTGCCACCGTCTAGAACCATGTACTGGCACCCTCTTCTTCAATGATCCAGCCAACCTGGGCCATCGATAAAGATCTCCGCGACGGATCCCTTCGGTCACCGCCGGCTTCACCGACACCACTGTCACGCAACTCCTGACGAAGACCGTCACTCGAGCACACATTTCTTTTGGTGTCCCACAACAACCCTCCAGCGTCTCCACAACAGACCCTATTGATTCGGACCTCCACGCTGCAGCCGACGACACGCCCAAGTGATGGCAAGAGGGGGATACGACGGGTGGCGGTTAGGGTTTCTTGGCGTCTGACTAGTCACATCTCTCTCTCTCTCTCTGAAAACGATTCGTGTTCGTTGATGCATCCTTATGTTAACATTGTCGGTGTTTTTTTGGCATTGCCTGTGGCTCGGTTGTTATTTTGGCAAAAACAAAAAACCGGTGGCTTTTCTATTATTTCAGCCTTGTGGTCATTTTCTGCAATTTTCTCTATGTTAATATTGTCGATGGAATGTATGATGTGTATATGTACAATTCTAATGGGAGTGCTAATAATTTCAAATGGTCCATACAATTTCGAGAAAACAATTCGACTTCTGCTTTCAACGTTTGTACAATTTTGTGGTCATCAGAGAAGTTTTGCATGCGCGGATAGCTCGGCTGAATGCCCAACCGTGGTGGACCGGCCACTCTACCAGGTGAAGAGATGGAAAGGATATTTGGACCATGAACAAATATTGTCTTGACATTTTGTTGTGTATGAAGAAACTGCAATGACTAGCATTCAACAATGTCTGACCTTTGGGGCACGCCAGTTTGGAGAAGGTCAACGTGGAGGAAGACCAATATATGCGAGCTAGGCTGCTTAAGGAAAATTTCCGATGCATGACTAGGATGCCAACGAGGTTCACTGAGCATTGTCGTAAGCCTCCAGTCATAGATCCGACGCTTGGCATTTTCTCTATTTCCATGTTGTATTCCAAAGAGGAAATCTTATACTATGTAGTTAAGATCCTCGAAAATGGTTGGTATATTCCACCCTTCCATTGCACTTCTTGTATCATGTATTTATCCTCGAAACACAAAGCAAATGGCCATGTAAAAACCTGACAAAAATTCATTTTTTCATTATTATTTAAATTTTCTTCATTGATGATGAGATCAGACAAAGCACTTGTTTCCGAAGAGGGCTCACTAAGCATGGGATGGGTTGCAAACCTTCTTGCTCGTCGTTTTGACAATGTGATTCTCTTTTTCCCTTTTTGGGGGCGGTGGACGGTGGTTCTAGTTTTCCAGAATTTCCTCCTTAATGAATGATATGAGTAACTCATTTGTTTTCATCTCGAAATTTGTTGAAAATAACCAAGAAGTCCCATAGCATAGGATGGATGGCAAACTTTCTTGCTCGCCCTCTAGACGGTGTTATACATTTTGCCTATTTAGTTTTTGTGGCCCTTTAAAAAACTCTTAATTAGTGAATGAGTTGAGACAAATAATTTATTTTTGTTTCAAAGTTTTGTCAACAAGGACAAAGAGATCCCACTAAGCATGGGATTTATGGCAAACTTTCTTGCTCGTTGGTTTGGACAAAGCCACTTTTTTCTCCCTTTTGCAGTCAATGCAGTCCTTTATTACTTTTTATTTATTACTATTAATGAATAATATGAAATAAAGTGTTTGTTTTCATTTCAAATGTTTGATAGAAGAACAAAGAGAGTCCACTAAGCGTGTGATGGGTGGCAAACTTTATGGCACTCATTTTCGAAAGGTCACATTTTCCTTTGTATTCTGCAATATGCACGGTCCTTTTTTGGCTATTCATTTTTGGTTGATGAATGGGAGGAAAGAAAGCATTTGTTTTCATTTCAATTGTTTAACAAAGGAATGAAGAATGACCACTAATGTGGGATGGATACTAAACATTCTTCCTCCTTGTTGTCGACATTTACATTTTTTTCCTATTTTAGTGTTCATGGTCCTTTTTATAGTTGTATATTCTCATTACTTAAATTGTTTTATTAATGTATGAAATAAGACAAGTCATTTGTTTCCATCTGAAACAAATTCAAAAGAACAAAGAGAATTCACTAAGCATAGAGGATGGATGACAAAGTTGCATATTTTCCTCACCTCCTTAGTATGCATTGCCCCTTTTCTCATTTGTCGGTTCTGAATTGGTAAATTCTCTTGATTAAAGAATGAGGTGAAACAAAGCATTTATTTTTATTTTTGTAGTTTTACCAAAATAACAAAGATAAGTATACGAAACATGTGATGGGTGGTAAACTTTCTTCTCAACTCATTCGACAAAGTTGCATTTTTTCTCTTTTTTTTGTATGCTCACTCCTTTCTCTATAGCTTGTTCTTCTTTGGAAGAAACTGAGATGGGACAAATCATTTGTTTAGGTCACCATTTTTTGTTCAAAGAACGAAGAGATCCAGTAAGTGCAGGATGGACCACAAAATATCTTGCTCATTGTTTTCAAAGTTGCCTTTTGTCCTCCCCTTTTTCAGTATGCACATTATTCTCTTGGCCGCTTGTTCTAGTTCATTAACTTTATATGAATTATTGAATGGTAGTCCCTCCATAAAAAATGTAAGAGCGTTTAGATAACTACTTTAGTAATCTAAATGCTCTTATTAAGAATAGTAAAACTCACCTAATCCCTGCCCTCTCGTGAATTAAGTGTTTCTGGCCATTTGATTTCGTTTGTTAAATTTTACTGACTGCCGATATAAACTAAATGCTAGGTTTGCTGCAAACTAGGCCTGAAACGCTCTTACTTTCTTTATAAAGGGAGTACAAAATAAATAGTATATTTTGGTTTCATTGTTTTGTTGAAAGAGCCAAGAAAACGCATTATACATGTGATAGATGGCAAACTTTCTAGGTTGTATATTACAACAAAAAATCCTTTTCTGTCTTTTTCTGTATGCATAGTCTTTCCTGTTGGTTGTAGATTACAACAAAATTATCAAAAAGAACCAAGAGCTCCCATTAAGCATATCATGGATGGCAAACTTTCTTCCTCCTTGTTGTCGATAGTTACATTTTTCCTTTTTTAGTATGCATGGTCCTTTTGACAGTATGGATTCCTCACTGTTTTCAAAGTTGCATTTTGTTCTCCCTTTTTTAGTATGCATGGTTATTTTATTGACCGCTTATTCTAGTTCATTAACTTTATCTGAGTTATTGGGGGGGGGGGCTTTTCTGAATTATTGAAAGGTACATTCCAAAACAAACTATTTATCTTGTACCATTCAACAATTCAGAAATTATTTTTGTTTCCATGTTTTTTGAAAGAGCCAAGAAAGCGCAATATACATGTGATGGATGGCAAAACTTTCATGGTTGTAGATTACAAAAAATTCCTTTTTTGTCCTTTTCTGTATGCATAGTCTTCATTAGCTATTTGGTTGTAAGTTCTTCCTGATTAACGAACAAGGCGAGACAAATCATTTGTTTCGCATTTTTATCAAAGGAACTAAGAGAGCCCACTAAGTGTGGGATGGCCAACAAACTTTCTTCCTTGTTTCTTCAACATGTTGTATTTGTGCTCCTTGTCTTCGGTACATGTGGTCGTGGTATCCATGTAATTTGCTATCTTTTTTCTTGATTAGGGAATAGAACCATAGTCAAAACAGTGTTGACATTGACCCCCTCCTCCCGTGAAGCTCGCGTGAGCGTCCAGGAGGTGAACCCTAGCACCCCCTCCAAGGTACCCCTCCTCACTCCCTCCTCCCTCGCCGTGCTAGGGGACGCGAGCGGGCGAAGCCCGGTCATTGGCGGCAGCGGCAGGGCTCCCTTGTCTCCTCATGCGGGGGATGCGGCATGGGTTGGATGCCTCGGTCCAGGGTGCGGCGTTCGGTGCTGGATGGAGTGGGCTGGCGACGGTGGCACGGCGGCACTGCGACATGCGACACTGAGGTGGTGCGGGCTGGAGATTGGTGGTGGTGGTGGTTGCTTCGCGGCGGTGCACCTTGATTTGCCTCTGGAGACACAGATCATGGGCAGCCTTCCTTACCATGGCTCGTTGGCGGCGAGGGGGGGGGGGTTGCAGCAGTTTGATGTGTACGCCTGTTGCCCAGTTGGGTCCTTACGGCTGGACGACAGCGCACGGGGCGGGAGGCCCCCTTCTGGCCATCCATGGCAGCATCGACGAAGGTTCTGTCCCCTCCTCTTCGGTGATGAGCAGTTGTCGGTTGTCTCGCGCTGGTCCGGACCAGCAGCCAGGGTGGGCCAAAACATGGTGGTTTCAGGGGGGTGCTGGTTGGAGGGACGGGGGCTTCGATGTCGAGCTTCCCGTCGCTGGCACAAGGGGTGTTGATCGTGGTCGTGGGCTGCTCCTCCCCATTCCCCTTTCCTCGGCCTAGTTTCTCTGCTCACGGATCTAACGTTGCTCGAGGCGGGGAGGTTGATGGCAGTCCTGACGGTAGTTGGGGTGCGAATCGGGTCAAAGTCGTGGCCTTTGGTGGTTCTTAGGGTGGTCTGGTTGCAAGGCGACGACCCTGGGGGTGGGAGGTGATACGTCTCTAACGTATCTATAATTTTTTATTGTTCCATGCTATTATGTTATCAATCTTGGATCTTTTATATAGACTTACAAGCAATTATATATCATTTTTTGGGACTAACCTATTAACTTAGTGCCCAGTGCCAGTTGTTGTTTTTTTGCTTGTTTTTGGTTTTGCAAAATATCAATATCAAACAAAGTCCAAATTCCATGAAACTTTTTGGAGATTTTTTCTGGACAAAAGAGAAACTAGAAGTTTTGGGAGAAGACTAGACGAGGGAGTGTGGGCCCACAACCAACCAGGGCACGCCCTAGGGGGCAGGCGTGCCCTGATGGGTGGTGGGGTCCACGAGGCTCGATTTTACCTAGCTCTGCCTCTATAAATTCTCTAAAATTGTAAAACCAACAAAGGAGTCCATGAAATACTTTTTCCGCTGCCACAAGTTCCAGAACCATGAGATGCCATCTAGAGGCCTTTTCTGGCACTACCGGAGAGGGATTTGATCACGGAGGGGGCTCTTCTGTTGGGGAACGTAGTAATTTCAAAAAAATTCCTACGCACACGCAAGATCATGGTGATGCATAGCAACGAGAGGGGAGAGTGTTGTCTACATACCCTCGTAGACTGGCAACGGAAGCGTTGACACAACGTAGAGGAAGTAGTCGTACGTCTTCCCGATCCGACCGATCCAAGTACCGAACGTACGACACCTCCGAGTTCTGCACATGTTCAACTCGGTGACGTCCCTCGAGCTCCGATCCAGCCGAGTGTTGAGGGAGAGTTTCGTTAGCACGACGGCGTGATGACGGTGATGATGTTCTACCGACGCAGGGCTTCGCCTAAGCACCGCTACGATATGATTGAGGTGGAATATGGTGGAAGGGGGCACCGCACACGGCTAAGGAACGATCACGAAGATCAACTTGTGTGTCATGGGGTGCCCCCTTGCCCTCGTATATAAAGGAGGGAGGGGGGAGGTGTGGCCGGCCCCTAGGGGTGCGCCTGGAGGAGTCCTACTCCCACCGGGAGTAGGACCTCCCCCTCTTGCCTTGTTGGAGAAGGAAAGGGGAAGGGGAAAAGAGGAAAGGGGGGCGCCGCCCCCCCTTCCTTGTCCTATTCGGACTAGGGGGGAGGGGGCGCGCGGCCTGCCCTGGCCGGCCCTCCTCTTCTCCCTTAGGGCCCATGTAGGCCCATTAACCCCCGGGGGGGTTCCGGTAACCCCCCGGTACTCCGGTAAAATCCTGATTTCACCCGGAACGATTATGATATCCAAATATAGGCTTCCATATATCAATCTTTATGTCTCGACCATTTCGAGACTCATCGTCATGTCCGTGATCACATCCGGGACTCCGAACAACCTTTGGTACATCAAAACACAAAAACCCTAATTACGATCGTCACCGAACTTTAAGCGTGCGGACCCTACGGGTTAGAGAACTATGTAGACATGACCGAGACACGTCTCCGGTCAATAACCAATAGCGGAACCTGGATGCTCATATTGGTTCCTACATATTCTACGAAGATCTTTATCGGTCAAACCGCATAACAGCATACGTTGTTCCCTTTGTCATCGGTATGTTACCTGCCCGAGATTCGATCGTCAGTATTCCAATACCTAGTTCAATCTCGTTACCGGCAAGTCTCTTTACTCGTTCCGTAATACATCATTCCGCAACTAACTCATTAGTTGCAATGCTTGCAAGGCTTAAGTGATGTGCATTACCGAGAGGGCCCAGAGATACCTCTCCGATAATCGGAGTGACAAATCCTAATCTCAAAATACGCCAACCCAACAAGTACCTTCGGAGACACCTGTAGAGCACCTTTATAATCACCCAGTTATGTTGTGATGTTTGGTAGCACACAAAGTGTTCCTCCGGTAAATGGGAGTTACATAATCTCATAGTCACAGGAACATGTATAAGTTATGAAGAAAGCAATAGCAACAAACTAAACGATCAAGTGCTAAGCTAACGGAATGGGTCAAGTCAATCACATCATTCTCCTAATGATGTGATCCCGTTAATCAAATGACAACTCATGTCTATGGTTAGGAAACATAACCATCTTCGATCAACGAGCTAGTCAAGTAGAGGCATACTAGTGACACTCTGTTTGTCTATGTATTCACACATGTATTATGTTTCCGGTTAATACAATTCTAGCATGAATAATAAACATTTATCATGATATAAGGAAATAAATAATAACTTTATTATTGCCTCTAGGGCATATTTCCTTCAGTCTCCCACTTGCACTAGAGTCAATAATCTAGATTACACAGTAATGATTCTAACACCCATGGAGCCTTGGTGCTGATCATGTTTTGCTCGTGGAAGAGGCTTAGTTAGCGGGTCTGCAACATTCAGATCCGTATGTATCTTGCAAATTTCTATGTCTCCCACTTGGACTAAATCCCGAATGGAATTGAAGCGTCTTTTGATGTTCTTGGTTCTCTTGTGAAATCTGGATTCCTTCGCCAAGGCAATTGCACCAGTATTATCACAAAAGATTTTCATTGGACCCGATGCACTAGGTATGACACCTAGATCAGATATGAACTCCTTCATCCAGACTCCTTCATTTGCTGCTTCTGAAGCAGCTATGTACTCCACCTCACATGTAGATCCCGCCACGACACTTTAGAACTGCACCAACTGACAGCTCCACCGTTCAATATAAACACGTATCTGGTTTGCGATTTAGAATCGTCCGGATCAGTGTCAAAGCTTGCATCTACGTAACCATTTACGATGAGCTCTTTGTCACCTCCATATACGAGAAACATATCCTTAGTCCTTTTCAGGTACTTCAGGATGTTCTTGACCGCTGTCCAGTGATCCACTCCTGGATTACTTTGGTACCTCCCTGCTAGACTTATAGCAAGGTACACATCAGGTCTGGTACACAGCATTGCATACATGATAGAGCCTATGGCCGAAGCATAGGAAACATCTTTCATTTTCTCTCTATCTTCTGCGATGGTCGGGCATTGAGTCTTACTCAATTTCACACCTTGTAACATAGGCAAGAACCCTTTCTTTGCTTGATCCATTTTGAACTTCTTCAAAACTTTATCAAGGTATGTGCTTTGTGAAAGTCCAGTTAAGCGTCTTGATCTATCTCTATAGATCTTAATGCCCAATATGTAAGCAGCTTCACCGAGGTCTTTCATTGAAAAACTCTTATTCAAGTATCCCTTTATGCTATCCAGAAATTCTATATCATTTCCAATCAGTAATATGTCATCCACATATAATATCAGAAATGCTACAGAGCTCCCACTCACTTTCTTTTAAATACAGGCTTCTCCAAAAGTCTGTACAAAACCAAATGCTTTGATCACACTATCAAAGTGTTTATTCCAACTCCGAGAGGCTTGCACCAGTCCATAAATGGATCGCTGGAGCTTGCACACTTTGTTAGCTCCCTTTGGATCGACAAAACCTTCTGGCTGCATCATATACAACTCTTCTTCCAGAAATCCATTTAGGAATGCCATTTTGACATCCATCTACCAAATTTCATAATCATAAAATGCGGTAATTGCTAACATGATTCGGACAGACTTAAGCATCGCTACGGGTGAGAAGGTCTCATCGTAGTCAATCCCTTGAACTTGTCGAAAACCTTTCGCAACAAGTCGAGCTTTGTAGACAGTAACATTACTGCCAGCGTCAGTCTTCTTCTTGAAGATCCATTTATTTTCAATTGCTTGCCGATCATCGGGCAAGTCAACCAAAGTCCACACTTTGTTCTCATACATGGATCCCATCTCAGATTTCATGGCTTCAAGCCATTTTGCGGAATCTGGGCTCACCATCGCTTCTTCATAGTTCGTAGGTTCATCATGATCTAGTAGCATGACTTCCAGAACAGGATTACCGTACCACTCTGGTGCAGATCTTACTCTGGTTGATCTACGAGGTTCGGTAGTAACTTGATCTGAAGTTTCATGATCATTATCATTAGCTTCCTCACTAATTGGTATAGGTGTCACAGAAACCGGTTTATGTGATGTACTACTTTCCAATAAGGGAGCAGGTATAGTTACCTCATCAAGTTCTACTTTCCTCGCACTCACTTCTTTCGAGAGAAACTCCTTCTCTAGAAAGGATCCATTCTTAGCAACGAATGTCTTGCCTTCGGATCTGTGATAGAAGGTGTATCCAACACTCTCCTTTGGGTATCCTATGAAGACACATTTCTCCAATTTGGGTTCGAGCTTATCAGGTTGAAGCTTTTTCACATAAGAATCGCAGCCCCAAACTTTCAGAAACGACAACTTTGGTTTCTTGCCAAACCACAGTTCATAAGGCGTCGTCTCAACGGATTTCGATGGTGCCCTATTTAACGTGAATGTAGCCATCTCTAAAGCATAACCCCAAAACTATAGCGGTAAATCAGTAAGAGACATCATAGATCGCACCATATCTACTAAAGTACGATTACGACGTTCAGTCACACCATTACGCTGTGGTGTTCCGGGTGGCGTGAGTTGCGAAACTATGCCGCATTGTTTCAAATGTAGACCAAACTCGTAACTCAAATATTCTCCTCCACGATCAGATCGTAGAAACTTTATTTTCTTGTTACGATGATTTTCAACTTCACTCTGAAATTCTTTGAACTTTTCAAATGTTTCAGACTTATGTTTCATTAAGAAGATATACCCATATCTGCTTAAATCATCTATGAAGGTGAGAAAATAACGATATCCTCCATGAGCCTCAACATTCATCGGACCACATACATTTGTATGTATGATTTCCAACAAATCTGTTGCTCTCTCCATAGTACCAGAGAACGGCGTTTTTGTCATCTTGCCCATGAGGCACGGTTCGCAAGTACCAAGTGATTCATAATCAAGTGATTCCAAAAGTCCATCAGTATGGAGTTTCTTCATGCGCTTTATACTCATATGACCTAAACGGCAGTGCCACAAATAAGTTGCACTATCATTATCAACTCTGCATCTTTTGGCTTCAACATTATGAATATGTGTATCACTACTATCGAGATTCATCAAAAATAGACCACTCTTCAAGTGTGCATGACCATAAAAGATATTACTCATATAAATAGAACAACCATTATTCTCTAATTTAAATGAATAACCGTCTCGCATCAAACAAGATCCAGATATAATGTTCATGCTTAACGCTGGCACCAAATAACAATTATTTAGGTCTAAAACTAATCCCGAAGGTAGATGTAGAGGTAGCGTGCCGACCGCGATCACATCGACTTTGGAACCATTTCCCACGCGCATCGTCACCTCGTCCTTGGCCAGTGTTCGCTTAATCCGTAGTCCCTGTTTCGAGTTGCAAATATTAGCAACAGAACCAGTATCAAATACCCAGGTGCTACTGCAAGCTCTAGTAAGGTACACATCAATAACATGTATATCACGTATACCTTTTTTCACCTTGCCATCCTTCTTATCCGCCAAATACTTGGGGCAGTTCCGCTTCCAGTGTCCAGTCTGCTTGCAGTAGAAGCACTCAGTTTCAGGCTTAGGTCTAGACTTGGGTTTCTTCTCTTGGGCAGCAACTTGCTTGCCGTTCTTCTTGAAGTTCCCCTTCTTCTTCCCTTTGCCCTTTTTCTTGAAACTGGCGGTCTTGTTGACCATCAACACTTGATGCTCCTTCTTGATTTCTACCTCCGCAGCCTTTAGCATTGCGAAGAGCTCGGGAATCGTCTTATGCATCCCTTGCATGTTATAGTTCATCACGAAGCTCTTGTAGCTTGGTGGCAATGATTGAAGAACTCTGTCAATGACACTATCAACAGGAAGATTAACTCCCAGTTGAGTCAAGTGATTATGATACCCAGACATTTTGAGTATATGTTCACTGACAGAACTATTCTCCTCCATCTTGCAGCTATAGAACTTATTGGAGACTTCATATCTCTCAATCCGGGCATTTGATTGAAATATTAACTTCAACTCCTGGAACATCTCATATGCTCCATGACGTTCAAAACGTCGTTGAAGTCCCGATTCTAAGCCATAAAGCATGGCATACTGAACTATCGAGTAGTCATCAGCTTTGCTCTGCTAGACGTTCATAACATCTGGTGTTGCTCCAGCAGCAAGCCTGGCACCCGGCGGTGCTTTCAGGACGTAATTCTTCTGTGCAGCAATGAGGATAATCCTCAAGTTACGCACCCAGTCCGTGTAATTGCTACCATCATCTTTCAACTTTGCTTTCTCAAGGAATGCATTAAAATTCAACGGAACAACAGCATGGGCCATCTATCTACAACAACATAGACAAGCAAGATACTATCAGGTACTAAGTTCATGATAAATTTAAGTTCAATTAATCATATTACTTCAGAACTCCCACTTAGAAAGACATCCCTCTAATCTTCTAAGTGATCACGTGATCCAAATCAACTAAACCATAACCGATCATCATGTGAAATGGAGTAGCTTTCAATGGTGAACATCAATATGTTGATCATATCTACTGTATGATTCACGCTCGACCTTTTGGTCTCAGTGTTCCGAGGCCATATCTGCATATGCTAGGCTCGTCAAATTTAACCTGAGTATTCTGCGTGTGCAAAACTGGCTTGCACCCGTTGTAGATGGACGTAGAGCTTATCATACCCGATCATCACGTGGTGTCTGGGCACGACGAACTTTGGCAACGGTGCATACTCAGGGAGAACACTTTTATCTTGAAATTTAGTGAGAGATCATCTTATAATGCTACCGTCAATCAAAGCAAGATAAGATGCATAAAAGATAAACATCACATGCAAACAATATAAGTGATATGATATGGCCATCATCATCTTGTACTTGTGATCTCCATCTCCGAAGTACCGTCATGATCACCATCGTCACCGGCGCGACACCTTGATCTCCATCATAGCATCATTGTCGTCTCGCCAATTATGCTTCCACGACTATCGCTACCGCTTAGTGATAAAGTAAAGCATTACAGCGCGATTGCATTCATACAATAAAGCGACAACCATATGGCTCCTGCCAGTTGCCGATAACTCGGCTACAAAACATGATCATCTCATACAATAAAATATAGCATCACGTTTTGACCATATCACATCACAACATGCCCTGCAAAAACAAGTTAGACGTCCTCTACTTTGTTGTTGCAAGTTTTACGTGGCTGCTACGGGCTTAGCAAGAACCGTTCTTACCTATGCATCAAAACCACAACGATAGTTTGTCAAGTTGGTGCTGTTTTAAACTTCGCAAGGACCGGGCGTAGCCACACTCGGTTCAACTAAAGTTGGAGAAACTGACACACGCCAGCCACCTGTGTGCAAAGCACGTCGGTAGAACCAGTCTCGCGTAAGCGTACGCGTAATGTCGGTCCAGGCCGCTTCATCCAACAATACCGCCGAACCAAAGTATGACATGCTGGTAAGCAGTATGACTTATATCGCCCACAACTCACTTGTGTTCTTCTCATGCAAATAACATCAACGCATAAAACCTGGCTCGGATGCCACTGTTGGGGAACGTAGTAATTTCAAAAAAATTCCTACGCACACGCAAGATCATGGTGATGCATAGCAACGAGAGGGGAGAGTGTTGTCTACGTACCCTCATAGACTGGCAACAGAAGCGTTGACACAACATAGAGGAAGTAGTCGTACGTCTTCCCGATCCGACTGATCCAAGTATTGAACGTACGGCACCTCCGAGTTCTGCACACGTTCAACTCGGTGACGTCCCTCGACCTCCGATCCAGCCGAGTGTTGAGGGAGAGTTTCGTCAGCACGACGGTGTGATGACGGTGATGATGTTCTACCGACGCAGGGCTTCACCTAAGCACCGCTACGATATGACTGAGGTGGAATATGGTGGAAGGGGGCACCGCACACTGCTAAGGAACGATCACGAAGATCAACTTGTGTGTCATGGGGTGCCCCTTGCCCCCGTATATAAAGGAGGGAGGGGGAAGGTGCGGCCGGCCCCTAGGGGTGCGCCTGGAGGAGTCCTACTCCCACCGGGAGTAGGACTTCCTCCTCTTGCCTTGTTGGAGAAGGAAAGGGGAAGTGGAAAAGAGGAAAGGGGGGCGCCGCCCCCCTTCCTTGTCCTATTCGGACTAGGGGGGAGGGGGCGCGCGGCCTGCCCTGGCCGGCCCTCCTCTTCTCCCTTAGGGCCCATGTAGGCCCATTAACCCCCGGGGGGGGGGGGGTTCCGGTAACTCCCCGGTACTCCGGTAAAATCCTGATTTCACCCGGAACGATTCCGATATCCAAATATAGGCTTCCAATATATCAATCTTTATGTCTCGACCATTTCGAGACTCCTCGTCATGTTCGTGATCACATCCGGGACTCCGAACAACCTTCGGTACATCAAAACACAAAAACCCTAATTACGATCGTCACCGAACTTTAAGCGTGCGGACCCTACGGGTTCGAGAACTATGTAGACATGACCGAGACACGTCTCCGGTCAATAACCAATAGCGGAACATGGGCGCTCATATTGGTTCCTACATATTCTACGAAGATCTTTATCGGTCAAACTGCATAACAACATACGTTGTTCCCTTTGTCATCGTTATGTTACCTGCCCGAGATTCGATCGTCGGTATTCCAATACCTAGTTCAATCTCGTTACCGGCAAGTCTCTTTACTCGTTTCGTAATACATCATTCCGCAACTAACTCATTAGTTGCAATGCTTGCAAGGCTTAAGTGATGTGCATTACCGAGAGTGCCTAGAGATACCTCTCCGACAATCGGAGTGACAAATCCTAATCTCGAAATACGCCAACCCAACAAGTACCTTCGGAGACACCTGTAGAGCACCTTTATAATCACCCAGTTACGTTCTGACGTTTGGTTGCATAATCTCATAGTCATAGGAATATGTATAAGTTATGAAGAAAGCAATAGCAACAAACTAAACGATCAAGTGCTAAGCTAACGGAATGGGTCAAGTCAATCACATCATTCTCCTAATGGTGTGATCTCGTTAATCAAATGACAACTCATGTCTATGGTTAGGAAATATAACCATCTTCGATCAACGAGCTAGTCAAGTAGAGGCATACTAGTGACACTCTGTTTGTCTATGTATTCACACATGTATTATGTTTCCGGTTAATACAATTCTAGCATGAATAATAAACATTTATCATGATATAAGGAAATAAATAATAACTTTATTATTGCCTCTAGGGCATATTTCCTTCATCTTCATCATCCTTGCTGCCCTGTGATAATATGAGTAGTTTACCACGGACCTATGGGTCCATAGTTAGTAGCTAGATGGCTTATTCTCTCTTTTTGATCTTCAATACAATGTTCTCCTTGGTGTTCTTGAAGATCTATTTGATGTAATGGAATTTTGCGGTGTGTTTGTTGGGATCCGATGAATTGTGAGTTTATGATCAGATCTATCCATGAATATTAAGGGTAACAATCATGCATACAAGATTTCAGCAAAGACTCAAATAATATTCATGGATAGAACTGATCATAAACCCACAATTCATCGGATCCCAACAAATACACCGCAAAAAGTCATTACATCAAATAGATCTCCAAGAACATCGAGGAGAACATTGTATTGAAGATCAAAAAGAGAGAAAAAGGCCATCTACCTACTAACTAAGGACCCGTAGGTCTGTGGTAAACTACTCACGCGTCATCAGAGGGGCAACAAGGATGATGAAGAACCCCTCCGTGATCGTTGCCCCCTCCCACAGAGTGCCGGAAAAGGCCTCTAGACTGGATATCGTGGTTCTGGAACTTGCGGTGGCTGGAAAAGTGTTTTGTCGACTCCCCTAGGGTTTTTGGGATTTTAGAGTATTTATAGAGGTGGAGGTCGGCGGAGAAGCTTCTCGTGACCCTCACTACCCACCAAGGCGCGCCTGGGCTCCCCGGCGCGCCCTGGTGCCTAGTGGGCCCCACGGGCCTCCTTCTGTTTGCTCCTTTGGCTCCCTGGGTGTCTTATGTCCAGGAAAAGTCTCCAAAAAGTTTTGCTGTACTTGGACTTCGTTTGGTATTGATATTCTGCAAAGTAAAAAAACAAGCAGAAAATAGCAACTAGCACTATGTCAATAGGTTAGTCCGAGAAAATGATATAAATTTGCTAGTAAATGAATATAAAACATCTAAGATTGATAATATAACAGCATGGAATAATCAAAAATTATAGATACGTTGGAGACGTATCAACATCCCCAAGCTTAATTCCCGCTCGTCCTCGGGTAGGTAAATGATAAAAACAGAATTTTTGATGTGGAATGCTGCCTAACATGTTAATCATACATTCTTTTCTTTTGTAGCATGGACATTTGGACTTTAGATGGTTCAAAGCAATAGTTTATAATTTACATGAGGACCTCAATACTCAAGCATATCAACAAGCAACCATGTCTTTCAAAATATCAACGCTAAAGAAAGCTATCCATAGCCCATTATGCTCAATCATTGATCCATTCATGAAACACACTCAAATATTAGCTATGCCCAATGCACAAGTATGATAATAGTGTTCCCTAGTTGGTGTTTTGTAAGAGAAGATGGAGACTCAATAAAAATAAAAATTACATAAAATTAAATAGATAGGCCTTTCGCAAAGGGAAGCCGTGATTTGTAGAGGTGCGAGAGCTCAAAGCTTAACTTGAGAGATAAAATTGTTTTGAGAGGCATGCTTTTCCTGTCAACGAAAGCGACCGAGAATTCCCAATACTTTCCATGCTAGATACATCATAGGTGGTTCCAAAACATAAAATAAACTTTATTCATTTTTCCACCATTCTTTCACAATCCATGGCTAGCCATATCCACGGGTGCCTTCCATACTAACACTTTCCAAGGAACTTATTATTGACAACATAAATAAAAAAATCATTTCGGGACTGGGCATCCCTATTATTTGCCACACTCTCGTGCAATGACAAGTGAATGAACACTCATCTTGAGAATAACACATCTAGCATGAAAAATATTGGCCACCCCCTGCCGCTTCATGAGCGGTACAGGCACACAAAGAGGAAATTCATTCTGAAAATTAGAGTTGGCACATACAAATTTACTTGTAACGGCATGTAAATACCACATATAGGTAGGTATGGTGGACTCATTTGGCCCAACTTGGTTTAAGGAGTTTGGTTGCACAAGCAGTATTCCCGCTTAGTACAAGGAAAGGCTAGCAAATAGATTGAGAAGCAACCAACCAAAAAATGAAAACTCTCATAAACAAGCATTGAACATAACTAACACTGAATAATGCACCACAAGTAGGAAGTAACTTCATTGCATAACTATTGACTTTCATGCTTGCATAGGGAATCACAAACCTTAACACCAATATTCTTACTAAAGCATAATTACCCACCAACATGACTCACATATTACTATCTCCATATCACAAAACTATTACAAGGAATCAAGTTTATAATATCCAATGATCTTCATGAAAGTTTTATCATATCCCTCTTGAATATATATCACTTTGGGACCAATTTCATATATTACCATTGCTACTAACAAGCTCTCAAACAAGTTTAAGTGAAGCATAAGAGCATAAATATTTCTTCAAAATTTTCATCTCTCAAAATAATATAAGTGAGGCATGAGAGGATATTTCTTTATAATTTTGCTAACTCTCAAAATAATCTAAGTGAAGCATGATAGCATTTCTTTAAAAATTAAATCACCACCATGCTCAAAAAGATCTAAGTTAAGTACTAGAGCGATTCCATAGCCCAAAAAATTTAAGTGAAGCACATAGAGCAATTCTAACAAATCATAGCATCATTATGACTCTCTCAAATACGTGTTTCCAGCAAGGATGATTATGGCAAACTAAAAAGCAAAACAAACAAAGACTCATATAATACAAGATGTTCCAAGCAAAACTCATGATACGTGACAAATAAAAATATAGCTCCAAGTAAAATTACCGATGGTCGTTAGAAGAAAGAGGGGATGCCTTTCGGGGCATCCCCAAGCTTAGTTTCTTGGTACTCGTTGAATATTACCTTGGAGTGCCATGGGAATCCCCAATCTTAGGCTCTTTTCACTCCTTATTCCTCCATCCATCGTGATCTCACGCAAAACTTGAAAACTTCAATCACACAAAACTTAACAAAACCTTCGTGAGATCCATTAGTATAATAAAGCAAATCACCATGTTAAGTATTGTTGCAAACCCATTCATATTTTATTATTGTATTATACCTACTATATTCCAACTATACCATGGATTATAGCCCCCGATACAATCCATAGATTCATCAAAATAAGCACACAATGCAATGAAAACATAATCTATCAAAATAGAACATTCTGTAGTAATTTGGACTTTGACCATACTTCTGTAACCCCCAAAAATCTGAAACATTAGGAAAACATAGGCAATTTGTACACCAATCATATGTAAAAACTATCAGAATTTTATCACGCTCTAGCGAATTTTAACAATTCTGCTACTGGACGCAAAAGTTTCTGTTTTCCAACGGGATCAAATCAACTATCACCTAACATGATCCTAAAGGCTTTACTTGGCACAAACCCTAATTAAAACATAAAAAACACAATCATAACAGAAGTATAATTGTGTAAATGTATAGAAGTAAAAAGTGAAAAAAAAATTATTCATTGGGTTGCCTCCCAACAAGCGCTATTGTTTTATGCCCTTAGCTAGGCATAATGCATAGATTCAAGTGTTGTCATCTTTCTTCATATTTTCCATAGATGTGTTTTTGTGAGGAGGTTTTTCAAACATAACATAAAACACACCATCCATAGAGATTTTAGCATTGTTAAGTTGCCCATCTGCATATCCCTTTGATTGCCGGCTACAATCCAAGAATATTGTTGATTAACATCACTGAAAACTTGTTGGATCACATCCAAAACGGGAACTTCCTTTTTAAGATTCTCATCAAAGATGTGATCATTGCCAAGCAAATGTCTTAATAAATAATTAATGTTGTAAAGGATCTCATCTATTACCGATTTTTCATGGTTCATACCATAAAAATCAATGATCTCTCTAGCTTCCCGCACCAGGTAATCAAACTCATTGATAAGGACAAGGGTAGCTATCTTCTTAGCTCTAGGAACTTTTATAAAAGGTAACTCGTTAAACAATCTTTGCAAGGTAGGATGAGTACGGATAATTCTTTTCTCAAGTTTAAGATCAAGTGCTGAAATAGCTTCCGCATAAGTTTTAGTTCTTCTAAGTATAGGAGCATCATCACAAGTCAAAGTTCCAACGGGATTAAATAATTCTTGGATGGCACATTTTCCTATAACATTCCCTTGTCCCAAAACAAAAAAAATTAGCATCCAGATTAGCAGAACATTAGATTTTAGGAGTTCTACCATCATATGTTTCTGCCATACCAAAATCACTCATGATGATAGGTTCAAAGCAAGCAAACAAGCAAACAAGAAAACGACAAACGAAAAATATTTTTGGTATTTTATTAAAAACTTTTTAGAAGTGGGGGAGATGAAAACGAGAGTCAAATGGCAAATAAAGTAATTGCAAGTAGATGAGAGTTTATGCGTACGTACTTGACAGATGTTGATGATGTTGTTGGGGAACGTAGCATGCAATTTCAAAAATTTCCTACGTTCACACAAGATCTATCTAGGAGATGCATAGGAATGAGAGGGGGAGAGCATCTTCATACCCTTGAAGATCGCAAAGCGGAAGCGTTTATCAATGCGGTTGATGTAGTCGTACACCTTCACGATCCGTCCCGATCAAGTACCGCAAGTACGACACCTCCGCGTTTAGCACACGTTCAGCTCGATGACGTCCTCGCCTTCTTGATCCAGCAAGAGGGGCGAAGTAGTGGATGAGTTCCGGCAGCACGACGGCGTGGTGACGGTGTTGGTGAAGAACAATCTCCGCAGGGCTTTGCCAAGCACAACAGAAACTATGACGAAGGATAAACTAGAGGGACGGGGTTGTCGGCACACGGCTTGGTGTTTCTTGATGTGTTCCAGGTGCTAGCCCTGCCCCTCTATTTATATGTTCAGCCCTCGGGTCAAAACTTAGTAAAAGCCTCCTCAAAGTCGGTTTTGCCCGCAAGGAAGAGTCCTTCTCGGACTTCCAGGACCAGGGCCAGACGCTAGAGTCTCCGGCGTTTGGCCCCCTGGCCTCCGCAAAACTCCTTTTGCACCGACCTAAAGCCCCGTGGGCTTCACCCCTTGGCCGAACCATATCATCCTATATATAAATCTTTACCTCCGGACCATTCCGGAGCTCCTCGTCATGTCCGTGGTCTCATCCGGGATTCCGAACAACATTCGGTCACCAACATACATAACTCATAGTGTATTATATCGTCAACGAACGTTAAGCGTGTGGACCCTACGGGTTCGAGAACTATGTAGACATGACCGAGACACCTCTCTGGTCAATAACCAATAGCGGAACCTGGATGCCCATATTGGCTCCTACATATTCTACGAAGATCTTTATCGGTCGGACCTTATGACAACATACGTTATTCCCTTTGTCATCGGTATGTTACTTTCCCGAGATTCGATCGTCTGTATCTTCATACCTAGTTCAATCTCGTTACCGGTAAGTCTCTTTACTCGTTCTGTAATACATCATCCCGCAACTAACTCATTAGTCACTTTGCTTGCAAAGATTCTTATGATGTGCATTACCGAGAGGGCCCAGAGATACCTCTCCGATACTCGGAGTGACAAATCCTAATCTTGATTCACGCCAACCCAACAAGACACCTTCGGAGATACCTGTAGAGCATCTTTATAATCACTCAGTTATGTTGTGACGTTTGATAGCACACAAGGCATTCCTCCGGTATCCGGGAGTTGCATGATCTCATAGTCAAAGGAATATGTATTTGACATACATGAAAGCAATAGCAATATAACTGAACGATCAACATGCTAAGCTAACGGATGGGTCTTGTCCATCACATCATTCTCCTAATGATGTGATCCCGTTATCAAATGACAAATCATGTCCATGGTTAGGAAACCTTAACCATCTTTGATCAATGACCTAGTCAAGTAGAGGCTCACTAGGGACTCAGTGTTTTGTCTATGTATTCACACATGTATTAAGGTTTCCAGTCAATACAATTCTAGCATGAATAATAAACATTTATCATGAATAAGGAAATATAAAATAACAACTTTATTATTGCCTCTAGGGAATATTTCCTTCAGTCTCCCACTTGCACTAGAGTCAATAATCTAGGTCACATCGCCATGTGATTAACACCAATAGTTCACATCGCCATGTGAATAACATCCATAGCTCACATCGCCATGTGACCAATACTCAAAAGGTTTACTAGAGTCAATAATCTAGTTCACATCGCCATGTGATTAAGACTTCAAAGAGTACTAAGGTGTGATCATGTTTTGCTTGTGAGAGAGGTTTAGTCAACGGGTCTGCCGCATTCAGATCCGTATGTATTTTCCAAATTTCTATGTCTACAATGCTCTGTATGGAGCTACTCTAGCTAATTGCTCCCACTTTCAATATGTATCTAGATTGAGACTCAGAGTCATCCGGATCAGTGTCAAAGCTTGCATCGACGTAACCCTTTACGACGAACTCCTTGTCACCTCCATAACTGAGAAATATATCCTTATTCCACTAAGGATAATTTTGACCGCTGTCCAGTGATCCACTCCTGGATCACTATTGTACCCCCTTGCCAGACACGTGGCAAGGCACACATTAGGTCTGGTAAACAGCTTGGCATGCTTTATAGAATCTATGGCTGAGGCATAGGGAATGACTTTCATTCTCTCTCTATTTTTTTGCCGTGGTAGGTGAGGGAGTCCTAGACTAAGGGGTCCTTGGGCGTCCGACCTATTAGACATGGGCCGAACTGATGGGCTATGAAGATACAAAGGCTGAAGACTCCACCTGTCGGGGATATACCCTGCGGTATGACCTGGCCGGAAGTATGACCCGTCCGGACATGGCGGCTCACAGAGACCCGGGTAGTATTTGGTGACTTACTGATGACCCCAACGGCGGGTTAGATGGATGACAAGGCCCAAGGCCCAGAAGGCCGGTTCATGTGATGGTGGGCCAGCTTAAGAGGAATACATAAGGAATATTCTCCTGCAAAGGAAGCAAGACTAGGATTCCACTTGTAATAGAGTAATCCTAATCCTACAAGGACTAGTCATGTAACCCGCCCCTTCAACTTATATAAGGAGGGGCAGGGCTCCCCAAAAGAGGGACAAGCAACAAGCAATAATCTCTAGGGCTAGACACAAAAGGGGAGCCGGCTTATGCGGCGGCTCTCTCATGAACATAATGAGATCTAGCCACAAACAACATGTAGGGCTATTACCGGATGATGTTTCCCGGGGCCCAAAGCTGTCTAAATCCTTGTCTTGTGCGTTGATCCGCCCTGCGTCTCTCATCCCGATCAACCCCTCTCAATCTACCACAAAGATGCGCTGGCCTCACGACTAAGTCCTCACACTAGGACATCTGCAGTGACAGTTGGCGCCCACCGTGGGGCTCGTGCACGGTGGTGTTGAGTTCTCGAAGGGATTTCTCCAAGGGATCGAGAAGCTCGCGATTGACCAGATGAAAAAAAGAGCCATACAGCAATCGCGCAGGATAATCCGGCATGGGCAAACTTGGGCAGGGTCGAAAAATTCATCGTTTTGTGATCAGAATGATGGTTAGCTCCTGAGTTTACATCACGAGGTTTGAGATCAAGAATTTAGGGTTCTATCAACCGCCGCCGCCGGATGTGACGAGACGATCTGTCGAAACTGCTTTTACGCTAAGTCCGAGATCGACAAGGAGTTAGTCTGTTGCACGCTTCAAGTCCCGAGGAG
This sequence comes from Triticum urartu, assembly GCF_003073215.2. Classification (NCBI taxonomy): domain Eukaryota; kingdom Viridiplantae; phylum Streptophyta; class Magnoliopsida; order Poales; family Poaceae; genus Triticum; species Triticum urartu. The sequence continues at coordinate 321,871,789 of NC_053026.1, forward strand.
ACCGGACGTGACGAGGCAATCGGCAACAGTCCAAGGGTTACCCGTGTGCAATCGGGCCAACCACTGAATCTCAGTATTCAACCTAGGTTGGTTTTATCTTAAAAAAAGGGAGGGGTCATTACGACCCGTAAATAGATAACGGCCCCGACCCGGATTCGCTGCATCGAAGCCCGCCTCCACGTCTTCCATGAAGAAGACCTCCAACAACGCCCTGATCAGCGGTGGAGCATGCCTCCATGCCCTTCCTGTTCCTGGGCCTCTCCGTTGCCGGCCAGACAGAGTGGCGGCCGGCTGGAGCAGCCGCGGACCCATCTTGGGGGCCTCACCCGTCGTTCACCTCTGCCAGAAGCTCACCGGCATACCTCGCCCCCGCTTTCAAGCCGTCGTGCCACCGCCGGTTGCGTCTAGAGCTGCCGCCGTAAGTCAGGATGGACCGCCGTGAGCGATTCAGCGCCGCTTCCAACTTGCTCACACCGTGAGCCACCACCTCCTCCAGTCATCTGCCACCGGCCGGCCTTGAGCCTTGGGCCACCGCATCTTCGCCGGCCTACGCCACTTCGAGCCGGCCCTGAGTCACTGTTGCTGTCCTCGAACCACCACTTCCACTGGCTGCGACCCTGCTGTCTGGCTGGGTTCACCCCGCAGCCATGGCATGCTCGCCTTCGTCTCCATTGGGGCCTCGCCTTGAGCGTCTGCTGCCTCCGTGGCTGAAACGAGCAACCGCACCACCAATTCGCCCCTGTGCCATGACCCACTATTGTTGCCTTCGTCGGTGTGTGCCCATCCACCGCCCAAGCCACATGCCTTTCGCGTAGACCCGCCTTGCGCCAAGTCGCCACTCCCGCGGACTTGACTCGCGTGAAGTCATGGCAACCGCCCGCCTCACTCCGCCGCGGTCCACCTCCGAGCCGTCATCGCTGTTTCAAGTTGCAACCGTCATGGATTTACTTCCTCAAGACGCCTTGTCACGAGCTTCTTCAACCGCGGCCCGCGCTGAGCCGGGCGCCTCGCCAATGAGCCGGCCAAAAACACCTCCAGAACTACTGCGACTTGAATCGTCGAGGGTCTCTTCACCTGCAGCCGCACTGAGCTGGCCCGGCTGAGCGACTCACCTCCGTCTTCACCTCCGCTGTTGTGGCCTCACATGGCTGGTACAGCTCCGCTACCGCCGAGTTGAACCGCCCCTGGTGCCCCGGCCCTGAGTCGCCAAGCCCCTCCGTCCAATCTTCTGTCGCCGGCTCACTGCTGCTATTGCTTGCCTCGCCGGCCGTGTCAGGCTCTCCACGGCGGTCCACCTATGAGCCGCCGCTTCGAGCGGCCGTCGCCTTCGCTCGCTCCACCGACCGCCTTGACCAGCCTCGGTCAAGCTCGAGCCACCGTCGCCTTCGCCTGCTCGGCCGTCTGCCAGTTCTGCGGCCACGTGAGGATGCCTCGCCCGCGAGCCGCCCGCGGCAGAGCCGCTGCCTCTGCGCCAAGGCCCCTACGATAAACTACACTCAGACGCAACCAACGACCCGGACTCGGAGTCCATGGCCATTATATCAGCCGCACTTGGCCACCTCTGCTTGAGCCGCCATGCGCCGAGCCATCAACTTCTGCTATGATCCGCCTCCACTACCTTGTCTCAGCGTTCCAAAACGCCATAACACGCTGTTCCGCCTGGGATTCATTGCTACACCCGTGGTCGGCCTCCCTCGCCACCACCTGAGGCGCCCGGTCGAGCCAACTGATGTTGTGAGCCGCCCGCTGCTGCAGGCCTGATTCTTCCGCTGCTGCGGTGACTCGTCGTATCACCGGCATGTGACGTCGACCCGCCCTGCGCCCTGCACCCTTCTGCTGCCGGGTCAGGCCAACCCAAGACGCCACCTCCGCTACCTTGGGGCGGGTCTCTCGCTTGCGCCCTGTCGCTGCTGCACCTGCAGGCCGCCTGCGCTGGCCTCCCGATGGCTCTAAGCCACTGCGGTTGAGCACCGCCGACGTGCCCCTACCGCCGTGGCTGTGCTTGGCGCTAAGCCGACACCTCACTTCGGCCTCGCCTCCAAGCTGTTGAGCCGCCACTTGCAAATTGGCGTCGGTCTATGGACGTTTCTACTACAACCCGGTCATTGAACCACCGCCAATGGTGGTCTACGGATGGAGTATATGACTCCGTTTATCATCCAGACAAATCAGGTGATATCCGTCCAGTCTATTTTAAAGAGTACATATTTAATTTCTTTGAGAACAATTAGTCTGGCTGGTAATATTTTTGCGTAGGACAATGATTCATTATAAGGGTGGTGCCATGTTGTGTTTATGGAGTGTTGATAACCCACAAGTATAGGGGATCAATTGTAGCCTCTTTCGATAAGTAAGAGTGTCGAACCCAATGAGGAGCTACAGGTGGAACAAATATTCCCTCAAGTTCAATCGACCATCGATACAACTCTACGCACGCTTATCGTTCGCTTTACCTAGAACAAGTATTAAACTAGAAGTACTTTATAGGTATTGTTGGATAGGTTTGCAAGATAATAAACAGCGTGTAAATAAAAAGTAGGGGTTGTTTAGATGAAGACACAACTAAGTTAGTTTTAGTAGAGAGCTTTTTGTTACGAGAAAGTTATTTGTCCCTAGGCAATCGATAACTAGACCGGTAATCATTATTGCAATTTTATTTGAGGGAGAGGCATAAGCTAACATACTTTCTCTACTTGGATCATATGAACTTATGATTGGAACTCTAGCAAGCATCCGCAACTACTAAAGATCATTAAGGTAAAACTCAACCATAGCATTAAAGCATCAAGTCCTCTTTATCCCATACGCAAACAACCTACTTACTCGGGTCTCTGCTTCTGTCACTCACGCCACCCACCATAAGCAAATCATGAACATATTGCAAACCCTATAGCAGGAATCCCTCATGCTTGCGCGACACGGAGAGCACCATAGGACAGCACCAATAATAAAACATGCAACTCAAACCAATCACGATCATCAATTAACCCATTGGACAAAACGGATCTACTCAAACATCATAGGATAGCCATACATCATTGGGAAATAATATATAGCGTTGAGCACCATGTTTAAGTAGAGATTACAGCGGCTAAGAGAGAGTTTACACCGCTGCATAGAGGGGGGAAGAGTTGGTGATGATGGCGGTGAAGTTGTTGGTGAAGATTGCGGTGATGATGATGGCCCCCGGTGGCACTCCGGCGCCACCGGAAGCGAGGGAGAGAGAGCCCCCCTCCGTCTTCTTATTCCTTGGCCTCCTCCCTAGATGGGAGAAGGGTTTCCCCTCTGGTCCTTGGTCTCCATGGCGTGGGAGGGGCGAGAGCCCCTCCGAGATTGGATCTGTCTCTCTATCTTTCTCTGTTTCTGCGTTCTCAGATTCTACCCTTTCACTGTTTTTTATATTCCCGGAGATCCGTAACTCCGATTGAGCTGAAATTTTAACACGATCTCTATCCGGATATTAGCTTTCTTGTCGCGAAAGAAGGGCACCAACCGCCTTAAGGGGTGGCCACGAGGGTCAGGGGCACGCGCCCCTGCCTCGTGGCCCCCTCGGGCATCGTCTCGCGTGGATTTTTCTTCCCAAAAATCATATATATTCCAGAAAAAATCTTCGTCAGTTTTTATCTCGTTTGGACTCCGTTTGATATGGATATTCTGTGAAACAAAAAACATGCCACAAACAAGAACTGGCACTGGGCACTGCATCAATATGTTAGTCCCAAAAATAGTATAAAAAATTGCCAAAAGTATATGAAAGTTGTAGAATATTGGCATTGAACAATCAAAAGTTATAGATACGACGGAGACGTATCAAGTGTGCATTAGCATCATCATGCACCGGTGTCCGCGCCCGCTTGTTACTGAAGGGGTGTACACAAGCCGCCGCCCGAGCAGCTCGATCTACATCGACTCGCTGGGACCGCATCCGCAATTGACTCGCCGTCCGCACGGCTCACCACATCTACAATTGACTTGCCCATATGTGCCGGCTTACAATGCCACGGCCGACTCGGTCGTGATTAATTTCAACTTCACCGTGGTGATCATCAACTCCGTGGTGGATAATTTCCGACCTAACAAATCAGGTGAAATCCATCCAGTATATTTTTATATTACATATTGCTTTCTTTAAAAAGAGCAATCACTCTGTCTTGTGAAGTTCTCCAATGCAGGACAAATTGTCTACTGCAAAAGGGACTATTATATAACTGAGGTGTTGAATAGCCCATACCGGTTTATGTCACGGTCAAATATGGAGAATCTCAAGACAACTCCTCGAGTCGCCTTGAGACTCGGGGGCTACGATGACATGACCCAGTAAATAATTGCCAGTTTAAAGCAGATTCAAGAACTCCAGGTCGTTGGAGGGAAGATAACCCGGTCCCGGAGGCTACCGCCATATTGGTAAAAATTTAAAGGCCGTCAGAAAATTTCCGGCTCAAAATGATGCTTCGGTTTACAATCCGGCTCAAGGTAAACCTGTGTCCCACAAATCTTTCAAGCTCTAAATATCTGGTTTGAAATTCCAGTTTAAAAAGAATTCATATCTTGCAAGTTCGAGTTTCCAGAAAAAAATTATAGGGACCAAAGAGAGTTTGTTGCACAACACAAACATAGGCACCCGGCGAGCACAGCTCAGAAATATATCACTTGGGTGCTTCAGGCTTATTGAGCTAAGTTATGATACAACTGTACGCACACTTATCGTTCGCTTTACCTAGAACAAGTATGAAACTAGAAGTACTTTATAGGTGTTGTTGGATAGGTTTGCAAGATAATAAAGAGCGCGTAAATAAAAAGTAGGGGCTGTTTAGATGAAGACACAACTAAGTTAGTTTTAGTAGAGAGCTTTTTGTTACGAGAAAGTTATTTGTCCCTAGGCAATCGATAACTAGACCGGTAATCATTATTGCAATTTTATTTGAGGGAGAGGCATAAGCTAACATACTTTCTCTACTTGGATCATGTGAACTTATGATTGGAACTCTCGCAAGCATCCGCAACTACTAAAGATCATTAAGGTAAAACCCAACCATAGCATTAAAGCATCAAGTCCTCTTTATCCCATACGCAAACAACCTACTTACTCGGGTTTGTGCTTTTGTCACTCACGCCACCCACCATAAGCAAATCATGAACATATTGCAAACCCTACAGCAGGAATCCCTCACGCTTGCGCGACACGGAGAGCACCATAGGACAGCACCAATAATAAAACATGCAACTCAAACCAATCACGATCATCAATTAACCCATTGGACAAAACGGATCTACTCAAACATCATAGGATAGCCATACATCATTGGGAAATAATATATAGCGTTGAGCACCATGTTTAAGTAGAGATTACAGCGGGTAAGAGAGAGTCTACACCGCTGCATAGAGGGGGGAAGAGTTGGTGATGATGGTGGTGAAGTTGTTGGTGAAGATTGCGGTGATGATGATGGCCCCCGGTGGCACTCCGGCGCCACCGGAAGCGAGGGCGAGAGAGCCCCCTCCTTCTTCTTCTTCCTTGACCTCCTCCCTATATGGGAGAAGGGTTTCCCCTCTGGTCCTTGGTCTCCATGGCGTGGGAGGGGCGAGAGCCCCTCCGAGATTGGATCTGTCTCTCTATCTCTCTCTGTTTCTGCGTTCTCAGATTCTACCCTTTCACCGTTTCTTATATTCCCGGAGATCCGTAACTCCGATTGGGCTGAAATTTTAACACGATCTCTATCCGGATATTAGCTTTCTTGCGGTGAAAGAAGGTAACCAACCGCCTTACAGGGTGGCCACGAGGGTTAGGCTCGTGCCTGCCCCCTTGGGGCGCGCCCCCCTGCTTCGTGGCCCCCTTGGGCATCGTCTTGTGTGGATTTTTCTTCCCAAAAATCATATATATTCCAGAAAAAATCTCCGTCAGTTTTTATCCCATTTGGACTCCGTTTGATATGGATATTCTGCGAAACAAAAAACATGCAACAAACAGGAACTGTCACGGGGCACTGGATCAATATGTTAGTCCCAAAAATAGTATAAAAAGTTGCCAAAAGTATATGAAATTTGTAGAATATTGGCATGGAACAATCAAAAGTTATAGATACGACGGAGACGTATCAACATCCCCAAGCTTAATTCCTGCTCGTCCTCGAGTAGGTAAATGATAAAAAAGATATTTTTTGATGTGAAATGCTACCTAGCATAATCTTGATCACATATCTAATCATGGCATGAATATTAAGATACGAGTTATTCAAAGCAATAGTCGATCATTTGACATAAAAACAACAATACTCTAAGCCTACTAATAAAGCAATCATGTCTTTTCAAAATAACATGGCCAAAGAAAGTTATCCCTACAAAATCATATAGTCTGGCTATGCTCCATCTTCACCACACAAAATATTCACATCATGCACAACCCCGATGACAAGCCAAGCAATTGTTTCATAATTTTGTCGTTCTCAAACCTTTTCAACTTTCACGCAATACATGAGCGTGAGCCATGGACATAGCACTATAGGTGGAATAGAATGGTGGTTCTGGAGAAGACAAAAAGGAGAAGATAGTCTCACATCAACTAGGCATATCAATGGGCTATGGAGATGCCCATCAATAGATATCAATGTGAGTGAGTAGGGATTGCCATGCAACGGATGCACTAAGAGCTATAAGTGTATGAAAGCTCAGACTGAAAACTAAGTGGGTGTGCATCCAACTTGCTTGCTCATGAAGACCTCGGGCGTTTGAGGAAGCCCATCATCGGAATATACAAGCCAAGTTCTATAATGAAAATTCCCACTAGTATATGAAAGTGATAACTCAAGAGACTCTCTATATGAAGAACATGGTGCTACTTTGAAGCACAAGTGTGGTAAAAGGATAGTAGCATTGCCCCTTCTCTCTTTTTCTCTCATTTTTTATTTTTTTTTATTTTCTCTTTTTTGGGCCTTCTTTTTTTGGCCTTTCTCTTTTTTTATTTTTTATTTTTTTCATCCGGAGTCTCATCCCGACTTGTGGGGGAATCATAGTCTCCATCATCCTTTCCTCACTGGGGCAATGCTCTAATAATGATGATCATCACACTTTTATTTACTTACAACTCAATATTACAACTCGATACTAGAACAAAGATATGACTCTATATGAATGCCTTCGGCGGTGTACCGGGATGTGCAATGATCTAGCGTAGCAATGACATCAAAAAACAGACAAGCCATGAAAACATCATGCTAGCTATCTTACGATCATGCAAAGCAATATGACAACAAATGCTCAAGTCATGTATATGATGATGATGGAAGTTGCATGGCAATATATCTCGGAATGGCTATGGAAATGCCATGATAGGTAGGTATGGTGGCTGTTTTTAGGAAGGTATATGGTGGGTTTAAGGTACCGGCGAAAGTTGCGCGATACTATAGAGGCTAGCAATGGTGGAAGGGTGAGAGTGCGTATAATCCATGGACTCAACATTAGTCATAAAGAACTCACATACTTATTGCAAAAATCTATTAGTCATTGAAACAAAGTACTACGCGCATGCTCCTAGGGGGATAGATTGGTAGGAAAAGACCATCGCTCATCCCCGACCGCCACTCATAAGGAAGACAATCAATAAATAAATCATGCTCCGACTTCGTTACATAACGGTTCACCAGACGTGCATGCTACGGGAATCACAAACCTCAACACAAGTATTTCTACAATCCACAACTACCCACTATCATTACTCGAATATCACCATCTTTATATCGCAAAACTATTGCAAGGAATCAAACATATCATATTCAGTGATCTACAAGTTTTATGTAGGATTTTATGACTAACCATGTGAATGACCAGTTCCTGTCATCTCTCTAAATAGATATAAGTGAAGCAAGAGAGTTTAATTATTTCTACAAAAGATATGCCCATGCTCTAACAAATATAAGTGAAGCAAAAGAGCATTCTACAAATGCCGGTTTTCTATGTAAAGAGAAACAGACAATCCAAACTTCAAATGATATAAGTGAAGCACATGAAGCATTCTATAAAGCCATACTCAAAAGATATAAGTTAAGTGCATAGAGCATTCTATAAATCAACCAAGGACTATATCATACCAGCATGGTGCAGAAAATAAAAATGAAAACTAAATGCAAAAGACGTCCAAGATTGCACATATCACATGAACGAAACGAATCCAAAAACGTACCGATACTTGTTGAAGAAAGAGGGGATGCCTTCCGGGGCATCCCCAAGCTTAGAAGCTTGAGTCTCCTTGAATATTTACTTGGGGTGCCTTGGGCATACCCAAGCTTGAGCTCTTGCCTCTCTTCCTTCTTCTCACATCGAGACCTTCTCGATCATCGAACACTTCATCCACACAAAACTTCAACAGAAAACTCGGTAAGATCCGTTAGTATAATAAAGCAAATCACTACTCTAAGTACTGTTACAAACCAATTCATATTTTGTTTTTGCATTTTGTCTACTGTAATATAACTTCTCCATGGCTTAATCCACTGATATAAATCGCTAGTTTCATCAAAACAAGCAAACTATGCATCAAAAACAGAATCTGTCTAAAACAGAACAGTCTGTAACAATCTGAACATTCACCATACTTCTGATACTTGAAAAATTCTGCCAAAATTAGTAACAATAAAAAATTTGTATAGAAAGGCAGTTCAAAAAGAATCAGAACCATTTGACGTTCCAGCTAAAAAATGTAAAATCGCGCACTACAGCCAAAGTTTCTGTCATGCACCGTACAAACCATCAAGCAAATGTAAACATCCTAAAGGCAAACCTTGTCACATTATTTTTATAATACAATGGAATTATACAAGGGGATAATTATTTTTATTGAAAAGTTTTTGTAATTAAGATTCACAAAGTTTCCGTGAGCATGAACAAAGTTCAAGGAGCTCTCCCACTTCAACAATGCTTGTCCTTCTCACTTTCACTTTCCTTTTTGAAAAAGTTTTGGGTTCCCCTCTTTATTTTTGTTGTTTTTAAACTATATCAAAGCACTCAACAGAAATAAATGACTCTCTAAAACTTCCGGGTTGTCTCCCTGGCAGCGCTTTCTTTAAAGCCATTAAGCTAGGCATATAGTGCTCAAGTAATGGATCCACCTGGATCCCAAGGTATATCAAAGCCAATTTTAATTAACAATGATTTGTAATTTTGTAGTGAGCACAAAGTAACATATATAATATAATGAAGAAGTCTAACTCTCTTCCTATGCATCGGCATGTCATAAAAGAACAATTCATGCACACATAGTAAAGGCCAATGCATAGTATAAACAGTTTCTTGCAATTTTATCGTGTGGGAAACATAGAGTGGTGGAGATATAGTTCCTCTCTCATAATAATTGCAAGTAGGAGCAGCAAGCACATGCATATTATATCTATCAAAATCATCATGTGTAATAGTAAAAGGCAACCCATCAATATATTCCTTAATAAGGGCAAACTTCTCTGATATAGTGTAGTCGGGAGAATTCAAAAAGATAATAGGACTATCATGCGTGGGTGAAATAGCAACAATTTCATGTTTAACATAAGGAACTATAGCAAGTTCATCTCCATAAGCATAATTCATATTGGCATCTTGGCCACAAGCATAGCAAACATCATCAAAAAGGGATATTTCAAAAGAATCAACGGGGTCATAGCAATTATCATAGCATTCATCCTTCGGTAAGCATGAAGGGGAATTAAACAATGTATGAGTTGAAGAGTTACTCTCATTAGAAGGTGGGCACGGGTGATCAATTCGCTCTTCCTCCTTTTGTTCTTCGCTCTCTTCCTCATCTTTTTCATCCAATGAGCTCACAGTTTCATCAACTTCTTCTTCCATAGATTCCTGCAAAATATTAGTCTCTTCTTGGACAGCAGAGACTTTCTCAATAAGCGCATTAATTTCGTAATTGTATTCATAATTCTCGTAACAATATTTCAGGATAGCTAAATTTTCAGGTCTATAAACCGAATCATCAAAATCTTCAAACTCTTTAAACATAGATTCAATTTCATAAGCACCCATAAAAGCAACAAATTCTTCTATTTGTTCCACATCATAGTAATCATATATACCTCTAGCATAAGAAGCCAAGGTTTTATTATCATTAAATTCGCATGAAAAGGGAAGGTGTGGAGCCTTCATCCTAGAGCAACAAGTATAATCATATCTCAAGCATACTTGCCGAGCATACCAGTTCAATATATGAATTTGATCCCATAATAGTTTCCCTTTTTGTGTCAAGCGGTAATCCGTAAAGTATTCACGTTGATCCAACGTTACTCCCATTACATAATTGAATGGGGTTTTCTCAGGATTATTAAAGTAGTACATAATATCTTTCACATAACCAGCATAGAGGGTTTTAGGAGGTTCCCCATCTCCATGAGCAGAAAGTACACCTAATTTTTTTGGTATTTCGTGTCCCATATCCAAAACTAAAGATAAAGAACAACTAAGAACAGCAAATAAAATTTACTTAGTGATAAAGCAAACAAGCACACATGAGAATATTCACCCCACGCTATTGCTCCCCAGCAACGGCGCCAGAAAAAGGTCTTGATAACCGACAAGTATAGGGGATCAATTGTAGCCTCTTTCGGTAAGTAAGAGTGTCGAACCCAATGAGGAGCTAAAGGTAGAACAAATATTCCCTGAAGTTCTATCGATCACCGATACAACTCTACACACGCTTATCATTCGCTTTACCTAGAACAAGTATGAAACTAGAAGTACTTTGTAGGTGTTGTTGGATAGGTTTGCAGGATAATAGAGAGCACGTAAATAAAAAGTAGGGGATGTTTAGATGAACACACAACTAAGTTAGTTTTAGTAGAGAGCTTTTTGTTACGAGAAAGTTATTTGTCCCTAGGCAATCGATAACTAGACGGGTAATCATAAGCTAACATACTTTCTCTACTTGGATCATATGCACTTATGATTGGAACTCTAGCAAGCATCTGCAACTACTAAAGATCATTAAGGTAAAACCCAACTATAGCATCAAAGCATCAAGTCCTCTTTATCCCATACACAAACAACCTACTTACTCGGGTCTGTGCTTCTGTCACTCATGCCACCCACCATAAGCAAATCATGAACATATTGCAAACCCTACAGCAGGAATCCCTCACGCTTGCGCGACACGGAGAGCACCATAGGACAGCACCAATAATAAAACATGCAACTCAAACCAATCACGATCATCAATTAACCCATTGGACAAAACGGATCTACTCAAACATCATAGGATAGCCATACATCATTGGGAAATAATATATAGCGTTGAGCACCATGTTTATGTAGAGATTACAGCGGGTAAGAGAGAGTTTACACCGCTGCATAGAGGGGGAAGAGTTGGTGATTATGGCGGTGAAGTTGTTGGTGAAGATTGCGGTGATGATGATGGCCCCCGGTGGTACTCCGGCGCCACCAGAAGCGAGGGCGAGAGAGCCCCCCTCCTTCTTCTTCTTCCTTGACCTCCTCCCTAGATGGAATAAGGGTTTCCCCTCTGGTCCTTGGTCTCCATGGCGTGGGAGGGGCGAGAGCCCCTCCGAGATTGGATCTGTCTCTCTATCTCTCTCTGTTTCTGCGTTCTCAGATTATACCCTTTCACCGTTTCTTATATTCCCGGAGATCCGTAACTCCGATTGGGCTGAAATTTTAACACGATCTCTATCCGGATATTAGCTTTCTTGCCGCGAAATAAGGGCACCAACCTCCTTAAGGGGTGGCCACGAGGGTCAGGGGCACGCGCCCCTGCCTCGTGGCCCCTCGAGCATCGTCTCGCGTGGATTTTTCTTCCCAAAAATCATATATATTCCAGAAAAAATCTCCGTCAGTTTTTATCCCGTTTGGACTCCGTTTGATATGGATATTCTGCGAAACAAAAAACATGCAACAAACAGGAACTGGCACTGGGCACTGGATCAATATGTTAGTCCCAAAAATAGTATAAAAAGTTGCCAAAAGTATATGAAAGTTGTAGAATATTGGCATGGAACAATCAAAAGTTATAGATATTATGGAGACGTATCAAGTGTGCATTAGCATCATCATGCACCGGTGTCCGCGCCCGCTTGTTACTGAAGGGGTGTACGCAAGCCGCCGCCCGAGCAGCTCGATCTACATCGACTCGCTGGGACCGCGTCCGCGATTGACTTGCCGTCCGCGTGGCTCACCACGTCTACAATTGACTTGCCCATATGTGCCGGCTTACAATGCCATGGCCGACTCGGTCGTGATTAATTTCAACATCACCGTGGTGATCATCAACTCCGCGGTGGATAATTTCCGGCCTAACAAATCAGGTGAAATCCATCCAGTATATTTTTATATTACATATTTCTTTCTTTAAAAAGAGCAATTACTCTGTCTTGTGAAGTTCTCCAATGCAGGACAAATTGTCTACTGCAAAAGGGACTATTATATAACTGAGGTGTTGAATAGCCCATACCGGTTTATGTCACGGTCAAATATGGAGAATCTCAAGACAACTCCTCGAGTCGCCTTGAGACTCGGGGGCTATGATGACATGACCCAGTAAATAATTTCCAGTTTAAAGCAGATTCAAGAACTCCGGGTCATTGGAGGGAAGATAACCCGGTCCCGGAGGCTACCGCCATATTGGTAAAAAATTAAAGGCCGTCAGAAAATTTCCGGCTCACAATGATGCTTCGGTTTCAATCCGGCTCAAGGTAAACCTGTCTCCCACAAATCTTTGAAGCTCTAAATATCTGGTTTGAAATTCCGGTTTAAAAAGAATTCATATCTTGCAAGTTTGAGTTTCCAGAAAAAATTATAGGGACCAAAGAGAGTTTGTTGCACAACACAAACATAGGCACCCGGCGAGCACAGCTCAGAAATATATCACTTGGGTGCTTCAGGCTTATTGAGCTAAGCTATGATTACCCTTTGATCCGGCTCATAGCCACATTTACAGATCATTTGGGGGATTCATGTTCAAACATAGGTTGTATTCGAACCAAAGAGAACATAGTTGTCGGTACCCTCTTGATCGGCGCAATGCCAAACTCGCTAGGGGGCTTCTTGATCGTATTCGAATCATAGCTTAACCCCTTTTGGGTCCGACTTGGATCGTATTCGAAACAGGGTCTTTAAAAACCTCTCAAGGTCATTTGGGGGCTTCCTGTTCAAACATAGGTCGTATTCGAACCAAAGAGAACATAGCTGTCGGTACCCTCTTGATCGGCGCAACGCCAAAGCCACTGGGGGCTACATGATCATATTTGAATCCTAGCTTAACCCCTTTGGTCCGGTTTACTGATCGTATTCGAATCAGAAGCCTCAAATTATTCTTTCTATTTTGCTTAAGTCTTTTTTTGTAAACAGTCTTTTGGGTTTGTCTTGAGACTTTTTGTTCATATCTGAAGCATATATGTGGTTTCGATTAACCCAACTTGACTATGGATGATAAGTCACCATATATGACAAACATCATACATTTGGAAGTGAGTGGCTTCTAAAGATTGGGTTATCACCCTTACTACACAGCTATCCTAAACTGGCAGTACGATTCAATATCACAGGAACCGGTTTTTTCAAACCGGTTCATATTATTCAAATCTTTAATAGCCAACATGGCTGGATTTTTATTATGGTTATCAATAACTGTTGAAGATATGCCCTAGAGGCAATCATGTATGATGATATTTCCTATGTGTTTATGAATAAAGATAGTCCTTGGACATTATCAATGATGTATATCAGCAAGTACGTGACTTGTTTGTGGGACTATGCATTGTATGATGACTGTCCTAAAATGTCCCTAGTCGAAAGGGCAGTGTGGACGCGCAGCCAACTAGACTAGCATATGACACGGTCGATGGCTTGGTTTCACTAGCCATGGAGCATTGGATGCTAACCAAATAATATGGACTTGGAAGGATCTGGTCGGATTCGACGTAGTCGGATCCGAGTCGAGATAAGGTCCGAGTCGGACAGACCCAACTATGAGACGCAACGATATGTCATCTGTGAGTCTCTAGTACAACATATGTTCTATGTCCTAAGACCTGAGCTGATGCATGTACTCGGGATGGTGACAGACTTGCTTTGGGCCGACCAAATGCTAGTCCGTAACTGGGTAGTCTTAAAGGTAGGTTTCGGGTTTGTCCAGAACCATGCTGCGAGGCGTGGTCGAGCAAGATGGGATTTGCCCCTCCGATCAGGAGAGATATACTCTGGGCCCCTCGTGTGATCCCACCAGGATAAGCATGGCCATGCGACAAGGATTATGAGATAATCCGGTTTGTGGTCGGCATCACTGGAATGAGAAAGAGGTCGGGCTAGCACAAGGATGACAGACTCGCTTTGAGCTCGACAACATATATCATGTGGCAAAAGGAATGGAAGTGTGATGTACAGGTTCGCTAACCAGCTTCATAGTATGCTTGGTGTTCGGCATGCCTTGCTAGAGGCCGCTACCAACCGTGCAGTTTGGAGGTGATCCGAACTGCGACCAAGCCGACTTGAACCTAAGGGGTCGCGCGCTTAAGGGAAGGAACCTACAAGGTCGGATCCAAGGACACTGGTCGGATGTGATCCAAACTGTATTCAGATTGTGGCCGAGTAGACTTATGGGCTTTAGGGTCCGTGTGAGGCCCAAGTGTTGAGCCCGCGACGGACGCCTATATGTAGTGGAGGTGCCGCACACTCACGCAGTTGATCGCTTCGGCGCTGTCACTAGGGTTTGCATGTGTTGCGAATAGACACCTCCACTCGCCGGCGGTTGTGTGATCGGACCTAGGAGTTCGCCGCACGACGTTCCTCCTGCACGCGCGGATACCGTTAGAGGCGGTGCACTTGCGCTGCTCCGGCGAACCTGTACGTGTGAACCGACCACCGGTTGTACGAGGGAGATCAGACAAGGAGGAGACGATCCATGCGGACGCGCTGCCCCAACTCTTCTTCCGCTGCACGACACTGCGCGTCTAGTGGTAACGAACTGTGATCTATCTCCCGTAGCATGTTCTTGGTTGTTCTGCGCGTAGGAAATTTTAATTTGCAGTCAACGCACCCTACCGTAGATCCCAACAGTGGTATCAGAGCCTCTGCTATAGGATTTGGATTCAGATCGTATGCATATTAGATATGTGGAGGCAATAGATGAGATCTGTTGTCATTGATAAGATTGGCTGTGTGCACGGTTGATGAGATCAACTGCACATGGGGATCGATGTGGCTATGTTTTCTCTTGATTGGGATCGATGACGTCATGACACGATCTACCCCTACCGGTCGGTTATCTGCCATCGGGGTTAACAGTGAAATGTAAATCTGAATCGGATTCGCGATGATCGATGAGATCGGTCAGATCAGAGAATTTGGCCTGATCGGAGTTCAGATGTGATCTGTAATTTCCGAAAACCGGTAGCGCCTTGTGCGTAGCGCCTTGTATTTCGTACACGATCACTCAAACCGATAGAATGCGATTCTATGCATAACTTTATTTCGCAGGGTTTGATGTGAATAGTATGGCTCATGTGTATGTGATGCATGTGTGTAAATTATACATGGCCTGCATGTCATGTTTGGCAGCCGACATGAGCCAAAGTGTTGTCATTATATTGTATAACGACCTGCGTGTCGACTTGTGACTCTATGTAAAATTCATTACTAGTTGTAGTAGTTGGATAATAGAGATCAGGTTGGTGGCTTGGCGTCCTGGCGTGACAAACAAGATGGAGTTCCTAGATGGTCATCGGAGTCGGAGCCAACCTGGAAGAACATCCATGAAGGAGCCATACTATTTCACAATATGTGTTTATTTGTGATTGTTATGCCTCCTTGTTTTCTATTCATGTTAGAATGGTAGAAAGATCCCTCATGAATATCAAGCGAATTGCCATCCCCGATGTTGCACCTTCGCACGTCAAGTACGTCTAGTAGTGGGCTCATAAAATTGGGGTGTTGCTAGGTGTCCTTGAACTGAAGGGTTCGTGTCGGACACGGACATGCACTGCATTAGGTTGACTTGACAGGGCTATCAAAACGGTTTTGGGCCTTGTGGCAAAAGAGGTCAGGAGTCAGGGTATGAGATACCTACCCAACCGACAGGAGTCGTATAGAGATACATTAGCAAGGAGTTGCTTACCGGATAGGCATGTTGTCTAGCAGTGATGCTAAAGCTCACTAGTTGCATGTGCTATTCGGATCCTAAATCACTGAGAGATTGCGGAGGGATGCTGACTTGAGTGGGAGTATTTCTGTTTAAGGCTAGAATTACTCTACATAAACACATTGCTTAGTGATTGCATATTTTTCTGTTGTAAATCAATGGCACCACCTGCTCCACCCAACTTTGCATTGAAATCAATTCTGGAAAAGGATAAACTGAATGGAACAGACTTTACTACCTGGTATAGAAATTTGAGAATTGTTCTCAAGCATGATAAAAAAGAACATTGTAACATCCCAAAATTCTAAATTTTGGAATGTTATAATAAATAGATAGATTTGATTGATTGTTTGATTGATTGTCTGAAAGTGAGTGAATTCAAAACTTTTTGAAAGTTAAATGAGAGGGAATAAAAGGACTTTCCCAAACTTTCATATTTGCTTTGTGATCTCCATGAATTCAAATTATTTTCAAATACAAAACCCTTGAGCGAAGATGATATGACTTCTTCCATTTAAATTAAATGAAAGGGTATTTGAAAATAATTGAATTTCATTTGGAAATATTTCAATTCATAAACTTCATGCAGCTCAATGATTTTCATGAGAGAAGATAAAATGACTTCTTCAAATTATATGAAATATGAGTTGGGAGTTCAAAGAATTAAATTCAAAGTTCTTTTGAATTTATTTTCAATTTGGAGTTATTTGAGTTTTATTCAAATTATTTTTCCCAAAAATAAAAATATATGGAAAATAGGGTAACATGATTCCCTACAATAGAAAATTGGAGAAAAATTAATTTGAAATCATTTTGGTATTTTTAAAATGATTTTTGTTGGATTTTAATAGACCAGTAGCACTCTTTGAATTATCTGAATTTGTGCGGATTTTATTTGGCATTATAAAAATGTCCATGTTGTAGAAAATCTCTTTCTGCAAATTTTGGTATATTATATGCCTATATAATATTTTCTTTTATTTTGTTTTTATGATTATGTGTGTCTGGAAAAAAAAATCCCGGGGGCCAACTGGGCCGAAGCCCAGCCAGCCGGCCCAAGTCGCCGCCGCCTCCTTCCTCCCGTGCTCCACCCGGACTCGCCGGAGTCCGAGCGAGTCACGCCGGCCGTCGCCCCTCCTCCACGCCACCACTTCCCCTCCCCTCGCCCTTATAAGGCCAACCCTGCCGCCCGAGCCCCTCTCTCTCCTCCCCGCTCTCGCATCGCCGCCGCCGCGGCCAGATCCGCCGCCGCGGCCAGATCCGCCGCTGCCGCCGGACGCCGCCGCCCTTGCGCTCGCCACCGCGCCGCGCCCCGCCTGCTCGCCTCATTGCCGCGCTGCCGCTGCAGTCCCGCGCCGCATCCGCCGTCGCCTGCTGCCGCGCCGCATCCGCCGTCACCTGCTGCCGCACCGGAGCCGCCGTCTTGTCGCGCTGCCTCGCCGGAGTAACCACCGCCATCGTCGGTTTATTTCCTCCGAACCGGTATAAACCAATTTAAACCGCCCGGTTCGCCGATTTTTCTTTTAGTTTAGTTTTGTTTAAAACCCGTTTTGTTTAGGTTTAATTATATAGAGAACGTCCGCTGTTTAGATCTTATAAACAAACGTTCGCTTTTTAGTCTTTTTCTTTTTCTTTTAGTTTTCTGCCAGGGACTCGTTTGTGAATATATTTTTACAGATTGGCCCCTGATTTTCAAACGATCATTACTTTTTACTCGTTTATCCAAATCCAACGAAACCAACGCTCACGTCTTCGTTATGATCCCCTCTTTCCATTAATCCAACTCAAACATGTTTTTGAAAGTTTTAAAATTTGAATTCAACCAGTTTTGTATTCAAACTTCGTTTGATCATAACTTGAGTTTCATAACTCCGATTTAGTTGATTCTTTTTGCAAATCGAAGCTCTTGACCTAAACTTTCTGATAAGGCCAAATTCATATAATTTTGGTACTGTTAGAAATTGTTTTATGTTGCAAGAGTTATTTTCTTGGTTTTGATGTTTTCTGAATTGTCTTCTTCGATCTTTCTGATCTTTGAGTGATTGCTTATGTGTGGTTACTATTGCTTGCTTACGATAGATTGACCGGAGTGAGACGAGTAGATCTATCAAGAGTTTTGAGTGCGAATCATCTTCATCAACATTGCAGGCAAGTTCACACTTTGATCATATCCCCTTTCATACCCAGTTTTTATGCATTAGTTTCACCCTCAAACATTGCATGAGTAGGATTGATAACATGTGGGTATTGGGAAGTAGTTGATGAGGTAGGAACCTATTGCCCTGCATTCAAACCTTGGGAGTTACTATTAAGTTATGCTTACATTGCCATGCTATGCTCGTAGACGTGGATTGGGTTTGAGAGTATTTCATGACAGATGTGAGATTGTTAATTAATGGTTCAACTTAAGGTGACAACTTTAATACACATCTGGGTGGATTGCTAGGGGCACCCTGGGGATATACCAGTGGACTTGCCCAGACACCTGGGGAAATACCAGTGTTGTCCTAGGAGATCCCGGGGATATACCCTGTGATCATCCTACGGTCCGCCACCCAGGCTCAAAGGGATCATAAGATTATTCATGCTAGAAACTTCCGTGTGCAGCCACAAGCTATTATGGGCTCTAGCATAGTTGATTAAGTCGTGCGAACTCTTACAGTGGTAGACTAGCAGATGTAGGGGTTGTAGGTGGAACGGTCTACCCATCGTAAGGTGCAAACGCTTCTGAAAGACTATGTCTCGGTCATCCGTTTCTCAAACACCTTGTAGTGCGAGAAATCCAACGGAGGAGATCGGGTCTTGTGGGGAAAAGTGCGCAAACCTCTATAGAGTGTACAAACTAATCATGATTAGCCGTGTCCCCGGTTATGGACCTCTTGAGTCTCTGGTACTTGGGTTATCCTGTTGATCTCATCACGTTACTTTAAATTAAGTTTGTTGGGTTTAAAGATGTTATTTAATTGGGATTGAGAATGCTGTCAACCATTCTCAATGTTCAACAACCACCATGATAGTTAAATAAAATTTATTCCTTTGTAGTAGGGAAAAATTGGCTTTTCGCAAAAACTATAACCATAGAGCTTTTCCACCAGCCAAATATCATGTAGTGATAGCCATTGTTCATCATTTCTCTCTATGGTGTGAATTTGCCAGTACATTCAATGTACTGACCCTTTGTGGCTGCAATGTCTCATGTTGCAGGAATCTTACGACAAGTAAGTGATACGTTAGGGTTATGATTTCTACACTCAACTTTGCCGTTGGTGTTGATGGGAATCCACAACCTATTTACTTCCGCTATTTGGATTGAGGTAATAGTATTTACGTTACTTTTTACATGTGATTTACCTCTGTTATAAATCCTCGAGTACTGTGTGTGTCAGCATACCGATCCAGGGATGACACTTAAGCACAGAGACTTGATCCATTCGGGTCGGGTCGCTACAAGATGGTATCAGAGCACATGTTGACTGTAGGACATGACCCTAGAAACTGGCAAGCCCATAGCAAAGATTTTTCTCTAAAACTTTACTCTTCAAAAGGGTCTTTTACCTCTCTTCTCTTCTGAGCTTATTCAAATATCCCCTTTTAGTGAGACCATACCCCCTTTTCCCTTTTGACCCCACGAAGATTCGACTAATGAGACCACTCCAAGATGTACAAGATATCGGACAACCGAGACCATTCGGAATGAAGAGGATTTTACCATACATTATGATAATGGAAACTACAAACTATTGAAGACTCTGAAGACTAGGAAAATTGGAGGCTCTGAAGAATTTCCAGATTTGTGTGACCTAGGAAGGCAACCCTTATGGAACTTGGCAGACTATGGAAGTTGTCAATACCCGAGATCAAGGTGTATCGGAGAAAGACCGGAGCATGGAGCATGAGAACTCAAAGTTTTGTCAAGAAAACCCTAAGGCAGGAGATATCAACTATGGAAGATAGCTCATGGCAATGACAAGGGCAGAAACACGGTTATCCGTGATGTCATCACCGCTGATGCTATTGTCACCGTGCTGAGTTAAGGATGCATTTCTTCAGAATGGATTTGATGGAAGAAGGCTGATGGAGCATCTATCAGCAGAGATGAAGTTTTAACCTTAGCCGCTGTATCACCAGGATCTGGAGTAGTACATCAAGAAGTTTAAAATGGAGCTCCAGGAAGTCGTATTAGACAAGGAAGTATTTCATGAGGAATTGAGGACCCTGAAGATGAGAGTAGCCAAGCTGGAGGAGTTACAACCTCGAGATACTGGAGATTTGTCAGGAACTGAAGGACAGTATGACCATGGTTCATGCGAAGGATGTTGAAACCTAGAAGTTGAAATGCAACTCCGGAATATTAAAGGATGTCACGAGAGACTTCGCGTCAACAGAGTTGATCTGGCAAAAGAACTTGAGAAAGACAAGCATGATCGGAAGAAGCCATTGGAGGCATGAACAAGACTTGAAGAGTTAGACGACGTTGAAGATTTATTGACCTTTAGAAGACCAAACCCCAGTTATATACCTACGTTAGATGCGATGTTTGTGAGCTGTCATTTGTTTGATGTTTTTCGACAGCCACAACAAAAATCTGTCTTTTCAAAACTGTTGTTTGCATTGTGTGTATCCCTCTCTATCTCTCTTATCTCACCCCAAACCCATGGACCCAATAGATGATGAATGGAGATGAGCTTATATTTTCTGGACCGATGAGTCAATTGGAGACGGACCAATGGATTCAGAACATGGAGGATCACATGGAGAATAACCCTATAGTTGGACATGATATGACCCAGCATGCTCTTCGGTGCTTTGAAAGAGGTGATGCTACTTGGTGGAGAATGTACCAAACCATCAATGGATGGCAAGGAGTAACCACTTGAAAAGAATTTAAGTTGACTTTGCCGAAGTCTCGGTTTGTGTCCCAGAAGTTGAAGCCTTATGGAAAGGGTATGAAGAAACCTTGTGCATGCAAGATTTGTGGAGAAATAGGACACACCTATAAAGAACACAAGGATGAATGCCCTAATTGCAAAGGAAGTCACCCAGTTGAAGAATGCCCAACTAGGCAGATTACTTGTTTCTTGTGTGAAGGGACTACCCACTATCCTGCTCAGTGTCACATTTACCCCATGGTACAACGAACCATCCAACAGAAGAAAGAAGTAATGAAAGGAGCCCTCATGGAAATTTTAGAAGAAGCTGTGATGAAGGAAGAGATGGAGGACACACCTAAAGAATACCCGAGTAAACCCTGCACTAAGTCTTGCTATTCATGTGGAGAAGAAGGACACATCTCCCAAAATTGTTTGAATGGGGATCTAGTAGAATTCCCAACAGAGGAAGTAGAATATGACCCACAGGAAATAGAAGCCATGATTAGAATAGAAAAGTCCAGGAAGAGAAACCGATTGGAGCCCAGGAGGGACCTGAGTCATATCACCTGTTACAGGTGCAAGGGTCAGGGCACTACCTCAACAGTTGCCCAAAAAGGAAACCTCGAGACTTGTCAGAAGTAATATGTTTTAGTTGTAATGGAGCAGGGCACTTTGCCAGAGAATGCCCTAAGGAGAAGGAAACTTGTGCTAGATAGTTGAGTTTGCAACAAAAGAAATGGAGTAGTAGAAGTGAGAACATTTTTCTTTTATATTGAGGTGTTGAGTTGAGACATGTAATGGAGAAGCGAGAGATTGTAATCATTTGAGAATGAATAAAGTAGCATCGTTGGTACTGATATGGATTTTATGAGTTGTTACTCTATGAAGAAGGATTTTGACCATTTTTGAGGATAAGAGAAATATGGTCTATGGAAGATTTGTGCATTTTAAGGGTGGTAGTACCCTGTAATGGATTTCGGACAAAATGAATACGAGTTTTGTCTCGATATGTGTGATGCCCCAAGAGTATGTGGGATGAAGTTGGAGACCGTCATTTGTTTGGACCAAATGTGATCAAAGGAGTTAGAAGAGAATGTGAAGTTGATTCGAGATAGACTGAAGGTAGCTCAGTCCAGGCAGAAGAGTTATGCAGACTTAAAAACACAAGGAGGTAGTCTATGAAATTGGAGACATAGCATGTCTTCGTGTGACCCCTCTGCAAGGAGTTAAACGATTTGGAGTTAAGGGAAAGTTAGCCCCGAGATTTGTAGGACCATACCAAGTTTTGGAGCGTATGGGAGAAGTGGCCAACAAGTTGGAGTCACCCAAAGGACTGTCAGGAGTTCATGATGTGTTTCATGTTTCCCAGTTGAAGAAGTGCCATGCAGAGATGGCCAATATTCCCCTGTAAGGACGCTTGACCCTAGAAAGGATAATGATGTTCCATGAAGTGGAATATGGACTCCATAAGTATAAGTTTTTATCTCGGTATGTGGGATATCCCACGAGGATGAAGAGATGAATTACTATTGGATATAAAGGAGCTATGTTGTTGGAAATATGGATCAAGGGAAATTCCCTGATGAGTCTGAGTAATCATGTCCTAGTTTGGTGCTAATAGAAGGAAGGAAGACATTACAATTGGATGGATTTAAGAATACTAGGAAGTTGGAAGTTGGAATAATGATCAGTTGCCCGATGATAAGTTCAAGGACTACAAGTGATGAGATGGGCCATAACCCACAGGGCCCAGGACCTGCCAAGAAGCAAGCACATTTTGCTGAAGGAAAAAACCCTGGAAGGAGTTACGACTTACCAACCGACGATTTTATAGGAGTTTACGCAAAACCTGAGAGTGGTGAAGGAACGATATATGTTTGTTTGGCTCGTAGAATCAATGGATTATTCCGAACGCAGTTCATGGACAAGAGAAATTCTGCAATGCTTGTGAGGATGACCGAGTGTTAGAATGCGAGATTCGCTAAACCGTATACAAGGTAATGATTTGGGTGCGGGATGGATTGATCACCATACCGACTTACTCTTATTATTCGCCTTACTATGTGGGATGGTAAATCTGAGTGACTTACCTATAGTAGAGAGACGACGATCAAAATCCTGTTTAAACCTTAGAATGGTATAGCAATTTTTCCCTTGTATAAGGCAGCTTTTGCCAACCGTAGGTTATACGGTGAGGATCAACCCAGACCCATTTCCTGCAGGAGAAACCATAAATTGTTGACCACCATGAGAGATATCGATAGTTGATTAGTATTGGCGCCAGACCCATCAGCTGAGAAGACCCAGTCTCGGAATAACCTTACCAGGATGAAAGTTCCCAAGAATTGAGGAAAAGGTTATGCCACTACCGAAAGAGCCCAGATAAGGAATTATCCTGAAGATCTGAGAAGACCAACATTGTTAACAATATGGATGAAGTATATGAGTTTTGATGAAACCGTCACCATACTTCTAAGGGTGGTAGCACCCCAGACCCCGGAGACGATTGATGAAATTTTGAAGAGACCCCGAACCTAACCTTTTCTTTCTAGCCTCTCCGAATCTCGAGGACGAGATTCCTTTTAAGGGTGGTAGGTTTGTAACATCCCAAAATTCTAAATTTTGGAATGTTATAATAAATAGATAGATTTGATTGATTGTTTGATTGGTTGTATGAAAGTGAGTAAATTCAAAACTTTTTGAAAGTTAAATGAGAGGGAATAAAAGGACTTTCCCAAACTTTCATATTTGCTTTCTGATCTCCATGAATTCAAATTATTTTCAAATACAAAACCATTGAGCGAAGATGATATGACTTCTTCCATTTAAATTAAATGAAAGGGTATTTGAAAATAATTGAATTTCATTTGGAAATATTTCAATTCATAAACTTCATGCAGCTCAATGATTTTCATGAGAGAAGATAAAATGACTTCTTCAAATTATATGAAATATGAGTTGGGAGTTCAAAGAATTAAATTCAAAGTTCTTTTGAATTTATTTTCAATTTGGAGTTATTTGAGTTTTATTCAAATTATTTTTCCCCAAAATAAAAATATATGGAAAATAGGGTAACATGATTCCCTACAATAGAAAATTGGAGAAAAATTAATTTGAAATCATTTTGGTATTTTTAAAATGATTTTTGTTGGATTTTAATAAACCAGTAGCACTCTTTGAATTATCTGAATTTGTGCGGATTTTATTTGGCATTATAAAAATGTCCATGTTGTAGAAAATCTTTTTCTGCAAATTTTGGTATATTATATGCCTATATAATATTTTCTTTTATTTTGTTTTTATGATTATGTTTGTCTGGGAAAAAAAATCCCGGGGGCCAACTGGGCCGAAGCCCAGCCAGCCGGCCCAAGTCGCCGCCGCCTCCTTCCTCCCGTGCTCCACCCGGACTCGCCGGAGTCCAAACGAGCCACGCCGGCCGTCGCCCCTCCTCCACGCCACCACTTCCCCTCCCCTCGCCCTTATAAGGCCAACCCTGCCGCCCCTCGCCCCTCTCTCTCCTCCCCGCTCTCGCATCGCCGCCGCCGCGGCCAGATCCGCCGCTGCCGCCGGACGCCGCCGCCGCTGCAGCACCGCCACCGCGCCGCGCCCTGCCTGCTCGCCTCGCTGCCGCGCTGCCGCTGCAGTCCCGCGCCGCATCCACCGTCGCCTGCTGCCGCGCCGGAGCCACCGTCTCGTCGCGCCTCCTCGCCGGAGTAACCACCGCCGTCGTCGGTTTATTTCCTCCGAACCGGTATAAACCAATTTAAACCGCCCGGTTCACCAGTTTTTCGTTTAGTTTAGTTTCGTTTAAAACCCATTTTGTTTAGCTTTAATTATATAGAGAACGTTCGCTGTTTAGATCTTATAAACGAAAGTTCGCTTTTTAGTCTTTTTCTTTTTCTTTTAGTTTTCTGCCAGGGACTCGTTTGTGAATATTTTTTTACAGATTGGCCCCTGATTTTCAAACGATCATTACTTTTTACTCGTTTATCCAAATCCAACGAAACCAACGCCCACGTCTTCGTTATGATCCCCTCTTTCCAGTAATCCAACTCAAACATGTTTTTGAATTTTTTAAAATTTGAATTCAACCAGTTTTGTATTCAAACTTCGTTTGATCATAACTTGAGTTTCGTAACTCCGATTTAGTTGATTCTTTTTGCAAATCGAAGCTCTTGACCTAAACTTTCTGATAAGGCCAAATTCATATAATTTTGGTACTGTTAGAAATTGTTTTATGTTGCAAGAGTTATTTGCTTGGTTTTGATGTTTTCCGAATTGTCTTCTTCGATCTTTCTGATCTTTGAGTGATTGCTTATGTGTGGTTACTATTGCTTGCTTACGATAGATTGACCGGAGTGAGACGAGTAGATCTATCAAGAGTTTTGAGTGCGAATCATCTTCATCAACATTGCAGGCAAGTTCACACTTTGATCATATCCCCTTTCATACCCAGTTTTTATGCATTAGTTTCACCCTCAAACATTGCATGAGTAGGATTGATAACATGTGGGTATTGGGAAGTAGTTGATGAGGTAGGAACCTATTGCCCTGCATTCAAACCTTGGGAGTTACTATTAAGTTATGCTTACATTGCCATGCTATGCTCGTAGACGTGGATTGGGTTTGAGAGTATTTCATGACAGATGTGAGATTGTTAATTAATGGTTCAACTTAAGGTGGCAACTTTAATACACATCTGGGTGGATTGCTAGGGGCACCCTGGGGATATACCAGTGGACTTGCCTGGACACCTGGGGAAATACCAGTGTTGTCCTAGGAGATCCCGGGGATATACCGTGTGATCATCCTACGGTCCGTCACCCAGGCTCAAAGGGATCATAAGATTATTCATGCTAGAAACTTCCGTGTGCAGCCACAAGCTATTATGGGCTCTAGCATAGTTGATTAAGTCGTGCGGACTCTTACAGTGGTAGACTAGCAGATGTAGGGGTTGTAGGTGGAACGGTCTACCCATCGTAAGGTGCAAACGCTTCTGAAAGACTGTCTCGGTCATCCATTTCTCAAACACCTTGTAGTGCGAGAAATCCAACGGAGGAGATCGGGTTTTGTGGGGAAAAGTGCGCAAACCTCTGCAGAGTGTACAAACTAATCTTGATTAGCCGTGTCCCCGGTTATGGACATCTTGAGTCTCTGGTACTTGGATTATCCTGTTGATCTCATCACGTTACTTTAAATTAAGTTTGTTGGGTTTAATGATGTTATTTAATTGGGATTGAGAATGCTGTCAACCATTCTCAATGTTTAACAACCACCATGATAGTTAAATAAAATTTATTCCTTTGTAGTAGGGAAAAATTGGCTTTTCGCAAAAACTATAACCATAGAGCTTTTCCACCAGCCAAATATGCATGTAGTGATAGCCATTGTTCATCATTTCTCTCTATGGTGTGAATTTGCCAGTACATTCAATGTACTGACCCTTTGTGGCTGCAACGTCTCATGTTGCAGGAATCTTACGACAAGTAAGTGATACGTTAGGGTTACGATTTCTACACTCAACTTTGCCGTTGGTGTTGATGGGAATCCACAACCTTGTTACTTCCGCTATTTGGATTGAGGTAATAGTATTTACGTTACTTTTTACATGTGATTTACCTCTGTTATAAATCCTCGAGTACTATGTGTGTCAGCATACCGATCCAGGGATGACACTTAAGCACAGAGACTTGATCCATTCGGGTCGGGTCGCTACAAACATGTTCTAGAGGATCTGCTTCCGAGTTAAAGTCCATGGATGAGAATCAAGTTTGGGACTTGGTTGATCCGCCGCCTGGCGTAATGGCCATTGGTTGCAAACGGGTCTTTAAGAAGAAAACCGATGTGGATGGAAATGTTCAGATCCACAGAGCTCGGCTTGTCGCTAAGGGTTATGGAGAAGTTCAAGGAATTGACTACGATGAGACTTACTCGCCGGTAGCGATGCTGAATTCGGTGAGGATCATACTAGCTATAGCTGCATATTTTGATTACGAGATATGGCAGATGGATGTCAAGACGGCTTTCCTTCACGGAAATTTAACCGAGGACGTGTATATGATACAGCCCGAGGGTTTTGTCGATCCAACTAGCACTAGTAAGGTATGCAAGCTCAAGAGATCCATTTATGGGTTGAAGCAAGCATCTCGGAGCTGGAACATTCATTTTGATGAGGTCGTCACTGGTTTCGGCTTCATCAAAAGCGAAGAGGACTCTTGTTTATACAAGAAGTTAAGTGGGAGCTCGATAGTGTTTTTGATCTTGAATGTGGATGACATACTACTGATCGGAAATGATATTTCGATGCTGAACTCAGTCAAGGAGTCATTGAATGGCAAGTTTTCGATGAAGGACCTTGGTGAGGCAATGTACATTTTAGGCATTAAGATCTATAGAGATAGATCAAGGAGGCTGCTTGGCTTAAGCCAGAGCACGTACATAGATAAAGTATTGAAGCGGTTCAACATGAGTGAGGCAAAGAAAGGGTTCTTGCCACTCTCACATGGTATAAGGCTAAGCGAGACTCAGAGTCCTTCGACATCTGACGAGCGAAGAAGGATGAGTAGGATTCCATATGCCTCGGCAATCGGATCCATCATGTATGCCATGATATGTACGCGGCCCGATGTTGCTTTTGCAATAAGCCTAACAAGTAGATACCAGGCCAACCCAGGTGAGAGTCACTGGGCAGTGGTAAAGACTATTTTGAAGTACCTGAAAAGGACTAAAGAGATGTTCCTAGTTTATGGAGGTGAGGAAGAGCTCGTCGTAAGGGGTTACGCCGATGCTAGTTTCCAAACCGACAGAGATGATTGCCGATCACAGTCCGGATTCATGTACGTCATGAACGGAGGAGCAGTGAGCTAGATGAGTTCCAAGCAAGATACGGTGGCCGATTCTACTACAGAAGCCGAATACATTGCGGCTTGTGAAGCTGCAAAGGAAGGTGTTTGGATCCGGAACTTTCTGGATGATCTTGGTATTTTCCCAGCCTCGGTAAAACCGTTGGACCTTTATTGTGATAATTCTGGTGCCATCGCACAAGCCAAGGAGCCGAGGAATCACCACAAGGTCAGACACATAGATCGGAAATATCACCTGATACGAACGATCGTAAAGAGTGGTGATGTAGAGTTATGCAAAATTCACACGGATGCAAATGTTGCGGATCCGTTGACTAAGCCGCTTCCACAACCCAAGCATGAGGGGCACGTTAGAGCTATGGGCATTCGATATCTATTTGATTGACTCTAGTGCAAGTGGGAGACTGTTGGAGATATGCCCTAGAGGCAATCATGTATGATGATATTTCCTATGTGTTTATGAATAAAGATAGTCCTTGGACATTATCAATGATGTATATCAGCAAGTACGTGACTTGTTTGTGGGACTATGCATTGTATGATGACTGTCCTAAAATGTCCCTAGTCGAAAGGGCTGTATGGACGCGCAGCCAACTAGACTAGCATATGACACGGTCGATGGCTTGGTCTCACTAGCCATGGAGCATTGGATGCTAACCGGATAATATGGACTTGGAAGGATCTGGTCGGATTCGACGTAGTCGGATCCGAGTCGAGATAAGGTCCGAGTCGAACAGACCCAACTATGAGACGCAGCGATATGTCATCTGTGAGTCTCTAGTACAACATATGTTCTATGTCCTAAGACCTGAGCTGACGCATGTACTCGGGATGGTGACAGACTTGCTTTGGGCCGACCAAACGCTACTCCGTAACTGGGTAGTCATAAAGGTAGGTTTCGGGTTTGTCCAGAACCATGCTGCGAGACATGGTCGAGCAAGATGGGATTTGCCCCTCCGATCAGGAGAGATATACTCTGGGCCCCTCGTGTGATCCGACCAGGATAAGCATGGCCATGCGACAAGGATTATGAGATAATCCGGTTTGTGGTCGGCATCACTGGAACGAGAAAGAGGTCGGGCTAGCACAAGGATGACAGACTCGCTTTGAGCTCGACAACATATATCATGTGGCAAAAGGAATGGAAGTGTGATGTACAGGTTCGCTAACCAGCTTCATAGTCTGCTTGGTGTTCGGCATGCCTTGCTAGAGGCCGCTACCAACCGTGCAGTTTGGAGGTGATCGAACTGCGACCAAGCCGACTTGAACCTAAGGGGTTGCGCGCTTAAGGGAAGGAACCTACAAGGTCGGATCCGAGGACACTGGTCGGATGTGATCCAAACTGTATTCAGATTGTGGCCGAGTAGACTTATGGGCTTTAGGGTCCGTGTGAGGCCCAAGTGTTGAGCCCGCGACGGACGCCTATATGTAGTGGAGGTGCCGCACACTCACGCAGTTGATCGCTTCGGTGCTGTCACTAGGGTTTGCATGTGTTGCGAATAGACACCTCCACTTGCCGCCGGTTGTGTGATCGGACCTAGCAGTCCGCCGCACGACGTTCCTCCTGCACGCGCGGATACCGTTAGAGGTGGTGCACTTGCGCCGCTCCGTCGAACCTGTACGTGTGAACCTACCACCGGTTGTACGAGGGAGATCAGACGAGGAGGAGACGATCCACGCGGACGCGCTGCCCCAACTCTTCTTCCGCTGCACGGCACTGCGCATCTAGTGGTAACGAACTGTGATCCATCTCCCTGTAACGCCCCGAGACCGATGTGCCAGGTGTCTTTGAGTTATTCGCTGCTGTTGCCATGTCTTTTGCTTGCGTGTTGCATCTTGTCATGTCATCATGTGCATTACATCATCATGTTTTCAAAACCTGCATCCGTCCGGGTTTCCCCCAGTTCTTTTCGTTGTCCATTCTGAGCCCAGACACACATGCACGCGCCCGCGGCATGTCCGAAATATTATTTTATAAGTGGCCAGAAAATGTTCTCGGAATGGGATGAATGTTGGAGTGCGGTCTTATTATAGTGTAGGTAGGCCGCCTGCCAAGTTTCATCGTATTCGGAGTTCGTTTGATGCCCCAACGGATAAATATAGCGGCAATAGTAGCCGGTTTAACGTCGGACGTTTTCGGTCTCCGGAAACAGTCGCCGGGCCTTTCTCTCTTCTCTTTTCTTAGCCTGAGGCCTTTTGCACAGTCCTCTACTCACTGTCAGACCCTACCTAACCTCTCTGATCACCCCGTGGCCAAGCCTCGCGGGCGCGTCCGAAAATTGTCCCGGACGCGACCCGAGCAGTCGTCACCGTCGTGTACGGATCATCCCCAAACATCTACAAAACGTCTCCGTTTCCTTATTAGGACTTCCTAACCTATATTTTCTCAGCCGTCTGATTTAGATCGAAGGGCTTCCATTAGTCTGCTTATAGACCCACTCACTATATATAACCAGACCAAACCCTATTTTCTAGGGATCCTCCCTGTCCAATCCCCGCCGCCAGCATCTCCCACCTTGGGATCCATCTCCACCCAATCCCACCACCGCCTCCATTTCCGTGCCCGGCCTACCTCCTCTCCACCTGCTCGATCCAATCCATCGATCCTGCCGATTTTCCCCATCCAACCACCTGCCCAAGCTCCTCCCGTTTGCTCTCACCTCCTGGTGTCATCGCTGCCGATGCTCCCAGCCACCTGGACCGCGTCCCATCTTCCCCGTTGGCCAGGACCGGCCTCGACCCTCTCTCTCTGTTCGTTCTCCTCCTCCCGTCGTTCCTCTCTCTCAATCTGAAGCTCTCTTTTGAACAGGGGACGCCCGTCGCCTCCTCCAGCTACGTCGGTCGCGCCACCCCGCCGGAGAACGCCGCCATGCGTCTGGATCCACCTCGTCTCCTCATCCGATGCGACTCCTGCCTCCACTGCTTCTTCACCAGGCGCCCGAGGCCTGCCTCTTCTCCCCTCGATCCCGAGTGGATCGTGAAGAGTCCGAGGCCCTCATCGCCCGACGACCGGCGCCGCTGCATCGACCACCACCAAGAACAACGCCTCGACGAGATCCTTGCCTCCTCGCGCGCCAAGTTCGCCGTTGCCTGCCTCGCCGTTGCCTCTGCTCGTCCAAGGGAGATGAACGCCAGCACTGCTCATGGTCGTGTTGACCGTGATTTCTGCCTGGTGGGCTACGCCCCTCCCTTCGTCCGATCCAGCCAGCAGCGCCTTGCGTGAGGCCCAGCGCGCGAGCCGCTGCTCCACCCGGTCAAGCCCAAGGCCCAGCGCGCCAAGCCCCCCTTGTTCACCGTCAAACTGGGCCATGGCCCATGGTGAGCAGCGCCCAACCCCCTCTCCTGTGTGTGTTGGGCCAGCCAGATTCAGCCCAGTGCATGTTTTTTTCCGTCTAGCGAATTTCTCTTTTATTCCAGAGACAACAGTTTTGCAGTAAACCCCCTAGACAACATGCATATAATAACTCACAATTGGTGCCTCGGATTAAAATGAATTATATATGAAAAATGCTTAGATTTTTGTGTAGGTTAATTATATCCAACTTTCAATCATGTTTAAAATATTTAAAATGCTGTTTGATTAAATTTGCTTAATTTCCATGTTAAAATGCTTTAATTCATAACTAATTAACCGTAGCCCGGATTTAAATAATCTTTATATGTAAATGGGGTAGAATTTTGCCTAGTCTAACATGGTGGCATCATCTTGCATGTTTAATACATATAAAATATGGTTTAGGGCAGAACAGTACCAAATCTTAAAATATGCATATGGGGTTTTACCGGAATTGTTGTTCGTTGTTTCTGGCCTCATTTAAACTTGCCTAGATAGGTAGTTTTGTTGTGCTTCCCTCTTGCCAAGTTTAACAACATTTAATATTGATGGGTACATAAACGAGATCGAACTAAATAACTTTTTGTGGTGTTTCGTCAATATGCAACTCGTTGCATAGTGAGCTCCACTTAATTTGTAGAATTGCTTGTGCACTTTGCCATGCCATGCTTCATTAAACCGGACATGCATCATACTTGGTTGTGCATCATGCCATGGTCATGTGTTGGTTGTTTACTATGTTGTTTGCTCCTTTCCGGTGTTGCTTCTTCGGGTTGGTTCCGATTACGTCGTGTGTGTGAGGATCCGGTCGACTACGTCCGTTTGTCTTCTTCATGGACTCGTTCTTCTTCCTTGCGGGATGTCAGGCAAGATGACCATACCCTCGAAATCACTTCTATCTTTGCTTGCTAGTTGCTTGCTCTTTTGCTATGCCTATGCCGCGATACCTACCACTTGCTTATCATGCCTCCTATATTGTTGAACCAAGCCTCTAACCCACCTTGTCCTAGCAAACCGTTGTTTGGCTATGTTACCACTTTGCTCAGCCCCTCTTATAGCGTGGTTAGTTGCATGTGAAGTTTGGAGTTTGTTACATGTTGGAACATGGATATTTTGTTGGGATATCAAAATATCTCTTATTTAATTAATGCATCTATATACTTGGTAAAGGGTGGAAGGCTCGGCCTTATGCCTGGTGTTTTGTTCCACTCTTGCCGCCCTAGTTTCCATCATATCGGTGTTATGTTCCCGGATTTTGCGTTCCTTACGCGGTTGGGTTATAATGGGAACCCCTTGACAGTTCGCCTTGAATAAAACTCCTCCAGCAATGCCCAACCTTGGTTTTACCATTTGCACTAACAACCTACCACCTTCCCTTGGGTTCTGTAGACTCAAGGGTCATCTTTATTTTAACCCCCTCGGGCCAGTGCTTCTCTAAGTGTTGGTCCGAACCGAGCTGCCTGCGGGGCCACCTCGGGGAAACTTGAGGGTTGGTTTTACTCGTAGCTAGTCTCATCTGAGTGTGCCCTGAGAACGAGATATGTGCAGCTCCTATCAGGATTTGTCGGCACATTCGGGCGGTGTTGCTGGACTTGTTTTACCATTGTCGAAATGTCTTGTAACCGGGATTCCGAGCTTGATCGGGTCTTCCCGCTAGAAGGAATATCCTTCCTTGACTGTGAGAGCTTGTGATGGGCTAAGTTGGGACTCCCTTGCAGGGATATGAACTTTAGAAAGCCGTGCCCGCGGTTATGGGCAGATGGGAATTTGTTAATGTCCGGTTGTAGAAAACCTAAAGTTGACCTTAACTAAAATGCACCAACCGCGTGTGTTACCGTGATGGTCTCTTCTCGGCAGGGTCCGGGAAGTGAACACAGTGTTGGAGTTATGCTTGACGTAGGTTGTTTTAGGATCACTTCTTGATCATAGTTCATCGACCGTGCTTTTGCCTTCTCTTCTCGCTCTCTTTTGCGAATATGTTAGCCACCATATATGCTAGTCGCTTGCTGCAGCTCCACCTCATACCTTTACCTTACCCATAAGCTTAAATAGTCTTGATCGCGAGGGTGTGAGATTGCTGAGTCCCTGTGCCTCACAGATACTTCCATAACCAGCTTGCAGGTGCCGTTGAACCGTGTAGACGATGCAACCAAGCTCAAGGAGGAGCTCGATGAAGATCTTGTCCTTTATGTTGTTTCGTTTCCAGTTGATCAGTAGTGGAGCCCAGTTGGGGTCGATCAGGGATCTGTGTAGCATTTGGGGTAGTCTTCTTTTATTTTGGCTCCATAGTCGGGCCTTGATTGTAACTGGTTGATGTAATGCTTTATTCATGTAATTGTGTGAAGTGGAGAGTGTAAGCCAACTATGTATCTCTTTCCCTTATGTATTACATGGGTTGTGTGAAGATTACCTCACTTGCGACATTGCTTTCAATGCGGTTATGCCTCTAAGTCGTGCTTCGATACGTGGGAGATATAGCCGCATCGAGGGCGTTTCAAGTTGGTATCAGAGCCTTCCCCGACCTTAGGAGCCCCCCTGCTTGATCGAATAGCTGGCGTTGTTGAGTCTAGAAAATGTTTTGAGTCATTTAGGATTATATATATCAGAGAGTTTAGGAATTCTTTTTACTCCTCAGTCCCTTCATCGCTCTGGTAAGGCATCCTGACGTAGAGTTTTGACTCTTCTCTTCTCTAATTTCACTAAAAAAATTAGGTCACGCGGGTATCTTGGAATCGTTCTGATCGATTTGTGACAAGAACATTGTTCTTGGTGCCTCCTGACATTTAGGGGTTGTGGCAGTGTCCCGGGGAGTTGAGCTCCGAGGTGTTGTCGTCACAATTTTATCGTTGCAGTTCTGGAATACCTGAGTTTAGTTTCGCCGACATCGAAAATCTCTTTTATGCAGTTGTTGGTGAGATAACCTCGACGCCACCCAGTACTGGGGCGGGAGTTCGGGAGTATTGCCATAACTCGTATAACGGATGCTTTTCGAAGGTTGAGGTAAATGATTTCCGAAGGTTTCTTGGTTATGTGTTGAAGGATGGATACAGCTAGATGTAGGATTTGCTAGTTTTGAGTGAGATGTTATGCTTCCCCTGTATCCCCAACACTTGATTGCATAACCGGAAAATTTCGGGAGTTTATAAGTGGGAATTCAAGTAGCTCTTAGGATATCTTTTCGACAGATGTATGATATGAAATTGGGGTTCGACGTCTAGTGGTCCGCCTATTCACGGTTGGTTTTACAGTGGTCTCGTTGTGTCTTAAAAAGAGTCCTTGGCTATGCCGACTCAGGGACGCTTCGTATGTCATGTGCACTGCCTTGCACATGATGGTGCTGTATGATCGAGCCCGTGTAGGCCCCACGATGAAAACTTCGGACGAAATCTCTATCATATGTTTGTTCTGGCTTATTCTGCAAGCCAATCCTTTGTTTTGTTTTCAGTTGTGGTATTCGAGTTGCTTCGAAGTCAAGTGTTGATTCCATACCTTTTCTAAGCGGTGTTGTCATATTTCTATGTGAATAATTATCCTTCTCGATCATCGAGTTTGTCTTTTCAACCGGTGTGCTCCTCTTCAAATGGATCCAATCTTGTCAACATTCACAAGATCAATTATCAGTTCTTCTCAACGGTGTTTGTTTCATCCGTCCCCAAGTTGCCTTTGTTTTTCCCCCCCCCCCCCCCTTTTTCCTCAAGGACTCAGATGTCTTAATCAAGTATCCTTTTATTCTTGTGAAGCCTCTCCATTCCTTTTCCGTCAATGTTCTTATCCGGTGATTCTCATGAAGATTCTAATGGAGCTCCAAGTTCATCATTCGTCATTCTTTTTCTTCTGCGGTGGATTCAATTCAAGCTTTCGGTGTTGTTCATATGTTTTCCTCATTTCAATACCTTCTCATACCGGTGCATCTCTTAATCATCTACTCCTCGCTATTCATTTGTTTCGGAGTGCCGAAGATATCTCAGAAGATTCGTGTTTCCGCTCTGCTTTCGTTCAATCTCTTTTGAGATTGTTATCTCATTCAAGACATTTAATTGTACCGGTGCAATATCTCTTTTCAAGTAAATCATTTCAACGGTGTAACTTTTGAGTGGGCCCTAACCCACATGTCTTTTCCCAAGATCTTACCCGACTCTTCTAATCTCCCCGGAGCTATCATCAGATTCTTTTCGAAGTTTGATGTAAGAATGAATTGTCATCAGTCAAATGTTTTTCTCCAAGATCGGTTAAATTCTTTTTCTTGTTGGCTCAACCTTCCATTTTCATCCCAGAGTATCTCAACAATTTGGTGGTGTTTCTCATCGTCATTCTCAGTTATTGAAGACCAAAGAAGAGTTTCTCTTTAATATTGCTCCATTCTCTTCAAGATTCATGGTGCTAGCTTGTTGCCATCCTCTCATAATTGTTTTCGATTGTGAAAATTCTTTTCACCTAACCGGAGCAATTCAAGATTCTTTTCAATTTGTGTCTCCGGAGCTCATCATTTCGGAAGATTTATTCATTCTCAGCTTTCTGTTATCATTCTCCAAATATCTTACCGGTGCATCGTTCAAATATCCTCTAATCAGTTCATGATCTCTTCGTTCTCATGGATCTAAATTCTCTCAAGCATCTTCGTTATTTGCTAATTCTTACCGGTGATTCTTCCCTTTTACTTCGTTCGTTTTCCAATGCTTACGGTGGTTCGTTCAAGAGTTTTCTCTTCCTTCTTTATCATATCAATTTATTCGTTGTTTCAACCCTTCCGGTGGTTCGTTCAATACCTTCCCAAGTTGGCGCGACATCTATCTTAATCTTTTCTTCGAGAATAAGTAGTTTGCCAAATCCGTTGATTGTCATCAATTTAATTGGTGAAGGATACACATAATGTAATTCTTATTTTTGTTCATCCAAGTGATTAATTCCTTATTTCGGAGGTTCATCAAATTCTCGATTTAAGTTGTCCATCTTTCTTTTCCGGAGTTCAAAGTTATTTCAATTATACCATTCCAAAGCTTCATCTAATCATTACAAGGATTCACCTTGTGTTTTCAACTTCTCTTGCCTTCCGTTTGATCATTCCTTTGTTTACCGGAGCTGTTCATGAAGGTTCTACATGTTGATTCATCAAGGATTTAATTCCTTCTCGAAGTGATCATCAATATTCTTTTTAGAGGAGTTCAAGCTTTCTTCATCTTGCTATCCGGAGTGCTTTTCTTTCTACCGTATCATTGGAGGTGGTATTATGTCATTCTTGATAATTTGGGTTCATGTTTCATGATTCACATGTTGTTAGGAATGAGGTATTTTAAACCCATCAATCTCTTCTTTGGAGTTATCTTGGGTTATATTTCACCTAAAGCCTTCCCTAAGGTTTGTTGCTATCTATGGTGCTTATAAAGGACCCAAGTTCTTCTTTATCCTCCCGGTGAAATACTTTCTCGTCTCCTTGTCCATACCAATCCAATTCTTTTCCCGTGAGTGGCAGGATTGTCAACTCATAATTTGAGATGTATTCCATAAGACCATATCAAGCTTATCCTTTTCGTTGTTGGTTTTCCAACAATTCCGTTCAATCCTTCTTTTAAGAATGCTTTTCAAATTCTATTGTGGTAGAAGATGTCTTTTTCCTCTCAATTCTTTCCTTTCCAAGATCCAACTTCTATTCTTTCTCCCGGAGGTCTAGTGATGTTGCTCTTTTCACTCCTCATCTCGGTTTGTCAAGATCATGTTCAATTTCTTCCATTTACAGTCAAAGTGCTGTCCAAATTATATCAGTCTTTTTCCTTCTCTATCTTGTTTAACCGGAGTGTTGTGCCCTTTGCTCAAATCCTTTTCATCCTACCAAGTCTTGTATCTCTTTTCAACCGGGGTGCTATAAGAAATTGTTCTTCCTTGTTCCTCTTTTCTAACGGAGTGTTTTCAACTTCGTTCATCTCCATTGTATTCTTTTCTTGAGATGGCTTAACCTTTTCAAGGTTCTTTGGTTTCACTCTTTTGTCAAAGGAGCAACTTAGTTTTACCTCCTCTGTTTTCCCTCCGGTGCCATTCTAGATCTCGGGACGAGATCCTCTCATAGTGGTGGAGTGTTGTAACGCCCCGAGACCGATGTGCCAGGTGTCTTCGAGTTATTCGCTGCTGTTGCCATGTCTTTTGCTTGTGTGTTGCATCTTGTCATGTCATCATGTGCATTGCATCATCATGTTTTCAAAACCTGCATCCGTCCGGGTTTCCCCCAGTTCTTTTCGTTGTCCATTCTGAGCCCAGACACACTTGCACGCGCCCGCGGCATGTCCGAAATATTATTTTATAAGTGACCGGAAAATGTTCTCGGAATGGGATGAAAGTTGGAGTGTGGTCTTATTATAGTGTAGGTAGGCCGCCTGCCAAGTTTCATCGCATTCGGAGTTCGTTTGATGCCCCAACGGATAAATATAGCGGCAATAGTAGCCGGTTTAACGTCGGACGTTTTCGGTCTCCGGAAACAGTCGCCAGGCCTTTCTCTCTTCTCTTTTCTTAGCCTGAGGCCTTCTACACAGTCCTCTACTCACCGTCAGACCCTACCTAACCTCTCTGATCAGCCCACGGCCAAGCCTCGCGCGCGCGTCCAAAAATTGTCCCGGACGCGACCCGAGCAGTCGTCACCGTCGCGTCCGGATCATCCCCAAACATCTACAAAACGTCTCTGTTTCCTTATTAGGACTTCCTAACCTATATTTTCTCAGCCGTCTGATTTAGATCGAAGGGCTTCCATTAGTCTGCTTATAGACCCACTCACTATATATAACCAGACCAAACCCTATTTTCTAGGGATCCTCCCTGTCCAATCCCCGCCGCCAGCATCTCCCACCTTCGGATCCATCTCCACCCAATCCCACCACCGCCTCCATTTCCATGCCTGACCTACCTCCTCTCCACCTGCTCGATCCAATCGATCGATCCTGCCGATTTTCCCCATCCAACCACCTACCCGAGCTCCTCCCGTTTGCTCTCACCTCCTGGCGTCGTCGCTGCCGATGCTCCCAGCCACCTGGACCGCGTCCCATCTTCCCCATTGGCCAGGACCGGCCTCGACCCTCTCTCTCTCTTCGTTCTCCTCCTCCCGTCATTCCTCTCTCTAAATATGAAGCTCTCTTTCGAACAGGGGACGCCCGTCGCCTCCTCCAGCTCCGTCGGTTGCACCACCCCGCCGGAGAACGCAGCCACGCGTCCGGATCCACCTCGTCTCCTCATCCGATGCGACTCCTGCCTCCACTGCTTCTTCACTAGGCGCCCAAGGCCTGCCTCTTCTCCCCTCGATCCCGAGTGGATCGTGAAGCGTCCGAGGCCCTCATCGCCCGACGACCGGCGCCGCTGCGTCGACCACCACCAAGAACAGCGCCTCGACGAGATCCTCGCCTCCTCGCGCGCCAAGTTCGTTGTTCCTTGCCTCGTCGTTGCCTCTGCTCGTCCAAGGGAGACGAACGCCAGCACTGCTCGTGGTCGTGTTGACCGTGATTTCTGCCTACGTGGGCTGCGCCCCTCCCTTCGTCAGATCCAGCCAGCAGCGCCTTGCGTGAGGCCCAGTGCACGAGCCGCTGCTCCACCCGGCCAGGCCCAAGGCCCAGCGCGCCAGCCCCCCCTTGTTCACCGTCAAACTGGGCCATGGCCCATGGTGAGCAGCGCCCAACCCCCTCTCGTGTGTGTGTTGGGCCAGCCAGATTCAGCCCAGTGCATGTTTTTTTCCGTATGGCGAATTGCTCTTTTATACCAGAGACAGCAGTTTTGCAGTAAACCCCCTAGACAACATGCATATAATAACTCACAATTGGTGCCTCGGATTAAAATGAATTATATATGAAAAATGCTTAGATTTTTGTGTAGGTTAATTATATCCAACTTACAATCATGTTTAAAATATTTAAAATGTTGTTTGATTAAATTTGCTTAATTGCCATGTTAAAATGCTTTAATTCATAACTAATTAACCGTAGCCTGGATTTAAATAATCTTTATATGTAAATGGGGTAGAATTTTGCCTAGTTTAACATGGTGGCATCATCTTGCATGTTTAATACTTATAAAATATGGTTTAGGGCAGAACAGTACCAAATCTTAAAATATGCATATGGGGTTTTACCGGAATTGTTGTTCGTTGTTTCCGGCCTCATTTAAACTTGCCTAGATAGGTAGTTTTGCTGTGCTTCCCTCTTGCCATGTTTAACAACATTTAATATTGATGGGTACATAAACGAGATCGAACTAAATAACTTGTTGTGGTGTTTCGTCAATATGCAACTCGTTGCATAGTGAGCTCCACTTAATTTGTAGAATTGCTTGTGCACTTTGCCATGCCATGCTTCATTAAACCGGACATGCATCATACTTGGTTGTGCATCATGCCATGGTCATGTGTTGGTTGTTTACTATTTTGTTTTCTACTTTCTGGTGTTGCTTCTTCGGGTTGGTTCCGATTACGTCGTGTGTGTGAGGATCCGGTCGACTACGTCCGTTTGTCTTCTTCATGGACTCGTTCTTCTTCCTCGCGGGATTTCAGGCAAGATGACCATACCCTCAAAATCACTTCTATCTTTGCTTGCTAGTTGCTCGCTCTTTTGCTATGCCTATGCCGCGATACCTACCACTTGCTTATCATGCCTCCTATATTGTTGAACCAAGCCTCTAACCCACCTTGTCCTAGCAAACCTTTGTTTGGCTATGTTACCGCTTTGCTCAGCCCCTCTTATAGCGTTGTTAGTTGCAGGTGAAGTTTGGAGTTTGTTCCATGTTGGAACATGGATATTTTGTTGGGATATCAAAATATCTCTTATTTAATTAATGCATCTATATACTTGGTAAAGGGTGGAAGGCTCGGCCTTATGCCTGGTGTTTTGTTCCACTCTTGCCGCCCTAGTTTCCGTCATATTGGTGTTATGTTCCCGGATTTTGCGTTCCTTACGCGGTTGGGTTATAATGGGAACCCCTTGACGGTTTGCCTTGAATAAAACTCCTCCAGCAATGCCCAACCTTGGTTTTAGCATTTGCACTATCAACCTACCACCTTCCCTTGGGTTCTGCAGACTCAAGGGTCATCTTTATTTTAACCCCCCCGGGCCAGTGCTTCTCTAAGTGTTGGTCCGAACCGAGCTGCCTGCGGGGCCACCTCGGGAAAACTTGAGGGTTGGTTTTACTCGTAGTTAGTCTCAGCTGAGTGTGCCCTGAGAACGAGATATGTGCAGCTCCTATCGGGATTTGTCGGCACATTCGGGCGGTGTTGCTGGACTTGTTTTACCATTGTCGAAATGTCTTGTAACCGGGATTCCGAGCTTGATCGGGTCTTCCCGCTAGAAGGAATATCCTTCATTGACCGTGAGAGCTTGTGATGGGCTAAGTTGGGACTCCCCTGCAGGGATTTGAACTTTCGAAAGCCGTGCCCGCGGTTATGGGCAGATGGGAATTTGTTAATGTCTGGTTGTAGAAAACCTGAAGTTGACCTTAACTAAAATGCACCAACCGCGTGTGTTACCGTGATGGTCTCTTCTCGGCGGGGTCCGGGAAGTGAACACGGTGTTGGAGTTATGCTTGATGTAGGTTGTTTTAGGATCACTTCTTGATCATAGTTCATCGGTCGTGCTTTTGCCTTCTCTTCTCGCTCTCTTTTGCGAATATGTTAGCCACCATATATGCTAGTCGCTTGCTGCAGCTCCACCTCATACCTTTACCTTACCCATAAGCTTAAATAGTCTTGATCGCGAGGGTGTGAGATTGCTGAGTCCCTGTGACTCATAGATACTTCCAAAACTAGCTTGCAGGTGCCGTTGAACCGTGCAGACGACGCAACCAAGCTCAAGGAGGAGCTCGATGAAGATCTTGTCCTTTATGTTGTTTCGTTTCCAGTTGATCAGTAGTGGAGCCCAGTTGGGGTCGATCGGGGATCTGTGTAGCATTTGGGGTAGTCTTCTTTTATTTTGGCTCCGTAGTCGGGCCTTGATTGTAACTGGTTGATGTAATGCTTTATTCATGTAATTGTGTGAAGTGGCGAGTGTAAGCCAATTATGTATCTCTTTCCCTTATGTATTACATGGGTTGTGTGAATATTACCTCACTTGAGACATTGCTTTCAATGCGGTTATGCCTCTAAGTCGTGCTTCGACACGTGGGAGATATAGCCGCATCGAGGGCGTTACACTCCCGTAGCATGTTCTTGGTTGTTCTGTGCGTAGGAAATTTTAATTTGTAGTCGACGCACCCTACCGTAGATCCCAACAATAACCAATATTATGATTGAGGTTTTCAAAGTCGCTTCAGCGTAATGGATATTATTTTATCAATGGATATAATTTATTCTACAATGGAAGGAATAGTCCCGAGTCACTACAGGCTTACGACCCGGCACTTGGGGGCTACATTATTCAAGTTGAGATTACTTCAAATATGCAAGTCCCATGTCACTGCCAGCATGCACCATGGCACTTGGGGGCTAATGCAAAGTCATTTTTACTGGCTTTATTGAAGACCCGACTCATCACATTGTAATGAGCCGGCCCTTGGGGTCTACCAATTGCTCTTGTCAACAATGCAAGGTACACAAGTCTTAAATCCATTATATTGAAAGTTCCACTACTCAGTTGGAAGAGTACAAAGCTCTTAACCTTATGGACGTGGGTTCGAGCCCCATGGAGAAGATTACAACATATGATATTCTTTTCAAGGAAATATATATGAAGTCCCAGCTCAATATTATCTTACTGAGCCGGCCCTTAGGGGCTA
Source organism: Triticum urartu (assembly GCF_003073215.2). Lineage (NCBI taxonomy): Eukaryota > Viridiplantae > Streptophyta > Magnoliopsida > Poales > Poaceae > Triticum > Triticum urartu. The sequence continues at coordinate 321,913,717 of NC_053026.1, forward strand.
CATGTTGCTGCTCAAGTCTACATCTACAAAGTCCCTGCTCATTATTGCTTAATGTCCCGACCCTTGGGGGCTACACCGGTTGAAGTTTTTGTGAGCATAAGACAATTACAAGTCCCAAGTTGATGCAAGCATGACAACCCGACACTTGGGGGCTGCAGGTAACATGGATATAAGGAGAAATACATTCAAATTCTCAGTTTTGAGCAAATCAGATTTACCCGGTGTCTGCAACAGTCATAGCCCGGTGTCATCAATAATTATGACCCGGCGTCGACAACAATTATGACTCGGTGCCATCAATATTTACAAACTGACAATTTTGGTAATATTAAACCGGAAAGTTCTGCATCTTCAAACCGGCTGAATATCAGATGAGTATTTCAAGACCAATATTTCTTAAGCTGGCGCTTTGGAAGCCGACTCAAGTGGATTATTCTTCACAATATTTATCTACAAGAGACCAATGTCAGCAAATTGACTCTGAAGCTGGCCTATTGACCCGGACTTTTCAAAAGAAGTATCTGGATTTTTTGTATTGACAAAGTTGAAACATATCTGCTAAAAGAGATTTGCTATGAGATCATGGACATGCACATATCAACAAGGAAATGACAAGGACTTAACGGTGATCAAATGCCGGCTCAGAAGAACCTTCGACCCAGCGTATAATCTATCAAAGTTGGTCTTGATTTGCAGGATCAGTTTAACATGTATAAATCCAAATTAAACTGGGGGCTAATGTCGGGGATATACCCCGCGGTATGACCCGGGCGTAAGTATGACCCGACCGGACTTGGCGGCTCACAGAGACCCGGGTGGTATTTGGTGACTTACTGATGACCCCAACGACGGGTTAGATGGATGACAAGGCCCAAGGCCCAGAAGGCCGGTTCATGTGATGGTGTGCCGGCTTAAGAGGAGGACATAAGGAATATTCTCCTGCAAATGAAGCAAGACTAGGACTCCACTTGTAATAGAGTAATCCTAATCCTACTAGGACTAGTCATGTAACCCGCCCCTTCAACTTATATAAGGAGGGGCAGGGCTCCCCAAAAGAGGGACAAGCAACAAGCAATAATCTCTAGGGCTAGACACAAAGGGGAGCCGGCTTATGCGGCGGCTCTCTCATGAACATAATGAGATCTAGCCACAAACAGCATGTAGGGCTATTACCGGATGATGTTTCCTGGGGACCGAAGCTGTCTAAATCGTTGTCTTGTGCGTTGATCCGCCCCGCGTCTCTCATCCCGATCAACCCCTCTCAAGCTACCACAAAGATGCGCTGGCCTCACAACTAAGTCCTCACACTAGGACATCTGCCCTGACAATTCCACGACACTACCCGTGTCCGGATAGGGACTTTCCTTGGCGTGGAAGGCAAGCTTGGAGACCAAATATGAAGATTCCTTTCTCTGTAACCGATCTTATGTAACCCTAGATCCCTCCAGTGTCTATATGAACCAGAGGGCTAGGTCCGTAGACAGATATCCTCACAATCATAGTCAGACAGGCTAGACTTTTAGGGTTTAGCCATTACGATCTCGTGGTAGATCAACTCTTGTAACACTCATATTCATCAAGATCAATCAAGCAGGAAGTAGGGTATTACCTCCATAGAGAGGGCCCAAACCTGGGTAAACATTGTGTCCTCCGTCTCCTGTTACCATCGACCTTAGACGCACAGTTCGGGGCCCCCTACCCGAGATCCGCCGGTTTTGGCACTGACATTGGTGCTTTCATTGAGAGTTCCACTATGCCGTCGTCTAAAGGTTTGATGGATCCTTCAATCATCTACAACGACGCTATCCAAGGGGAAGTCTTCCTCCCCGGACAGATCTTCATGTTCGGTGGCTTCGCACTGCAGGCTAACTCGTTTGGCCATCTAGAGCAGATCGAAAGCTACGCCCCTGGCCACCAGGTCAGATTTGGAAGCTTGAACTATGTCGCGGTTATCCATGGAGACTTGATCTTCGACATATTCGAGACCACGACAGCCGCTCCCTGCCACCACGATGAACATGATGTAAATCTGTCATTGGAACATACCCAGGAGATAGTACCTGTAGCTGCTCCAGCTTTAGATCCGGAGCAGATTGCGCCATCCGAGGACGGGAAGCTCAACCCCACCGCAGAAGCCGCAGACTCAACGGCGTTGGAGCCGCACACAGACTTAACTTCAAGTGACATCTATGTCACGAGAACCATGGACTCATCTCCTGCTACAGGTTCCGAACCTTGCGCGTCCATGTACGTTGAGCTTGATCGGTCATCGATCGTCGAATTCAGCTCCGCGGACATCTTCCAACACTCATCCTTGGGCGACGTGTTAAAATCGTTATGAGCACTATCCTTAACGGAGGGGCACAGCCGAATTGTATTCGGTTTGAACCAGAGGCTGATGACGGAGAATTTCGCTTCCCACCCACCACCCACTTCGTAGCCACTGTCGAAGACTTAACTGACATGCTCGATTAGGGCTCCGACGACATAGACGGTATGGACGAGGATGCCAGAGAAGAAGAGGCTCAAAACTCGCCATTTACCGGATGCTAGACGGCCACTTCCTCGTATGATGTATACATGGTGGATTCACCAAAAGAGAATAGAGGCGATGATAAGGAAGATCCAGTTGAGGATAAACCTCCTGAGATACAATCAAAGCGCCGGCATTAGCGGCGCCGCTCTAAGTCACGCCGCAGCAAAGACAACAACACTGGCACAGGAGAAGATAACACTCCGGAAGGTGCCGAAAACAATGAAGACCCCGTTCATGCAACTGAACAGGATGAACAAGAAGATGGGCAAGTTAGCCCTGGTAAACAGGCCATGCACGAAGACTCGGAGGGCAGTAATTATCTTCTGCTCTCTGAGGATGAGGCAAGCCTCGACAATGAGGATTTCATCATGCCTGAGGAACCTCTTGAGCAGGAGCGCTTCAAGCGCCAACTAATAGCCACTGCAAGGAGCCTAAAAAGAAGCAGCAACAGCTTCAAGCTGACCAAGATCTGCTCAACGATAAATGGACCGATGTCCTAGCAGCCGAAGAATATGGCCTCAAGCGCCTAGCCAAAGGCTACCCGAAGCGCAAATTGCTACCTCAGTTCGACGACGAGGCGCCGGAGCACATACCACCATCGCGCAATACGGCTGACCGACCACCGCGTGGTCGGGATAAAACGACAACTCAAGCCAAACACCAGCCCGCCCCGCCTCATCGCAAATGCAGAGGTAAAATAGCTCGCGGTCATACATATGACCTTCAGCAGGACCTGAACAAGAGAGTAGGACATACCAGATCGATCTACGGATCGCGAGGACGTGCCTCGACATTTGATGATGGCTATCTATTCAGACGTGACAAACCTAGTCATGCACGGGCTGAAAGCCGCAGATGGACTCCATCGGAGCTACGTCGCGATGCGGCCTGATATAGAGGCGCCGCACACCCTCTTTCCTTCATTGACAAAGTCATGGAACATGAATTCCCAGAAGGGTTCAAACCCGTGAATATCGAATCATATGATGGAACCACAGATCCCGCGGCATGGATCGAAGACTTCATTCTCCATATTCATATGGTCCGCGGCGATGACCTTCATGCCATTAAATACCTCCCCATAAAACTCAAAGGACCAGCCCGGCACTAGCTGAACAGCCTGCTCGAAAATTCCATCGGCAGCTGGGAGGACTTCGAAAAAGCCTTCCTTGACAACTTCCAAGGTACATATGTTTGACCTTCGGACGCGGATGACTTAAGCCATATAGTTCAATAGCTCGGAGAGTCTGCCAGGAAATTCTAGACTAGGTTCTTAACTAAAAAGAACCAGATCATCGACTGTCCGGATGCCGAAGCCCTAGTGGCCTTTAAACACAGCATCCGCGATGAATGGCTCACCCACCACCTCGGCCAAGAAAAGCCGAAGTCCATGGCAGCCCTCACAGCACTCATGACCCGCTTTTGTGTGGGTGAGGATAGTTGGCTGGCCCATAGCAAAAACAATGCAAGCGACGCTGGCACCCGCGAAGCCAAAAATAGCAACGACAAATCCTGACGCAATAGATACAAGCGTCGAAACAACAATGACAACACCGATGATACGGCGGTCAATGCCGGATTCAGTGGCTCTAAGTCCGGTCAGCGAAAGAAGCCATTCAGAAAGAACAATTCGGGTCCATCCAGCTTGGACCGCGTACTAGATCGTTCGTGCCAGATTCATGGCACCCCGGACAAACCACCCAATCACACCAACAGAGACTATTGGGTCTTTAAAGAGGCCGGCAAGTTAAATGTCAAAAGCAAGGATAAGGGATCGCAGAGCGAGGATGACGACGAGGAGCCCTGGCCACCGAACACAGGGGGACAGAAGAAGTTTCCCCCTCAGGTCCAAACGGTGAACATGATATATGCTAGCCACATCCCCAAGAGGGAGCGCAAGCGTGCGCTCAGGGACGTCTACACGATAGAGCCAGTCGCCCCAAAATTTAATACATGGTCGTCATGCCCGATAACTTCCGATCGCCGGGATCAACCGACCAGTATCCGTCACGGCGGTTCAGCCGCACTGGTCCTGGACCCAATAATTGATGGGTTCCACCTGACGCGAGTCCTGATGGACGATGGTAGTAGCCTAAACTTGCTCTGTGAGGATACAATGCACAAAATTGGCATTAATCCATCACGGATCAAGCCCACCAAAACTACCTTTAAAGGAGTCATACCAGGTGTAGAGGCCCGCCGTACAGGCTCAATCACACTAGAGGTTGTCTTCGCTGGACAACTTCGGAAGCGAGGAGCTAATCTTCGATATTGTCCCCTTTCGCAGCAGCTATCACGCACTGCTTGGACGAACCGCATTTGCTCAATTCAACGCGGTGCCACACTACGCTTATCTCAAGCTCAAGATGCCCGGAACACGCGGCGTCTTAACAGTTAATGGAAACACGGAATGCTCCCTCCGCACTGAGGAGCAGACCGTTGCCTTAGCAGCAGAAGTACAAATAGGCCTTTTCAAACAGAACCTTAATTCAGCGGCGAGCTCCCAGACACTGTCAAGAGAGTCTGGACTATTCTGCAGCAGGACAACTCGGCTCGTCAAGAGCTCGACTAGCAATTTGGCCTCCGTACTTGTCCCGACCAAGTGGCAGCAATTGTACCGCGCGTACATAACTACACACTCAAAATACCTTGGGCATGGATGGAGGCATAACTAGCTTGTGATCCACAATACGGCTCGACCGCCCCCGGACACACACATACTTTCACTGTTTCCTTTTTCCTCCTTTTTAGGTCTCTTTTTCACAGGCCTTCCATGACGGCTTGACCATTGGTTCTTTGAAGGATAAATACACCAAGACGACAAGAAGCATGGACGTACTGGGGAAATTTTAGGTGGTTTCCTTAACGATCCCTTTACCTATTTTCAGGACCCACACGCAGCTCTCCCTTGGTTAAGGCATATCAAATAGCTTTCTGCTTATTGCACTACTTGTATAAATGTGCTTTAACACACCATTGAAATTATAATGGAAATAGTTTGCGGCCCAAATTTTATGGATTTTAGCTTACTACTCTTTCTTCTTTTTCTTTTTTTGATAACTTTATCAAATAGCACCCGTACACTCTGGTACGTTTCAATTTGCCACGGGCTCCATAGCGCCCCACAACACGGGAACAAAGTCCGAACACTTTTTGCAGTATAGTTCGGCACCCCGAATTTAGCACTATATGCATTGGCTCCGAATCATGTATTTTGTCAATAGTTGGGTTGCCCGGCTCTTGTGCTTACGACCTTACGTTCCGCTGTATCGGCTAGGGTAGTAAAGGGAGAACTACTCGATTGTGCCCTGGTTTACCCGGATGAGCACCTCAGTAGAGAAAGCCGAAAAGTGACTGTCATGATGCGGCGAGAGCCAGTAAGCTCTTCGGAGGTCTCAAATCCTTAGAGATTTTTTCCGCATTACGTGAGGGATTGGTACTTACCCGATCAAGTGTTTATAGCATCCTAATTCAGATACTAGGGGCTACGCCTATATTTCTATTGTCAAACTCCTTTGGCTAAGTGAGGGTGCTAAAGCCGCATAGTCTGATTGCCTGGTTAGTCGCACTAAACACCTCCTTCAAGGACCAAACAATTGGATCAAGAGTGTTTAGATTACATCCCGAACAACCCCGTACTGCCTACCGGGGGGCAGAAGCCGACGACGGATGGTAGATAAAGGTATTTGTAATCTGAAAATATAAAAACAGCAAGGTAGCAAGTGGTAAAAGTGAGCACAAACGGTATTGCAATGCTAGGAAACAAGGCCTAGGGTTCATACTTTCACCAGTGCGAGTTCTCTCAACAATAATAACATAATTGGATCATATAACTATCCCTTAACATGCAACAAAGAGTCATTCCAAAGTCACTAATAGCGGAGAACAAACGAAGAGATTATGGTAGGGTACGAAACCACCTCAAAGTTATTCTTTCCAATCAATCCGTTGGGCTATTCCTATAAGTGTCACAAACAGCCCTAGAGTTCGTACTAGAATAACACCTTAAGACACAAATCAACCAAAACCCTAATGTCACCTAGATACTCCAATGTCACCTCAAGTATCCGTGGGTATGATTATATGATATGCATCACACAATCTCAGATTCATCTATTCAACCAACACATAGAACCTCAAAGAGTGCCCCAAAGTTTCTACCGGAGAGTCAAGACGAAAATGTGTGCCAACCCCTATGCATAGATTCCCAAGGTCACGGAACCCACGAGTTGATCACAAAAACATACATCAAGTGGATCATAGAATACCCCATTGTCACCACAGGTATCCCTCACAAGACATACATCAAGTTTTCTCAAATCCTTAAAGACTCAATCCGATAAGATAACTTCAAAGGGAAAACTCAATCCATTACAAGAGAGTAGAGGGGGGGAAACATCATAAGATCCAACTATAATAGCAAAGCTCGCGATACATCAAGATCGTACCACCTCAAGAACACGAGAGAGAGAGAGACAGAGATCAAACACATAGCTAGTGGTACATACCCTCAGCCCTGAGGGAGAACTACTCCCTCCTCGTCATGGAGAGCATCGGGATGATGAAGATGGCCACCGGAGAGGGATTCCCCCTCTTGCAGGGTGCCAGAATGGGTCTAGATTGGATTTTGGTAGCTACGGAGGCTTCTGGCGGCGGAACTCCCGATCTATCGTGCTCCCCGAAGTTTTTAGGGTATATGGGTATATATGGGAGGAAGAAGTACGTCGGTGGACCTTCGGGCTGTCCACGAGGCAGGTGGCGCGCCCAGGGGGGTGGGCGCGCCCTCGTGGGCAGCCCGGGACTCTTCTGGTCCATCTCCGATACTCCGTGGGCTTCTTCTGGTCCAAAAATAAGTTCCGTGAAGTTTCAGGTCAATTGGACTCCTTTTGATTTTCCTTTTCTGCGATACTCTAAAACAAGGAAAAAACAGAAACTGACACTGGGCTGTAGGTTAATAGGTTAGTCCCAAAAATAATATAAAAGTCTATAATAAAGGCCATAAACATCCAAAACAGATAATATAATAGCATGGAACAATCAAAAATTATAGATACGTTGGAGACGTATCAGCCGCACAGGAGGAGAAATTCTTTTATTAGAGTCATGCTAGTTGAGTAGTTGTGAATTTGAGAAATACTTGTGTTGAAGTTTGTGATTCCCGTAGCATGCACGTATGGTGAACCGTTATGTGATGAAGTCAGAGCATGATTTATTTATTGATTGCCTTCCTTATGAGTGGCGGTCGGGGATGAGCGATGGTCTTTTCCTACCAATCTATCCCCCTAGGAGCATGCGCGTAATACTTTGTTTCGATAACTAATAGATTTTTGCAATAAGTATGTGAGTTCTTTATGACTAATGTTGAGTCCATGGATTATACACACTCTCACCCTTCCACCATTTCTAGCCTCTCTAGTACCGCGCAACTTTCGCCGGTACCATAAACCCACCATTTACCTTCCTCAAAACATCCACCATACCTACCTATTATGGCATTTCCATAGCCATTCCGAGATATATTGCCATGCAACCTTCCACCGTTCCGTTTATTATGACACGCTTCATCATTGTCATATTGCTTTGCATGATCATGTAGTTGACATCGTATTTGTGGCAAAGCCACCGTTCATACTTCTTTCATACATGTCACTCTTGATTCATTGCACATCCCGGTACACCGCCGGAGGCATTCACATAGAGTCATATTTTGTTCTAAGTATTGAGTTGTAATTCTTGAGTTGTAAGTAAAAAGAAGTGTGATGATCATCATTATTAGAGCATTGTTCCAGTGAGGAAAGGATGATGGAGACTATGATTCCCCCACAAGTCGGGATGAGACTCCGGACGAAAAAAAAAAAAAAGAAAAGAAAAAAGAGGCCATAAAAAAAGAGAAGACCCCAAAAAAGAAAAAAAAGAAAAAAATGAGAGAAAAAGAGAGAAGGGGCAATGCTACTATCCTTTTAACACACTTGTGCTTCAAAGTAGCACCATGATCTTCATGATAGAGAGTCTCCTATGTTGTCACTTTCATATACTACTGGGAATCTTTCATTATAGATGTATATTCCAATGATGGTCTTCCTCAAATTGCCCTAGGTCTTCGTGAGCAAGCAAGTTGGATGCACACCCACTTAGTTTATTTTGTTGAGCTTTCATACACTTATAGCTCTAGTGCATCTGTTGCATGGCAATCCCTACTCACTCACATTGATAACTATTAATGGGCATCTCCATAGCCCGTTGATACGCCTAGTTGATGTGAGACTATATTCTCCTTTTTTGTCTTGTCTACAACCACCATTCTATTCCACCATAGTGCTATATCCATGGCTCACGCTCATATATTGCGTGAAGATTGAAAAAGTTTGAGAACATCGAAAGTATGAAACAATTGCTTGGCTTGTCATCGGGGTTGTGCATGATTTAAATATTTTGTGTGATGAAGATAGAGCATAGCCAGACTATATGATTTTGTAGGGATAGCTTTCTTTGGCCATGTTATTTTGAGAAGACATGATTACTTTGTTAGTATGCTTGAAGTATATTATTTTTATGTCAATATTAAACTCTTTTCTTGAATCTTTGAGATCTGAACATTCATGCCACAATAAAGAAAAATTATATTGAGAAATATGTTAGGTACCATTCCACATCAAAAATTCTGTTTTTATCATTTACCTACTCGAGGACGAGTAGGAATTACGCTTGGGGATGCTGATATGTCTCCAATGTATCTATAATTTTTGATTGTTCCATGCTATTATATTATCTGTTTTGGATGTTTATGGGCTTTATTATGAACTATTATATTATTTTTGGGACTAACCTATTAACTGAGAGCCAAGTGCCAGTTTCTGTTTTTTCCCTTGTTTCAGTGTTTCGCAGAAAAGGAATATCAAAAGGAGTCCAAACGGAATGAAAATTATTGGGGCACTCTTTCAAGTTCTTTGTGTTGGTTGAATAGATGAATCTGAGATTGTGTGATGCATATCGTATAATCATACCCGCGGATACTTGAGGTGACATTGGAGTATCTAGGTGACATTAGGGTTTTGGTTGATTTGTGTCTTAAGGTGTTATTCTAGTACGAACTCTATGATAGATTGAACGGAAAGAATAGCTTCATGTTATTTTACTACGAACTCTTGAATAGATCGATCAGAAAGAATAACTTTGAGGTGGTTTCGTACCCTACAATAATCTCTTCGTTTGTCCTCCGCTATTAGTGACTTTGGAGTGACTCTTTGTTGCATGTTGAGGGGTAGTTATATGATCTAATTATGTTATTATTGTTGAGAGAACTTGCACTAGTGAAAGTATGAACCCTAGGCCTTGTTTCAATGCATTGCAATACCGTTTGTGCTCACTTTTACCATTAGTTACCTTGCTGTTTTTATATTTTCAGATTACAAAAACCATTATCTACTATCCATAATGCACTTGTATCACCATCTCTTCGCCGAACTAGTGCACCTATACAATTTACCATTGTATTGGGTGTGTTGGGGACACAAGAGACTCTTTGTTATTTGGTTGCAGGGTTGCTTGAGAGAGACCATCTTCATCCTATGCCTCCCATGGATTGATAAACCTTAGGTCATCCACTTGAGGGAAATTTGCTACTATCCTACAAACCTCTGCACTTAGAGGCCCAACAACGTCTACAAGAAGAAGGTTGTGTAGTAGACATCAGTGGCTTTTGTGGCAAGGTCAAGGTGCTTCTCAGCAGAGGCATCCAAGGCTTCCAGACGGTTGAGGAAGGCCAACGTCGTAGCGTCCTCACTGGCCTTGTAGATACATATGTATACTCACCATCCAATGCAACGCAGGCCGACGTCATGGACCATCTGGCACAGCTGCTGGCCGCTCGCGTGTATCGCCGCCATGTGTCTGGAGCGAGGACTTTTGCGCTTAGTGTAGGTGCTTAGGCAAATGCTTAGGTGCGTACGATGTGTAAGATGCATTGGAATGGAGGGGCGCCTTTATATGAGTGCAAACTGCGTTGCGTTCACATCGTGCAGCCTCTTTTCCCGGTCCTCCTCCCATTACTTCCCTCATGCATTCACGATGCTAATTGAAGGAGGATGCATCATTGGTCGTTCAACATTTCGGGAACTGCTACTCCCTCCCTCGTCTGCATTAAAGCCGTATCGGGAACTGCGCCGCCCGCTGTCAAATAGAATAGTACTGCGCCGCCCGCTGCACGCCCGGCTGAACACGCCTCCTCGCCTGCATCAAACCCCTTCGTTAAACCCGGATGCAAACTGAGAAACCTACTACGGCCACACGTCCGTTCATGAGCGGGCCAGAATTAAACGCAATCACCAGCCGAGCTCCTCCCGTCCGCCCTTAGTTTAAATGAGGCCAGACGTCGGCCAAGCTCCTACCGTCCGCCCTCTATTTAAACGAGGCCAGCCAGACAGCGGGCAAGAATAGCACCCCTCCGCCGCTCCCCCATCTCCTCCTTCACCATTTTCTCCACTCTTCTGATGGCTTCCGAGGAGCCGTTCTCCGGCACACTACCCGGCTGGGTGGCCCGCCGAGCCCTCCGAATACGGGCGAGGCCGCTCGGTGCTTCACCAACCTCGCTTGGCCCGACGGAGCCAATTGCCGCCCAAGCCGGCACGTGGTTCAGCAACTCGCCGCTCCAGTTCAGCTTGATGAGGAGTGGCGAGTGATAACCCACAAGTATAGGGGATCGAACAGTTTTCAAGGGTAGAGTATTCAACCCAAATTTATTGATTTGACACAAGGGGAGCCAAAGAATATTCTCAAGTATTAGTAGTTGAGTTGTAAATTCAACCACACATGGAAACTTAATATCTGCAGCAAAGTATTTAGTAGCAAAGTAATATGATAGTAGCGGTAACGGTAGCAAAAGTAATGTTTTTGGTATTTTGTAGTGATTGTAACAATAGCAACGGAAAAGTAAATAAGCGAAGAACAATATATGGAAAGCTCGTAGGCAATGGATCGGTGATGGAGAATTATGACGGATGCGGTTCATCATGTAACAATCATAACATAGGGTGACACAGAACTAGCTCCAATTCATGAAGGTAATGTAGGCATGTATTCCGAATATAGTCATACGTGCTTATGGAAAAGAACTTTCATGACATCTTTTGTCCTACCCTCCCGTGGCAGCGGGGTCCTAACGGAAACTAAGGGATATTGAGGCCTCCTTTTAATAGAGTACCAGACCAAAGCATTAACACATGGTGAATACATGAACTCCTCAAACTACGGTCATCACCGATAAGTATCCCGATTATTGTCACTTCGGGGTTAATGGATCATAACACATAATAGGTGACTATAGACTTGCAAGATAGGATCAAGAACTCTCATATATTGAAGAAAACATAATAGGTTCAGATCTGAAATCATGGCACTCGGGCCCTAGTGACAAGCATTAAGCATAGCAAAGTCATAGCAACATCAACCTTAGAACATAGTGGATACTAGGGATCAAACCCTAACAAAACTAACTCGATTACATGATAGATCTCATCCAACCCATCACCGTCTAGCAAGCCTACGATGGAATTACTCACACACGGCAGTGAGCATCATGAAATTGGTGATGGAGGATGGTTGATGATGACGATGGCGACGGATTCCCCTCTCCGGAGCCCCGAACGGACTCCAGATCAGCCCTCCTGAGAGGTTTTAGGGCTTGGCGGTGGCTCTGTATCGTAAAACGCGATGAATTCTTCTCTCTGGTTTTTTTCTCTCCGAAACCAAATATATAGCGTTGGAGTTGAGGTCGGAGGAGCTCCAGGGGGCCCACGAGGTAGGGGGCGCGCCCCCCACCCTCGTGGACAGGTGGTGGGCCCCCTGGTCTTCATCTTTTGCAAGGATTTTTTATTATTTCCGAATAGATGCTCCGTGAAGTTTCAGGTCATTCCGAGAACTTTTGTTTCTGCACATAAATAACACCATAGCAATTCTGCTGAAAACAGCGTCAATCCGGGTTAGTTCCATTCAAATCATGCAAGTTAGAGTCCAAAACAAGGGCAAAAGTGTTTGGAAAAGTAGATACGACGGAGACGTATCAACTCCCCCAAGCTTAAACCTTTGCTTGTCCTCAAGCAATTCAGTTGATAAACTGAAAGTGATAAAGAAAAACTTTTACAAACTCTATTTGCTCTTGTTGTTGTAAATATGTAAAGCCAGCATTCAAGTTTTCAGCAAAGATTATGACTAACCACATTCACAATAACTCTTAGGTCTCAAGTTTACTCATATCAATGGCATAATCAACTAGCGAGCAATAATAATAAATCTCGGATGACAACACTTTCTCAAAACAATCATTATATGATATAACAAGATGGTATCTCGCTAGCCCTTTCTGAGACCGCAAAACATAAATGTAGAGCACCTTTAAAGATCAAGGACTGACTAGACATTGTAATTCATGGTAAAAGAGATCCAGTCAAGTCATACTGAATGCAAACTAACAGTAATGAATGCAAATGACGGTCGTGCTCTCCAACTGGTGCTTTTTAATAAGAAGATGATGACTCAACATGAAAGTAAATAGATAGGCCCTTCACAGAGAGAAGCAGGGATTTGTAGAGGTGCTAGAGCTCAGTTTTGAAATAGAGATGAATAATATTTTTAGCGGTATACTTTCATTGTCAACATAACAACCAAGAGATGGCAATATCTTCCATGCTACACACATTATAGGCGGTTCCCAAACAGAATGGTAAAGTTTATACTCCCCCTCCACCAACAAGCATTGATCCATGGCTTGCTCGAAACAACGAGTGCCTCCAACTAACAAGAGTCCCAGGGGGAGTTTTGTTTGCAATTATTTTGACTTAGTTTGCATAAAGCATGGGACTGGGCTTCCCGGTGACCAGCCACTTTCTCGTGAGTGAGGAGCGGAGTCCACTCCTCTTGAGAATAATCCGCCTAACATGGAAGATACGGACAACCCTAGTGGATACATGAGCTATTTGAGCATACAAAACAGGATATTTATTTGAAGGTTTAGAGTTTGGCACATACAAATTTACTTGGAATGGCAGGTAGATACCGTATATAGGTAGGTATGGTGGACTCGTATGGAATAACTTTGGGGTTTATGGAGTTGGATGCACAAGCAGTATTCTTGCTTAGTACAGGTGAAGGCTAGCAAAAGACTGGGAAGCGACCAGCTAGAGAGCGACAACAATCATGAACATGCATTAAAATTAATCAACACCGAATGCAAGCATGAGTAGGATATAATCCACCATGAACATAAATATCGTGAAGGCTATGTTGATTTTGTTTCAACTACATGCGTGAACATGCGCCAAGTCAAGTCACTTAAGTCATTCAGAGGAGAATACCACCCTATCATACCACATCACAACCATTTTAATAGCATGTTGGCATGCAAGGTAAACCATTATAAGCTCCTAGCTAATCAAGCATGGCACAAGAAACTATTATCTCTAGTTGTCATTGCAAACATGTTCATTCATAATAGGCTGAATCAGGAGCGATGAACTAATCATATTTACAAAAATAAGAGAGGTCGAGTTCATACCAGCTTTTCTCATCTCAATCAGTCCATCATATAATCATCATTATTGCCTTTCACTTGCACGATCGAATGATGTGGATAATAATAATAGTGCACGTGCATTGGACTAAGCTGGAATCTGCAAGCATTCAATAAACATGAGAAGACAAGGCAATATGGGCGCTTTTGTCAGATCAACAATAATGCATATAAGAGCTACTTCAACAATTTAGTTATGGTCTTCTCCTATCGACCCCCAAAGAAAAGAAAAGAAATAAAACTATTTACACAGGAAAGCTCCCAACAAGTAAAAGAAGAACATGAAATCTTTTTGGGTTTTTTTTAATTACTACTACAAGCATGGAAAGTAAACTAATTAAAAGCTACAACTATTTTTTTGGTTTTTCTTAAGGTTTATCAAACACACAAGAAGAGAGCATAAAAAAGGAAAATAAACTAGCATGGATGATACAATGAAAAAGTATGAGCACCGACATCTAGCAATGAGTGTGTGAACATGAATGTAATGTAGGTGAGAAATACGTACTCCCCCAAGCTTAGGCTTTTAGCCTAAGTTGGTCTATGGCCACGGTTGGCCTGGCTGATATCCATAGTAATAGTTGGGGTCGTACTGAGATGCAGCGGCTATCGCCTCCTGAGCTGTAGCGTGGCGACGAGCGGCCTCCGCCCTCCTCTCGTACCCATCTGCCTCCTCTCTGGTAATAACATATCTTCCTTTTGCCTGATAATCAAAGAAGGCAGGAGCAGGGAGAGTAATACGGACAGCATGACGTCTGTCAAAGATTAAACGATACTGGAGAGGTGATTCATTCCTCTCGACAAACTGGTGGTGAACCATAGCATTAAAGTCTAGGTAAGCAGGAGGTAATTCAATATCATCATTACTTATAGTTACACCAAGAAAATCAGCTAAGCGGGTTGCATAAATTCCACCAAAGAAATCTCCATTAAATCTATTCAGATGCAACCTACATGCAACAATGGCTCCCAAATTATAAGATTTATCTCCCAACACAGCACTCCTAAGAATACTGAGGTCGGGGACACACATGTGACATGCTTCATCTTTACCGTTAATGCATCTACCTATGAAGAGAGCAAAATAATGTATAGTAGGAAAATGAATGCTCCCTATGGTAGCTTGTGTTATATCTCTAGATTCCCCCATAGTTATACTAGCAAGAAAATCTCTAAATTCAGATTTTGCGAGGCTCCCTGATACTACCCCATTGTGGAAGTTTGCAAGCAGTGGTAAAATCCTCTAAGTCCATAGTGTAAGAATTTTCATAAAGATCAAACAGGACAGTTGGAGAATTACGTGAAGATGAAAATTCAAACCTCCTCACAAAGGAACTAGTGAGATAGTGATACTGGCTGCACTTTTCTTCCTCGAAGCTCAGAAGATTAGCGTTACGCAAATATGCGTTAAATTCTTCCTTAATTCCTGCTCGATCCATAAAATTTTCCGAAGGCCATTCACAAGGACGCACTGGAGCGTTTCTTGGTGGCTCATCATCAGCATCACGCATTGCAAGCCTGGGCTCTTGTTTCCTTGAAGAGCCACCTTGGTACATTTTCCTAAACATATTTCTTCCTCTGAAAAATTTCTGAAATTTTTAGTAACTTCAAAATAAAATCGAACCAAACTCAATAATATTGATAGCAACTACTCCTACAAGTGCCTAGAGCCTATATCATGCATCAAAACTACTTTTGACCATATAAATTTGACATGCAAGCTCAAGAACAGGGTCACCTAAGTAGCACAAATTTGCAATGAATAAAGCACTAGAACAAAAACTAATTGGACCAATGGAGGAGTCACATACCAAGGAACAATCTCCCCAAGCAGTTTTGTGAGAGGTTCTTTGAGCAAGGAGACCGAAAATGGTAGCAAAATGAGCTTGGACTCGGGTTTGAGCTGGATATTCGTGTTTGTGTGAGGAAGGAGTGTGTGGGTGCAAGGATAAATGGAGGAGGGCCACCATGGGCCCACGAGGCAGGGGGCGCGCCCGGGGGGGGGGGGGGGGGGGGGGGGGGGGGGGGGGGGGGGGGGGGGGGGGGGGGGGGGGGGGGGGGGGGGGGGGCGCGCCCCTGACCCTCGTGGCCAGGTGCCAGCTCCTCCTGCTATGTTCTCGGTGCCAAATATTCTCAAATTTTCTAGAAAAATCATATTTTAATTTCAGGGCATTTGGAGAACTTTTATTTTCGGGGTATTTTTATATTGCACAGATAAATCAGATAACAGACAAAAAAATATTATTTTTATTTTATTTAATATAAATAACAGAAAGTAAAAGGAGGGTACAGAAGGTTGTGCCTTCTAGTTTCATCCATCTCATGATCATCAAAAGGAATCCACTAACAAGGTTGATCAAGTCTTGTTAACGAACTCATTCTGAATAACATGGAACCAGAGAAACTTTGAATAACACTATGGTACCTCAACGGGGATATGCACATCCCGAATAATAAGAATATCATATTTCTTCTTGACAGTAGGAAGAGGAAATTCAAAACCTCCAAATATAATCAATGGGATTTTTCCAATAGAGTTGATACTATGAACTTGAGGTTGTTTCCTCGGAAAGTGTATCGTATGCTCATTACCATTAACATGAAAAGTGACATTGCCTTTAGTGCAATCAATAACAGCCCCTGCAGTATTCAAAAAGGGTCTTCCAAGAATAATAGGCATACTATCGTCCTCGGGAATATCAAGAATAGCAAAGTCCGTTAAAATAGTAACATTTGCAACTACAACAGGCACATCCTCACAAATACCGACATGTATAGCAGTTGATTTATCAGCCATTTGCAAAGATATTTCAGTAGGTGTCAACTTATTCAAATCAATTCTACGATATAAAGAGAGAGGCATAACACTAACACCGGCTCCAAGATCACATAAAGCAGTTTTAACATAGTTTCTTTTAATGGAGCATGGTATAGTGGGTACTCCTGGATCTCCAAGTTTCTTTGGTATTCCACCCTTAAAAGTATAATTAGCAAGCATGGTGGAAATTTCAGCTTCCGGTATCTTTCTTTTATTTGTAACAATGTCTTTCAAATACTTAGCACAAGGATTCATTTTGAGCATATCAGTTAATCGCATACGCAAAAAGATAGGTTTAATCATTTCAGCAAAGCGCTCAAAATGCTCATCATCCTTTTTCTTGGATGGTTTGGGAGGAAAAGGCATAGGTTTCTGAACCCATGGTTCTCTTTCTTTACCGTGTTTCCTAGCAGGAAAGTCTTTCTTATCATAACGTTGATTCTTTGATTGTGGGTTATCAAGATTGTCGAGGTACTGATCCACGAACACCTATGGGACCGGCGGACCGGGTCCCTTTCGGTTCGACGGGGGCGGAGATTGCGCAAAGAGCAAATCGAGGCGATGCACGCGAGCGATTTACCCAGGTCCGGGCCGCACGGATGCGTAAAACCCTACTCCTGCTTTGTGGTTTGTATTGATTTCTTGCTCGGGAGTGCGGAATGCTACAGTACACACCAGCAGCTAGCGAGACCGAGCGTGAGTGTTCGAACCCCCCTCTACGTTGCAATCGGGCCTCCTTTTATATGCGCAAGGGGTCACCGACAGGTGGCAACGGAGGTAAAGGGCAAAAATGGAAAGGTGCTGCGGTAGGCACAGCTACCTGCTACAGTGTATCATACCTAACCCTGACGGCAGGGGACAAGGGCCTTAAATGCCCGTCTGTGTCGCCTAAACAGTACGAAAAGGGACCGCCAGGGACGCCACCGTTCGCCATGATGGCGATATTGTCAGCGCCGCTTGCCACCGCACGCCCCTGGCTGCACAGCCTTCCGCCACGTACGCCTGGAAGGGCCCCAGAGCGACACGTTGGTGGATGTGCTGGAGCGCGGGCACGGAGAGGTGGCTTGCCGTGGCAAGCGTCTTGCTGCTGTCGTTGTCTTGTTGCGTCCGGGAGCTTATCGCTCACCGGGCCTTGCCGGGACACGTGGTGCGCCGCGGCAAGTTCCTTGCAATGCCTTGGGTGGCCTTCCCGGCAAGCTCCTCTTGCCGGGGTCTTGGGAAGCTTTTGTTAGTCTTCCCGGCAAGCTCTTCTTGCCGGGGTCTTTGTCTTCTTGGCTTGGACACTTTGTTCTTGAATGGCTCCAAAGGAACCACGGAGGACCTTGGCGGTCACCCGGTAAGCCTTGCCGCGGGATGCTGCGACTGCCCGTGCACAAGTTCGGGATACTAGGGTACCCCTACTCTAGTACACCGACAGGAGCCCCCGGACCTGGGCCAGACACGGTGCCGAGCGCTGTTGGGCCAGGCCCAAAACAGGGCACGGGCACGCGCGGCCTAGGTTACGCCGTATCTCACTCCGTATCCACCGCGCCCTCCCCGAACGGCACGCGTCGAATGTGGCGTCGTGGGAGAGATCGTGGGGGTTTCTTTATTCGAAAATGCGGAACGTCCACCCCCTCCCCCTTTATAAGCAGGGGAAAAAGGGGCAGTTCACCCATTCGCCCGTTGCTGTTCCAATCTCAGAAATCTCCGCCGCTCCCTCGCCTTCCCAGAGCAGAGAGAGAGAGAGCAGCGCTCCGCCCCCACATTGCCACCAGCACCACCGACGTCGTCGACCTCCTCCACTGCTTCCGCCATGGCTCCAAAAGCCGACAAGGGGAAGGCCGTGAAGTCGACCGAGGCGCAGCGGCTCGCGGCGCTGCGGAAGGAGCGGTCCGTCTTCCCCCCCAAGCTTGGCGCGAAGGAGCTGAGGGAGAACTATTACCTGTTCTAGTCGGCGGAGACGCGCGCGCATCCGCGCACCAAGGTACTCCCCGCCGCCGCTTTGAAGAAGGCTCCGAATGGATACCCCTTTTTTGCTCTGTTCTTCTACTGCGGGCTCTGCCCGCCCTTCTCTGATTTCTTCTGCGACATCATGAACACATATGGATTCCACCTCCTTGACTTCACCCCCAATGCCGTCCTGACAATGGCAGTTTTCGCACACCTCTGCGAAAACTTTGTCGGAGTCCTTCCCAGCGTAGCCCTCTTCCGCCACTTCTTCATACCCCGAGTGGAGAGAGGAGAGCCCTTATCCGGCGGAATCGCCTGGGTCTCAAGGTCCGGCAAGAAGGAAACGTATCTGGAGGGAGAATTCCGCGGCAAGTGGGAGAAGTGGAGAGCTGATTGGTGCTGGATTGACGAGGAGAGCCCGCAGCCATTCACCATCCGGCGCCGAACCCCAGTAGCCCGCGGCAGCGATTGGAGCGACGTGGCCCCGGAGGACGACAGGCTGAAGATTGCTGTCACCAGGATCCTGCGCCTGAGGCTTGCCGGGCTTACTGTTGGCGCTGTTGGCGCAGACTTCCTTCGCCGCTGCATCGCCCCCCTGCAGGAATGGGGGAGGCCCAGTTGGGAGTTCAAGAACGCGGCAGACATCATGAGGCTGCGGCCGGGCCTCAACTATAACTTCACAGTCCTGGAGCTCAACGCGATGCTGCAGGAGTTGTTCAAATATGACCCCCAACATCCCGAGGTGTTCAGGTTGCCGGGGGGCGTCGTTCCGCTGTGCAACAATTCCTCGCTCGACCGCATCCGCGCAATGATGCCGGAGTGCGACTCGCATGGAATTGTGCCGACTTGGCAGGAGCCCGCCGACGAGGTCGTGCAGCAGTTCTTCGACGACTTGGTGGAAGTGCCAATCCTCCTCGACGAGAAGGACGGCCTCACTCGCGACACCACGGATGCGGAGATGGCGCTCATCGCCACTAGGCTGGAGGAGGCAGCGGCAGCCGTAGCCACGGGCGAGTTTGGATTCACTTTGGAGGAGGCTGATGCAGCGGAAGCGGCAAGCCGTGCCGAGCGAGGGGAGCCTGCCGGCAAGAAAGGGCTTGCCGGGCATGACGCCGAGCCGAGCGAGCCCGCCAAGGACACGAGCGGTTCGTTGGAAATCAACTCCTCTTCCACCTCGTCTTCGAGCAGCTTGCCGCAAGCAGAGCCTCCATCTCCACCAAGAAGGCGCCTCTGCAAGGTCGGTGACATGGCGGAGCGGCAAGCGGGTCAACAGTCGCCACGCCGCGTGACACGCTCCACCGCGGCAAACACCGTTGCCGCGGGAGCGCCTCATGCTGCGACGGCAACTGGAGCGGAGTCTAGCCGGACCACCGCTTCTGTCCCTACCGCTACTTACACCGCGCCGACAGCCGGAGCGGGGTCTTCTCAGACCGCCACCACTGCTCCCGCCAAGCGGCCAGGGGAAGCTTCTCCTCCGCCTCCTCCCGCCGGGCGCGCGCCGGGCTTCGACTTCTCCGCGTTAAGCTCCGACGAAGAAGAAGAAGAAGAGTAAGCTTCTCTTGCTGTGCTTGTAGTTCTTCAATTCTTGCTGTTGATCTTGTTTCTCACTTGCTTTTCTTCTGAACTTGTTCCTTTTTAGGACTCTGGCCCAGAGAGCGGCAAAGAGAGCCAAGGTCCCGGTGATCGTCATCGAGGACGAGCCCACTGCGACAGCAGGTGGCGCGCCCGAGACAACCTTGCCGGACCCGACGACTTTCCTCCAGGGCAGCCCCCAGCGTAAGTGTACGATTTACTTTCTGCTGCGAGGCGCGCTCGGGTACTTGTCTTTGCTGATATTTGCTTGTCGACTTGTGTAGGAGCCGAGCAGCCCCACCAGGAGCCAAGGGAGAATCCCCCGACAAGGGAGAACTCTCCGGCAAGGGAGGGCTTCCCGGTAAGGGAGAAGTCTCTGGCAAGGGAGGGTTCCCCGGCGAGGGACAGCACCAGCGGCCCCCCGACAGCGGAGACCGCGACTGTAGAGCCTGGTGCAGGTACTCCTCTTGCCTCAAAACTTCTTTCGGGTTCTTCTTGAGTTTTTGCTGGATTTTGCTTGACTCTTCTTCCCTTGCCGGCTATCAGACCCATCTGCTGCGGAGCGGATGGAGACCGAGGTCGCCGCCGAGGACGTAGCCGGCGCGGGTGATCCCGCCGGCGCCGAGGCCGCCAAGGCTGGCGCCGTGACGACTGGCAAGGGATCTGGCGATCGTACTAACGGCCCAGAGGCCGCAGGAGCGCCAGGCGCTACACCGACCGCCGACCCGTCCGCCGAAGCCGCAGCGCCAAGCACCGAGGAGCCCCAGTCGGGCGTTTACTTGAAGGCCGGCGAAGGCGTCTTCGTCAACCTCCCCTGGGCGTCAAGCTCCAGGGCGCCGGTCGAGGGGGAGATCTTCGATGGAGAAGTGCTTGCCTCCGCGGGGTTGAAGCTGGTCGACGCGCCAAGCAGCAGCAGCAACGAGCCCGAAGAAGAGCGGCTACTGCGGAAGTTGATGTCGCTCTACCGCGCGCGGCAAGCCAAGATGGAGTCCCGCGAGGCACTTGTCGCGAAGGCGGGAGCTGGCATCGAAAAGCGCGCAGAAGAGCTCGGGGGTTTCCACCGGGAAGCCCTCCGATCCCTGGCGGAGGAGCGGGAGCAGCTCGGTGAAGCGCGGAAGGCCTTTCTCCTCGAGAAGGCCGAAGCCGAAGAGCGGCAACGACTTGCCGCTGTGAAGCTAGCCGCGGAAGAGGGCGAGCTGGCGCAGCGGAAGGTCAATCTTGACGCCCACGAGGAGGAGCTTGCCGCGCGCGAGGGAAAGCTCGGCGAAGCCCTCAAACAAGCAGAGGACGCCGCTGCCGCCGCCGAAGCCGCCAAGGAGGAGTTGAAGACGAAGGTGGCGCAGCTAGAAGCCGATCTCGCCGAGAAGGGCAGAGAGCTCAGCGCCGCCAAGGTCTCCAACGTGGATCTTGAGTTGAAGCTAACCAGTTTGACCAAGACTCTGGACAGCGCCAAGAAGCGGGAGGCGGCCTTGAAGGAGGAAATCAAGGCCGACAAGGCGCTGTTGGAGAGCGCTACCGCCGCCCAGAACGCCTTCAGGGAGACTGTGACGCACTGGACGGAGAGTCTGGTGAACACCGCCACAGATATCGACAAGGAGCTGGCGCAGCTGGGAATGGAGGATCTTGGGTATCCCTCCGAAGACAACCTCCAGCCCAGCGCCAAGCTCGTCCTGTTCTTCAAGGGCGTGGCGACAGCCCTCCAGCGACTCCGGGAGAGGATCCCCAAGCAGCTGGCCGATGAATCGCGTAAGATCTGCGCAGGAGCTCTCGAGAAAGTGTTGATGAAGGTGGCCTTCCGCAATCCGGGCCTCCGCCTCACCAACATCCTCAGGACCTTGCCGCCGGAGGCCGATCTAGAGGAGCTCAAGGCCCTTGTCGCACCCATTGTGGACAAGGTGAGCGGGATCAAGAGGGTCGAAGGCGATCGCGTAGATTAGGCCGCCCATTTCTTCTTTCCTTGTCGCTGTTTATTATGTCATGAAAACAATCTATTAGAGCAGCGACAAGTTATCTTTGTAATATAGCTTTGTTCTATGGAATGATTGCAACGTTATTCCCTTTACTTGACTCCTCCCTTTGTATGTCTTTTTACCCTACGCTTTTAGGGAACTTGCCGGTGCAGGCACCTGGGCCGCGAGCGCTGAGTGCGGGATGTCAGCAGCCTGCTGGCGGTGCCGCTACCGGCAAGAAACCTTGTCGCAACTAGTTGCAGCTCACTTAAGTTGCTGAGCGAACTCGAAAACAAAGTAAGGGCGCTAGCAGCTCACTTAAGTTGCTGAGCGGACTCGAAGCAAAGTAAGGGCGCTAGCAGCTCACTTAAGTTGTTGAGCGGACTCGAAACAAAGTAAAGGCGCAACTAGCTACGAGTTGGTTCCTCCGCGCACAGGTTTTCCATACAAAGTGTGGTCGTTCAAGGGAGATAACTTAAAATTTAAAAATTTTGATTGCTCAAACTTTGGCAACTTAGCTTTTCTGTTGTTTTCTTCCCGGCAAGGCGAAACTTCCTTGAGCGACGGCTGGTCCATACCATTATCTTCTCCTTTGCCCCCGGCAAACTTGTGGGCGAGGGAACCTTCTTTTCCTTGAGAAAAAAGAAAGGAGAGAAAATAGAGATACGGAGCCCTACGGCTCGTTATTGCTCACCGTGGGGTAGGTGCTGCACAAAGTGTCAGATCATATATGCCAAAAATAGAAAGCATAAAATCGACAAAATGTGCGGAGCACATGAGCTTTACTTACGCATGGGGTCTGCGCCCGGCTTTGTACGAAGGATTACATGCAACAGCGGCAAGACTTGTACAAAAGGTGGTTGCCGGAACAGGTTCCGACAACCGCGCCTTACGGGTAAAACTTATGAAGATGCTCAATGTTCCTGGAGTTGCTCACCGGAATGCCATCTTCGGTCTCAAGGCGGACAGCGCCAGGCCTAGTGACTCGTTTCACCCGGTAAGAGCCTTCCCACTTCGGCGTCAACTTGTTGGAATTCTTGGCGGACTGAACACGCCGAAGAACAAGGTCGCCTTCCTCGAGATTTCTGGCATTAACTTTGCGGCTATGGTAGCGGCGCAAAGCTTGCTGGTAGCGAGCAGCTCGCACAGCAGCCTGAAGACGATCTTCCTCAAGGAGCAGCGCGTCATCTTGTCGCAGCTGCTCTTGCTCAAGCTCATCATAAGCGAGCACTCGAGGTGACCCGTATACGAGTTCTGTGGGGATAACTGCCTCTGCTCCATAGACTAGAGCGAAAGGTGTCTGTCCAGTGGCTCGATTTGGCGTCGTTCTGATCGACCAAAGAACCACCGGCAGCTCCTCGATCCAGTTTCTTCCGCACTTGTGCAGCCTGTCGAAAGTTCTGGTCTTGAGCCCGCGCAGCACTTCAGCATTTGCCCTCTCCGCTTGACCGTTGCTTCTCGGGTGAGCAACAGAAGCGAAGCAGACCTTGGCGCCAAGATCTTGGACGTACTGCATGAAGGTGCTGCTCGTAAATTGTGTACCGTTGTCGGTGATTATCCTGTTAGGGATCCCGAAGCGGCAAACAATCGACCTGAAGAACTTGACTGCTGACTGTGCGGTCACCTTCCTCACTGGTTCCACTTCCGGCCACTTTGTGAACTTGTCGATTGCAATGTACAAGTACTCAAAGCCCCCGACAGCTCGGGGAAAGGGGCCGAGGATGTCGAGCCCCCAGACCGAAAATGGCCAGGATAAAGGGATCGTCTGGAGAGCTTGAGCTGGTTGGTGTATCTGCTTGGAATGGAACTGGCACGCTTCACACTTGGTTACTTGTGCAGTTGCATCCTGGAGGGCTGTTGGCCAGAAGAAACCTTGCCGGAATGCTTTGCCGACAAGTGCTCTTGCGCCAATGTGGTGACCACATATGCCTCCATGTATCTCTGCCAACAGCTTTTGTCCGTCTTCCCGGTGAATACACTTCAATTTCACACCGTTGAGTCTTCTTCTGTACAGTGTCTTGTCGACAAACTGGTACATACTTGACTGCCGGGCTACTCTTTCCGCTTCTTCTTGCTCTTCGGGAAGTTCTCCTGTCTGATGGAAATGGACAATCTGCTGCGCCCATGCTAGAGCTTGTGGCTCGACAACAAGGACTAAAGGCGAATATGCGGCTGCGGGAACGTCCGCTTCTACGGCGAGAACCTGGGTCTCCGCCGGAGCTTGATGTTCCCCGGCAAGCTTGCCGGAGCAAAACTTGTCGGGAGCTTCTGCTACAACGGAGCAAACCCTAGGGCTTGCCGGAGCAGACTGCTCCTCAGCGCTCTTGGTGCTGATCTTGGGGACTGCTGCGGGAACATCCGCTTCTACGGCAAGAACCTGCGGCTCTGCCGGAGCGTGACGTTCCCCGGCAAGCTTGCCGGAACAAAACTTGCCGGGAGCTTCTGCTTCAACAGAACAAACCCTAGGGCTTTCCGGAGCAGACTGCTCCGCAGCGCTCTTGGTGTTGATCTTGGGGACCTTCTTGGCGGCGGCTTCGGGAAGCTCTGCCGGCAAATAGTCACCAGAAACCAACTTCCTCTTCTTGCTCTGTCCAGTTGATGGCGTTACGGACGGTTGAGTCAGCTCGAGCACAAAGATCCCTGGTTCCACAGGTAACTTAAGTGCGGCGCACTTTGACAGACCATCTGCAATGGCGTTATGAGTTCTTGGAACATGTTCCATTTGTAGGCCGTCAAAGTGCTCTTCTAGCTTTCTCACTTCGTCGACGTAAGCTTCCATCAACGGACTCTGATAATTCTTGTTTACTTGACGGACGACAAGCTGCGAGTCACCCCTGACAATGAGCTTCTTGATCCCAAGGTCTGCCGCGATCCGGAGACCGGCAAGCAAGCCTTCATACTCTGCAGTATTGTTTGTTGCTTGCTCCTTGGGAAAGTGCATCTGGACTACGTACTTGAGGTGCTCTCCGGTGGGTGCGACAAGCAACACACCAGCGCCGGCGCCTTGCAGCGAAAAGGCACCATCAAAGTACATCAGCCACTCTTTGCTTGCTTCCTTGTCGGGGATGCTTGTTTCTGGAATTTCTTCATCTGGTGTTGGCGTCCATTCTGCTATAAATTCTGCCAATGCTCTGCTCTGGATAGTTGAAGTGCTCTCAAACTTGAGGCCAAAGCTTGACAGTTCCAGTGCCCACTCAACAATCCTGCCTGTCGCTTCTGGATTCTGCAGTATCCTCTTCAGTGGAAAGCGAGTGACAACTGTTATCTCATGTGCTTGGAAGTAATGGCGCAGCTTTCTCGAGGCCATGAGAAGGCCGAAAAGCAACTTCTGCACGCCAGAGTACCTTGACCTAGCCCCCTGTAGAAGGGAGCTGACAAAGTAAACTGGGCGCTGCACCATTTTCTTCTGTATCTCCTCTTGCATCTGCGCAGATCCATCTTTGTCGGGACCAGAGCTTGCCGGAGAAGCCCCCTGCTTGTCGCTGGATGTGCTTGCCGTGGTTGCAGGCTCGTCATCTGCCTCCCTCTCTGCTACTAACGCAGCACTAACCACTTGATTGGTTGCCGCTATATACAGCAGCAACTTCTCCTGTGGCTTAGGTGCGACAAGTATTAGAGGGGAGGACAGGTACCTCTTCAAGTCTTGCAGCACAGCCCCCGCTTCCGGAGTCCATCTCATTGGACCTGCCTTTTTCAATATTTTGAAAAATGGCAGGGCGCGCTCAGCAGACCGAGAGATAAACCTGCTGAGAGCAGCCACGCAACCGGCAAGTCTTTGTACATCCTTGACGCGCTTGGGTGCTTCAATCTGCTCAATGGCCTTGATCTTGTCGGGATTGGCTTCAATTCCCCGCTGAGACACAAAGAACCCGAGAAGCTTGCCGGAGGGAACTCCAAACACACACTTCTCTGGGTTGAGCTTGAGGCTGATCTTGCGCAGATTTGCAAAGGTCTCGTCTAAATCTTGGATCAAAGTTGCTCTATCCTTGCTCTTGACTACTATATCATCCATGTAGGCCTCCACATTTCTGTGTATTTGTGGCTCAAGAGCGACATGGACTACTCTTGCAAATGTTGAACCAGCATTTTTTAATCCGAAAGGCATTCGTACGAAGCAATACGTGCCACATGGAGTAATAAATGCGGTCTTCTCCTCATCTTCTTCTGCCATGAAGATCTGATGATATCCTGAGTATGCATCAAGAAATGAAAGCAAATCACATCCGGCTGTGGAGTCAACAATCTGGTCAATGTGCGGCAAAGGAAATGGGTCTTTGGGACAAGCTTTGTTAACATCGGTAAAATCGATACAAAGTCTCCATTTCCCGTTTGCCTTGCGCACGACTACAGGATTGGCCAACCACGTGGGATGGAGCACTCCTCTGACAAGGCCTGCTGCTTCCAATTTCTTGATTTCTTCTGTAATGAATTCTTGGCGCTCCACTGCCTGCTTCCTGACTTTCTGTTTGACGGGCCGCGCATGAGGACAAATGGCAAGGTGGTGCTCAATCACTTTCCTGGGAATACCGGGGATGTCAGACGGTTGCCAGGCAAACACGTCGACATTCACCCACAGGAAAGCAACGAGCGCGCTTTCCTATTTAGGGTCGAGCGTGGCACTGATGGTGAAGGTACCACCAGTGCCGTCCTCCTTGGCGGACACCTTCTTCGTCTCTGGCGGAGCTGCCATCGTCTTCTTGCACTTGCCGGTGGAGCTCGATGGTGCGTCCTCGACGGCAGCGCAGCACTCCGAGGAGGTGCGCTTGCCGGAGTGGGCATCAGAACTCTTGCCGGACTTGGTCTTCTTCCTCCCGGGAGCTTCAGCGGCAAGTGGCTTGTGATCTGCTGCGGCTGCTGCTTCCCGGTAGATCTTGTCGGCGCAGATAAGAGCATCTTTCTTGTCGCCGGGGATAGAGATGACGCTTATCGGGCCTGGCATCTTCAGCATGTTATATGCGTAATGAGAGGCCGCCATGAACTTGGCGAGTGCTGGACGGCCAAGTATCCCATTGTAAGGCAATGGAATATCGGCAACGTCAAATGTGACCCTCTCAGTCCTGAAGTTCAGCTCGCTGCCAAATGTTACCGGCAACGTGACCTTCCCCTTCGGCTTGCTCCTTCCCAGATTGATTCCTTGGAACATGCCGGTCTCATCGAGCTCGCTGTCAGGGATTTGGAGTTTTTGGAGCACAGCGGAGGAGATCAGGTTCAAGCCGGCCCCGCCGTCAACTAACATCTTAGTGACCTTGAGGTTGCGGATGGTTGGTGAAACCAACATCGGCAAGCACCCGACCGCAGTTGTGCGATCAGGGTGGTCCTCAATGTCAAAGATGATAGGCGTGCTGGACCACTTCAGAAGCTTGCGCGATTCGATGGGTGGTTCTGCTGCATTGACTTCCCGCACCCACTGTTTGAGTTGGCGGTGCGAAGTATGCAGAGAAGCACCACCGTCAACACACAATACCTCTGTGGCTTTCTGAAACTCTTGCTCACTGGTCTCAACATCATCCATGTCTTCGTCGTCGTCGTCGTCTTCATCGTTGTCGCGGCCGCGGGGAGGTCTGTCTCCTTGCCGTTGCTTGGCCTTGCCGCGGCGTCCTCCCCGGCCGGCGCGTTTCTTGCCTGATTCTGCAGCGCCACCTTGGGCTCTCTCCTTGTCTCCCCGCTCGTACTCAGCCTTTTGCTGCTGGACAAGCTGCTCGACCTTCTTGCAGCTCTGGAGGTCATGGCCCTTGGTGCGGTGAATCTTGCAGTACTGCTTGTCGGAGCCGTCCTGCTTGTCGGCGACCGCCACAGCCTGGCAGTTGGCGCACGCGGCAACCTCCTTGCTGGAGCTACCAACTTTGGCCTGCTTGGCGCCACCTTCGTTGCCGGACTGCTCAACGACTAGCACCTCTTTGCCTTTCTTCTTCCTGTTCCGCCGCCGGTTCTTCTTTGCCGGGGCAGCATCTTCGCTGTCAGATCCTCTTGCTCCTGCATTTTCTCCGGGGAGTCTCCTCCCTTCTTCAGCACGTGCACACTTGTCGGCCAGGGCATATAGCTCGCTGACGTCTCTGATCCTGCACATCGCCATCTCCTCCCGCATCCTGCGGTTACGCACGTTCTGATGAAACACGCTAATGACCGCGGCGGGGTGGACGTCTGGGATGTTGTACTGTACACGGCTGAACCTCTGAATGTACTTGCGCAGGGGTTCTCCTTCCTTCTGGACGAGCAGATGAAGATCACTCTCTTAGCCATGAGGTTTGTGGCCGCCTGTAAAGGCGCCGACAAACTGATGGCATAGGTCTGCCCAGGAGGATATGGAGTTGTCCGGCAAGTGCATGAGCCAGGACCTGATGTTGGGCTTGAGCACCAACGGGAAGTAGTTGGCAAGGATCTTGTTGTCCCGCCCCCCAGCAGCCTGCACCGCGATGGTGTAGATGCTGAGGAACTCCGACGGATGCGACTTGCCGTCGTACTTCTCCGGTACATCTGGTTTGAAATTCTTCGTGCTAGGCCACTGGACTTGCCGCAGCTCACGAGTGAACGCAGGGCAGCCTACCGCGTACGGAAAGTCGCCTGGTTCCCCTGGCGCATGCATGTCAACAGAGGGCCCAACGCGCTGGTCTGATTGACGTCGCGCTTCTCTTCGGCGCTCGATGCGGGTACGAGCGTCTTCTTGTTGTCGTTCTTGAAGAACTTGGCGCTGATCGCGACGAGCTCGCGGATCTGACGACACAGTGGAGTCGCTGTCGAGGTGGACCCGGCGAGGCGGCGATCTTGGCCTTCGGGGCGGAGAGTGCACAGTAGTTGCACCCCCACCAGTCTTGTCGTCTCCGGCTCGTGCCTGGCTGGCTTGCCGCGGCTGCGGCGTGCTCGGCTGCCGAGGAGAGTCGCCGTTGGCAAAGCCGATGAGACTCTGGATGGTGGCCCTCCAATCGTCGATCTTGTCCGCCGTTGGAGGGTAGTCTAGGAGCAGCTGAGCTCGCGCCAAAGCTTCTGCTGCAGTGGCGGGTGGTGGTGGCGAACGGTGCGAGGAGCGGGATATGCTCGGACTTCTAACCACGTTAGAAGGAGCAGTATCCCGTCCAGGCGACCGTGTCTCGCTGGCGCCAGCGTGTTGGCGTGCATGGTGGTCTTGAGCACTTCGAGATCCACCAGCTCGATCTTGATCCAGCAAGCGCATGGTACCGTGAGTACCATGACGCTGCCGGTCCCGCGCCTCCTGAGGCGGGCGCGGTGCATGTACGGATGCAGACGTCTTGGAGTGCGCCCGGTCGTTGTGGGAGCCGGCTACGCCGCCGGTGGGCAGTGCAGCCTTGTCCTTGGACCTGGCAGCACCGTGAGCTCCCTCACCAACGCGCGTTCTTCCGTCGGCGCCCGCCCCATCAGCCGTTTGCTCCGGCGATGGTGGGTTCGGCGCGGACGGAGCAGCTGCCTCCGAAACCTTCTTCTTCGGCGGCATGTTGATGAAGATGATGAAGATCTAGCTCGCGAGAACGCCGGATCTGATTCACACAACTTCGACGCCCCCTACCTGGCGCGCCAAAGATGTCGATGTATTGATCCACGAACACCTATGGGACCGGCGGACCGGGTCCCTTTCGGTTCGGCGGGGGCGGAGATTGCGCAAAGAGCAAATCGAGGCGATGCACGCGAGCGATTTACCCAGGTTCGGGCCGCACGGATGCGTAAAACCCTACTCCTGCTTTGTGGTTTGTATTGATTTCTTGCTCGGGAGCGCGGAGTGCTACAGTACACACCAGCAGCTAGCGAGACCGAGCGTGAGTGTTCGAACCCCCCTCTACGTTGCACTCGGGCCTCCTTTTATATGCGCAAGGGGTCACTGACAGGTGGCAATGGAGGTAAAGGGCAAAAATGGAAAGGTGCTGCGGTAGGCACAGCTACCTGCTATAGTGTATCATACCTAACCCTGACAGCACGGGACAAGGGCCTTAAATGCCCGTCTGTGTCGCCTAAACAGTGCGAAAAGGGACCGCCAGGGACGCCACCGTTCGCCACGATGGCGATATTGTCAGCGCCGCTTGCCACCGCACGCCCCTGGCTGCACAGCCTTCCGCCACGTACGCCTGGAAGGGCCCCAGAGCGACACGTTGGTGGATGTGCTGGAGCGCGGGCACGGAGAGGTGGCTTGCCGCGGCAAGCGTCTTGCCGCTGTCATTGTCTTGTTGCGTCCGGGAGCTTATCGCTCACCGGGCCTTGCCGGGGCGCGTGGTGCGCCGCGGCAAGTTCCTTGCAATGCCTTGGGTGGCCTTCCCGGCAAGCTCCTCTTGCCGGGGTCTTGGGAAGCTTTTGTTAGTCTTCCCGGCAAGCTCTTCTTGCCGGGGTCTTTGTCTTCTTGGCTTGGACACTTTGTTCTTGAATGGCTCCAAAGGAACCACGGAGGACCTTGGCGGTCACCCGGCAAGCCTTGCCGCGGGATGCTGCGGCTGCCCGTGCACAAGTTCGGGATACTAGGGTACCCCTACTCTAGTACACCGACAAAGATCAACCGCAGGTTCAATTTCTATATCATTATCATTACTAGGTTGAGCATCATCATGAACATTATCATTAACATTATCACTTGTTTCAGGTTCATTACTAGATTGTGTTTCAGCATCCGAGATAGAAATATCATTTGGATTCTCAGGTGTTTCAATAACAGGCTCACTAGAAGCATGCAAAGTCCTATCATTTTTATTTTTCTTCCATTTAGAAGGACTAGGTGCATCTATATTATTTCTCTGAGAATCTTGCTCAATTCTCTTTGGATGGCCTTCAAGATACAAAGGTTCCTGAGTCATTCTACCACCTCTAGTCATAAATCTAATAGAATTATCATTATTCTTACTATTCAATTCATTGAGCAAATCAGTTTGAGCCTTATGTACTTTTTCTACTTGAGTGGTAACCATAGAAGCATGTTTACTAATAAGTTTAAGTTCACCTTTGACATTAGCCATATAATCACCCAAGTGTTCAAGCATATTTGAATTGTATTTCAATTGTATACGAAAATAAGCATTGAAGTCTTCTTGCTTAACCATAAATCTATCAAACTCATCTAAGCATGGGCTAGCAAACTTAGTAAATGGGATTTCAGCTTTATCATATCTATAGAGAGAATTTACCTTTACTACCTGTGTCGGGTTATCAAGACCATGAATTTCTTCAATAGGTGAGGGATTAAGATCATATGTTTCTTCAACAGGCGGTGAATTAAGACCGTGTATTTCTCCAATAGGAGGTAAATTCTTAACATCTTCAGCTTTAATACCCTTTTCTTTCATGGATTTCTTTGCCTCTTGCATATCTTCAGGACTGAGAAATAGACACCTCTTTTCTTCAGAGTTGGTTTAGGAATAGGCTCAGGAAGTGTCCAATTATTTTCATTTGTCAACATATTATTCAATAGAATTTCAGCTTCATCCAGTGTTCTTTCCCTGAAAATAGAACCAACACAACTATCCAGGTAATCTCTGGAAGCATCGGTTAGTCCATTATAAAAGATATCAAGTATTTCATTTTTCTTAAGAGGATGATCAGGCAAAGCATTAAGTAACTTGAGAAGCCTCCCCCAAGCTTGTAGGAGACTCTCTTCTTCAATTTGCACAAAATTATATATATCCCTTAAAGCAGCTTGTTTCTTATGAGCAGGGGAATATTTAGCAGAGAAGTAATAAATCATATCCTGGGACTACGCACACAACGAGGATCAAGAGAATTAAACCATATCTTAGCATCACCCTTTAATGAGAACGGAAATATTTTAAGGATATAAAAGTAGTGAGTTCTCTCATCATTAGTGAACAGGGTGGCTATATCATTTAATTTAGTACGATGTGCCACAACAGTTTCAGATTCATAGCCATGAAAAGGATCAGATTCAACCAAAGTAATTATATCAGGATCAACAGAGAATTCATAATCCTTATCAGTAACACAGATAGGTGAAGTAGCAAAAGCAGGGTCAGGTTTCATTCTCGCATTAAGAGATTGCTGCTTCCATTTAGCTAATAACCTCTTGAGTTCGTATCTATCTTTGCAAGCTAAAATAGCTAAAGCAGCTTCTTTTTCAAAAACATAACCCTCAGGAATAACAGGTGAGTCTTCATCATCACTTTCATCAATATTATCAGATTCAATATTTTCATTCTCTCTAACCCTAGCAAGTTGTTCATCAAGAAATTCACCAAGTGGCACAGTAGTATCAAGCATAGAAGTCGTTTCATCATAAGTATCATGCATAGCAGAAGTGGCATCATCAATAACATGCGACATATCAGAACGAATAGCAGAAGTAGGTTTAGGTGTCGCAAGCTTACTCAAAATAGAAGGTGAATCAAGTGCAGAGCTAGATGGCAGTTCCTTACCTTCCCTCGTAGTTGAGGGATAAATCTTGGTTCTTGGATCTTTCAAGTTCTTCATAATGATAAGCAGATATAAATCCCAAGTGACTCAAAGGATAGAGCTATGGTCCCCGGCAACGGCGCCAGAAAATAGTCTTGATAACCCACAAGTATAGGGGATCGCAACAGTTTTCGAGGGTAGAGTATTCAACCCAAATTTATTGATTCGACACAAGGGGAGCCAAATAATATTCTCAAGTATTAGCAGTTGAGTTATCAATTCAACCACACCTGGAAACTTAATATCTGCAGCAAAGTATTTAGTAGCAAAGTAATATGATAGTAGTGGTAACGGTAGCAAAAGTAATGTTTTTGGTATTTTGTAGTAATTGTAACAATAGCAACGGAAAAGTAAATAAGCGAAGAACAATATATGGAAAGCTCGTAGGCAATGGATCGGTGATGGAGAATTATGACGGATGCGGTTCATCATGTAACAATCATAACATAGGGTGACACAGAACTAGCTCCAATTCATGAAGGTAATGTAGGCATGTATTCCGAATATAGTCATACGTGCTTATGGAAAAGAACTTTCATGACATCTTTTGTCCTACCCTCCCGTGGCAGCGGGGTCCTAATGGAAACTAAGGGATATTAAGGCCTCCTTTTAATAGAGTATCGGACCAAAGCATTAACACATAGTGAATACATGAACTCCTCAAACTACGGTCATCACCGGTAAGTATCCCGATTATTGTCACTTCGGGGTTAACAGATCATAACACATAATAGGTGACTATAGACTTGCAAGATAGGATCAAGAACTCTCATATATTGAAGAAAACGTAATAGGTTCAGATCTGAAATCATGGCACTCGGGCCCTAGTGACAAGCATTAAGCATAGCAAAGTCATAGCAACATCAATCTCAGAACATAGTGGATACTAGGGATCAAACCCTAACAAAACTAACTCGATTACATGATAGATCTCATCCAACCCATCACCGTCCAGCAAGCCTATGATGGAATTACTCATGCACGGCGGTGATCGTCATGAAATTGGTGATGGAGGATGGTTGATGATGACGATGGCGACGGATTCCCCTCTCCGGAGCCCCGAACGGACTCCAGATCAGCCCTCTCGAGAGGTTTTAGGGCTTGGCGGCGGCTCCGTATCGTAAAACATGATGAATCCTTCTCTATGATTTTTTTCTCCCTGGAAGCAAATATATAGAGTTGGAGTTGAGGTCGGAGGAGCTCCAGGGGGCCCACGAGGTAGGGGGGTGCGCCCTAGGGGGGCAGGCGCGCCCCCACCCTCGTGGACAGGTGGTGGCCCCCCTGGTCTTCATCTTTTGCAAGGATTTTTTATTATTTCTGAATAGATGTTCCGTGAAGTTTCAGGTCATTCCGAGAACTTTTGTTTCTGCACATAAATAACACCATAGCAATTCTGCTGAAAACAGCGTCAGTCCGGGTTAGTTCCATTCAAATCATGCAAGTTAGAGTCCAAAACAAGGGCAAAAGTGTTTGGAAAAGTAGATACGACAGAGACGTATCAGCGAGTTGTTCCACGCCGGCATGGCAGCGAGCACGCCAGTAGGGGTGTCGTCGCTGCCGTGTCGTACCGCGCCACCAGTGTCTGCGGTGGCCGCACCTCCCGTGTCTGTCGGTGCGCCTCCCGTGCCTGCTGTCGCGCCTCCCGTGCCTGCGGTAGCGCCATGCAGGCACAGACAGAAGCCGGGTGTGTGGAGAGCGACGAGTCGATGGACAGCTTCTCCGTGTCCGCCGCCATCACCAAGGAGGAGTAGAACACGGGAGGCCGCTGCCACTTGGGTCCCATGAAGGCCACCGCGAGGTGACGATTGCGCATTCAGGTGGTTTCTTTGCTGCTTCATCTCTTCCGAGGACCTTTGTCGACCCCTTAAGTTTCTGCCGGACATGAGGAAGACAAAGGGATCCACGGGCGGCCATTTAGATTAGGTACTCCCTCTCCGGCTGGTGGGAAATTTTTGTTCTAAGAATGGATAAATTGGATGTATCTATAACTAAAATAAGTCTAGATACATCCATTTCTAGGACAAATATTTCCCGACAGAGGAAGTATTAATTATACCAAGAGAGCCGGATTAGCACCGCTTAGTTCATGTAAATGTAATGAAATCCATCATGTTTATATGAAGATCCAGCTTTTTTATACGAAATCCTTCATGCTTATATGAAAACAGTCCGTGTTTGCACGAATTTCATCTGGTTGGTTAGAGTTGTGAAAATGTATGCTGCTGGCGTTTGATGTCGTCCTCCGTGGAAGGAAGCAGGAAGAAATTTGCCGGCTGCTGTTGGAGATGCTCTTATGCTGGAAATAATAGTCACATCCAATCCATTTGAGTTAATTGCGTGTATGATTCTCCCTCTATAAAAAGTTAATTGCATGTACAGTGTGCACATGACTTACAGAGTGGCTACAACTTCGTACAGAAAATTAAAAAGAAACAAGTCCATCCTTAATCTTGTATTCTAAGTACTCTGTGGGTTCCACTCTCAGTACAGTATCGAAAGAAGTATATATTAAATAAGTAATACTCCCTCCATTCCCTTATACAAGGCCACTATCAAAAATACATTTTGCATCAATACAAGGCCACCAACAGTAATTGAGACAAAAATTAATGATGTTTCCTCGTACTAGCAACTTTTTAATACTTACATGCATGTAGTCATAATGACACTCAGCCACTTCCTTTCCATTCATTCGTTGCATGCTTCTGGTGTATTAATGATCCCGGTTAACGAAAAGAAAAGTTGACTTGCAAAGGAGTCATTAAATTTTATCTTAGTACCTGTAATATGAGTTTGTGACCTTGTATAAGGGAATGGAGGGAGTATATAATATAATAATCTAAAGTTAAAGATAGAATTCAAACTCAGGTCATCGTGTTGCTAACATCCGACGCTAACTAGTCCAGCACATTTTTGTTGTAGACCATGCTGGAGATATATCTCCATGTCTACTCTTATATTATACTCCATCCGTTCCTAAATATTTTTCTTTTTCAGATTTCAAATGGACTACCACATACGGATGTGTACGTAGACATATTTTAGAGTGTAGATTCATTCATTTTGCTCCGTACGTAGTCACTTGTTGAAATCTCTAAAAAGACAAATATTTAGGAATGGAGGGAGTAGAAAACAGAGTTGGTGATGATGGTGTGCGTGCCATCCTGCAATATAGGCCGTCGGATTTATATCTAACGGATAGGAAGGAAACTATGGCAATTTTGCAAAAAGATACCCACACCCCTCTCCATGTTTGCAAATAAGACCTTCCCTCGTTCATCCTTTTCTCCACTCTTATAAAAAATAGAGTTGGTGTTGATGGTGTGCCTGCCATCCTGCAATATAGGTCGTCCGATTTATATCTGGTGGATAGGAAGGAAACTATGGCAATTTTGCAAAAAGATACCCACACCCCTCTCCACATTTTCAAATAAGGCCTTCCCTCGTTCATCCTTTTCTCTGACAAGATAAACTACTCATAGAAATGCATCTTGATGTTTCGTGCAACGCATGGGCATCTTGCTAGTCTCTCACATGATAAACTACTCATACAAATGCATCTTGATGTTCCGTGCAACGCACGGGCATCTAGCTAGTTTCTTTTAAAATAGTTATTGCGATAATTGGGTTGAAGTGATATATGTTATGTCTGCCCCGAATGATTTCAGATTCACTAGTAGTAAAAAAGAAAAGGTTGCCTTGTTAATTAACAGAAAACAGGGTGAAAACTATCACATGAGGCTGGTAAAAACAAGGCACACTAGGTTCAGCGTCATCATCACTACAGCTGTGCGCACGCGAGAAGTCTACATATCGAGGGGGCTACAGAGGAAAAGACGTATCGAGTGTGTATGAGCGAGGCATATAGACACAATGTTTGAGAGACAAACCAATTGACAGATTAAGATCAGGTCGAGTTGTCACCCTTCTGCTGTCATTGTTGGGGTTGGGGTAGGGGGAGAGAAAGACGTGTCGAGAGTGTGCACGGTAGGCACAGAGGCACAACTAGCGAGTGTGTGTGTGTGTGTATGTGTGTGTGTGTGTGTGTTTGAAAGAGGAGTAGATAGATTACTATCAAGATCGAGGTGCCACCCTACTCCTTCGGTGTCCGGTACTGTGTGTGTGTGTGTGTGTGTGTTTGAGAGAGAAGCTAGTCGGTAGATTAGTATCAAGATCGAGGTGTCACCCTACTCCTTCGGTGTCGGGAAGT
This sequence comes from Triticum urartu, assembly GCF_003073215.2. NCBI lineage: Eukaryota > Viridiplantae > Streptophyta > Magnoliopsida > Poales > Poaceae > Triticum > Triticum urartu. Next base: position 321,950,692 of record NC_053026.1, read on the forward strand.
GTGTGTGTGTGGGTGTGGGGGAGGGGGGTAGTGACACTTACATATCTCTACTCTTATAAAAACAGAGTTGGTGATGATGGTGTTCCTGCCATCCTGCAATATAGGCCATCCGATTTATATCTGACGGATAGGAAGGAAACTATGGCAATTTTGCAAAAAGATACCCACACCCCTCTCCACATTTGGAAATAAGGCATTCCCTCATTCATCCTTTTCTCCCACAAGATAAACTACTCATACAAATGCATCATGATGTTCCGTGCAACGCATGGGCATCTTGCTAGTAGGGAGAAGGAGTTTGTGTGACACATATATATATATATATTAAGGGATAGGTAGATAGCATGTGTGTGAGGCATACTTAAAGCATCATGGAGATAAACAAACAGTGTGCATGCAAGTGCCAGGAAAAATGAAGCAAGAAACAATATCTAAGCGCGCATCTCTCTCTCTCTCTGTGTGTGTGAGAGAGAGAGAGAGAGAGAGAAAGAGAGAGAGAGAGAGAGAGAGAGAGCGAAATCTCAAAACAAAAGGTGATCTACTAGAATCCCGCTGTATTATTCATATGGTTCCGGAACTCGAGTTAACCTTAGGCATATGTGTGAGAGACATAATTATACTTTGAGACATTAGTGGCCGTGGGTGGGCGGAATTAAAGGGGTGGGCATGTTCGACAGAGAGAGCGTGTGTGTTTCTGTGCAAGAGACTTGTAGGACGGGGTAGAAAGACAGATTCTAACCTTGACGGAGGGAGAGAAATACACGAAGTGCGCGTGTGTGATTCCGATGCCCATGGGGAAATGAGATATGTATGCGTGTGAGATAGATTGCACAATTCATTCACGTATCACTATCTAGCGATCGTGGACGTGCATCGCTTGAACATAAATCAATATCTACTTTGTATCATGGCCAAAGGTACAATATCGATTCAACGCTATAAAGATTGGACACTCAAATATCACATTTTTTCTATCTAAATAAACCTTTTCAATTGTGCATGCCAAAGTTACAGTGATGTTTCTTCAAACAACCAATGTAGCTGTCATGTACATGCACCATTGTTACTCTTGCATTCAAATTCATTAGTCTTTGATGATTTAAGGTTCTATTATGAAGTAATATATGTAATATTCATATAGGAATTCAACGGGTACGAAATTTATGAAATGGAGGCTATGTAATCATATGAGGTAACACTTTTAAATAGCAGACTACAATATCCATTTCTTTTGTGGGACTACAGGATCCATTTCTTTTTGTGCGCCTCTACACTAACACTTCAATGCATTATGTTTAAAATAAATAACCAATGGCACTAAATTATCTATTTACACGAGAAATACATGGGCTGAGCATTTGATCCTCTTTTTTTGAACGCCCCTCTACACCCATACAATTGGCCGCGCCCGTGTGAACGTCCAAGTTATCGGCGCATCATCCCGAGTTATTGTCTTTTTTCTGGGGTGGACTTCACACCAGTTCTTAACTGCTGACGCGTGCCCCGTGTACACAGTCTCGCATGACCTTCCCGCTAGCACGGTCCAAAATTAGTTGAAACTGGATACGAACGATCCCGCGGGCGGCAAAATCTCCCGCCTCCTTCTAAAATTTCCACCACCTAGTCTTTAGCATGCGAAATTCCCCTTTTGTCCTTGGTGCACGGAGAACAACAGTTACAATATCTCCCTCATATACATAATAGGTCGGGGTTTCTTTGGTAACTTCCGGTTCCCCCCACCACACGGCACCCCCATTTCCTCTCCCCCTCCCGCAAAAACGACTAACTCCATAGCACCAGAGTATCTTACATGACGTCGTCCATACTTCATCGGCCTTTCTACCCCTCCCCTCTCGAAACCCTAGATTACTCATCCACCGGCGTACCAGAGCCCATTCACTGCCAACGGCGTCCACCTCGCCGGATCTGCTTCTATGGTCGCATCTACCCCTCCCACCTCCACTAAAAACAAGTAGACTGCTCATCCACCACTGTACCACAGCCCATTCAGTTTCGTCCTTGTCCACGGCGCCGGATCTGCTTCGCCGGTACTCTCGTCAACTGCAGCGCATCTGCAGCGGCTCATTCATACTCCCCAATGGAAACGCTTCGTCCACACCCCCCGGAGCCGCGCCACCAATGGCCCTGTCGACGGCCTCTGATCCTCTACGCCGACAGCTTCCTCAACCCTACCAGAGCCGCTTCGCCGACACCATCGTCAACCCTACCGGAGTAACTTCGCCTATACCATTCTCAACCCTACCGGGGCCGCTTTGCCAACTCACAAGTCCATGGCCTCAGATCCACTTCGTCGCACCCTCATCCAACCTACCAGAGCAGCTTCTGACGCCCCGTCCACGGCCGCAGATCCACATCGTCGACACCATCCTTAAACCAACCACCAGAGCAGCTTCACCAACACCCTCGTCCATGGCCACAGATCCGCTTTGCCCACACCGTAGTCCACCCTACCAGAGCTGCTCCACAAACACCCTACTCGATGGTTCTAGATCTCCTTACCGGACCTCGACAGCCAGCGCAGCTTCATCACCCTTGACATTTCTAACCTGATTCCCACCGTCTGGCAAGATGCCAAGCACCCGCCACGGCCTAGGTACTTGTCACCTTTAAACCCGTCCAGCATCACCTATCCGATGTAATTCAAATATACTAACAGGTCGTTGTTACCTGTTATGCAGCTGGCAAAAACTACAAGGATGATGTTTCTTCTGGATCTAATAGCTTGGCCAACCAAGATCCTGGACTGAGGCATTACTATGATCTTGTAAGTGCGTCTCTCTCTCTCTCTCTCTTGTATTGTTTTGTGCCTGCCACGTGCTTTGCTAGGATTTTCGACCAGTAATCCCTTTGTGCAAACAATATTTCTACTACTGACTACTAAATTAGATATGTAGATGTCATACATGATACTACCTCGTACCTCCGTTCCTAAATATAAGTCTTTCTAGAGATTCCACTATAGGCTACATACGGAACAAAATGAGTGAATCTACACTCGAAAATGCATCTATATACATCTGTATGTGGTCCATACTGGAATCTCTACAAAGACATATATTTAGGAACAGAGGTAGTACATTACACAAAATCGTAGGTGGCATGTAGGAATTCCAGTGCACTACATTAGGCTCCCTTAGAGTGCCTGCTAGTCCAGCACACAGAGTCATGGCTAGTTTATGCTACGCACACAATCGTTAATTGGTGGTTTAAATATGCGCAAGGGATATGCAATGTATTATCATGTAGAGATGTCTGAAATTAGCCGTGTCAACTTGCAGATGGGGTTACACAATGAAAAAGTACAAGATGTATGTGGCAATTTCATGGAACATCGCAAAAAATGGAGAGGCAGCGGTGAGCCTATACAGTGTGATATGGTAGGACACTCCTCCATTGCAATCATCGTGACATGTGATTTATATGTCAGTTCTATTGGCCAAGTTTCTTAGGGACAGTTTTTACGAGTTATCCTAAGAAAATAAGCACATGTGAATATAAGCTCCAGGTAATAAGCCAACCAGTTCTTTTCATTGCCTTCCTTTCCAGCTTATCTTTGGTATGATCAGTGAAAAGTCTAGATTGCATTATATTTTGTCATTTTGCTGCCCATATGAAAATTAATTTGACTCGCAAACATCACAAATTGAACCCAGTGTAGTAATTAATATGATAGGAAAACAGACCATCACTATTTGTTCAAAATGCAAATACAAAGATACCATCTACTTGGCACAATCTACTTTGGTCAATGTCTTCCATGGAGATCCCATTGCCTAATTTAAACGAAGAACGCATGACCCACATTTAAATGAAGAACAATTATTTCTTGAAATTTGATGGTCCAAGTGGCTGGTTATTATCATATAGCAGCACCACCTGAAAGCATCATATAGCAGTAGCAGCAGCGGCTCATAGCAACTCATCATACAACAGTAGCAGCAACAGTGTGCAATTCATCATATACTAGCAGCAGTAGCAATTCATCATATATTAGCAGTAGGAGTAGCTCATAGCAATTCATCATATAGCAGCAGTAGGAGCAGCTCATAGAAATTCATCATATAGCAGCAGCAGGAGCAACTTATAGCAACTCATCATATAGCAGCAGCCGCAGCTCATAGCAACTCATCATATAGCAGCAGCAGCTCATAGCAATTCATCATATAGCAGCAGCAGGAGCAACTCATAGCAATGCATCATATAGCAGCAGCAGAAGCAGCTCATAGCAATTCATCGTATAGTGGATCAGAATGAAAATTTGGCAAAAAATCATAGGAGATCCTCACCTTGTTGGATGAGCTCATCCTTCAATAGCACCTCAAGGCCACGGCCTGGGTGGAGGGGAGGGGGAATAAGATGCCTTCTGCCGCAGTGTGGCATCAGCCGTAGTTGTGCGGCGCCCGCCGGAGTAGTGCGTTGGACGAACCACAGTGGAGCAGCTGCTAGAGACCATGAGAATGAGGGGAGGCACTAGAGGGAGGAGCAGCCGAGGAGATTTGGTCCTACCCGCATGTAGCCTAGGTGGACAGAGCATCGTTGAGGACCAGGCTAGATGGGACCAGCGGCGACGGCTCGCTGGAGGAACCCTAGCGCTGCAGGCAAAGGATCGAGGAGGGGAGAGGAGATGCCAGTGGGCAGGGCAATAAACGCTTGCTTGTTTGTTTTTACTTGAGGGTCAGGTGTGACGCAGGCATGAGCAGTTGCATTTTGAGTGTAATATAGGCAGACAGCAGAGTCATTTCACTATTCCCCTTCCCTTCAATTTTTAGTGAGCTTCTACCGGAAACACCCCCTCCAAAGCGAAATAAGTTAAGCCCAAGCCCATAACTCAAAATGACTTCTTTACATCTTTTATGGCTTATTTTGACAATAAGATCTGAAAAGGCGGAATAGAACTGGCCCTTAACCTGCAATTCATTTGTGCGTGCAATGATGAATCACTCATGCCTGCTATAGTGTACATTTAGGCATCATCATACATGGCCTAACCTAATACATGTGCATTCCATTGTAGAATCTGGAATATGCAATGTTTATGTTAGTTCATACGTTGCACATGATGTTTAAATGCCCCTTAAATCTGGTCAGTCAAGTGATGGTCTTTAAGCCTCCTTCTTTGCTTCTTTTCTTGATACTCCCTCCTTCCATCTATATAGGGCCTAATGTGTTTCTGAGACCACCTTTAACTATTGATAAGACGAATAATACATGAGATGTATAATGTGAAAATCATATCATTGGAAGCTCCTTTCACGTATGAATTTGACGGTATGCTTTGTGTAACTTGCATGTCATATATTATTGCTATAACACTTGGTCAAAGTTAGCCTCGAAAAACGATTAGGCCCTATATAGATGGAAGGAGGGAGTATGTAAGATTTTCTCACACATCTGTTTAATTGCTTGTTTGCATCAGCCAGCCATACCAGGACTGTTTGCTTTGATTACTTGTTGTTCTTGACCTAACACTCTAACAGAGCTTGTCAACGATTTAAACACTAAGGGCTGCTGAGGGAGTCCTGGATTAGGGGGTGTCCGGATGGCCGGACTATACCTTCGGCCGGACTCCTGGACTATGAAGATACAAGATTGAAGACTTCGTCCCGTGTCCGGAAGGGACTTTCCTTGGCGTGGAAGGCAAGCTTGGCGATACGGATATGTAGATCTCCTACCATTGTAACCGACTCTGTGTAACCCTAGCCCTCTCCGATGTCTATATAAACCGGAGAGTTTTAGTCCGTAGGACGAAGAACAATCATACCATAGGCTAGCTTTTAGGGTTTAGCGTCTCTGATCTCGTGGTAGATCTACTCTTGTACTACCCATATCATCAATATTAATCAAGCAGGACGTAGGGTTTTACCTCCATCAAGAGGGCCCGAACCTGGGTAAAACATCGTGTCCCCTGCCTCCTGTTACCATCCGACCTAGACGCATAGTTTGGGACCCCCTACCCGAGATCCGTCGGTTTTGACACCGACATTAGTGCTTTCATTGAGAGTTCCTCTGTGTCGTCACTTTTAGGCCTGATGGCTTCCCCAATCATCAACAGCGATGCGATCCAGGGTGAGACTTTTCTCCCCGGACAGATCTTCGTATTCGGCGGCTTTGCACTGTGGGCCAATTCGCTTGGCCATCTGGAGCAGATCGAAAGCTACGCCCCTGGCCATCAGGTCGGATTTGGAAGTTTGAACTACACGGCCGACATCCGCGGAGACTCGATCTTCGACGGATTCGAGCCACAGCCGAGCGCGCCGCACTGTCACGATGGGCATGATTTAGCTCTGCCGCCGAACAGTGCCCTGGAGGCCGCACCTGTGTCCGCTCTGACCCCTAGCTCAGAGCCGATCACGCCAATCGAGGATAGGTGGTTAGACACCGCCTCGGGGGCTGCAATCTCTACGGCGATCGAGCCGAACACCAGCCCTATTCTTTGCAAAGCCCGTGACTCCAAGGAGCCAGACTCCTCTCCAGACTCCGAGCCCTCCGCGCCCCGACCGATCGAACCCGATTGGGCGCCGATCATGGAGTTCACCGCCGCGGACATCTTTCAGCACTCGCCCTTTGGCGATATTCTAAATTCACTAAAGTCTCTCTCTTTATCAGGAGAGCCCTGGCCAGACTATGGTCAACAAGGTTGGGATGCGGATGATGAAGAAATTCAAAGCCCACCCACCACCCACTTCGTAGCCACTGTCGATAATTTAAACGACGTGCTCGACTTCGACTCCGAAGACATCGATGGTATGGATGACGATGTAGGAGATGAACACGAACCAACGCCTATAAGGCACTGGACAGCCACCTCATCTCATGATGTATACATGGTGGACACACCCAAAGGAAGCGACGACGAGGAACACAGGGATGCAACGAGGGATCGTTCACTCGAAAAGCAATCAAAGCGGCAACGTAAGCGCCGCTCCAAGCCCCGCCTCGACAGAGACAGCAGTCATACAGACCCAGCCATAGAGCAGGACGAGCCGGCGGACGACGAACATGCCTTCGAGCAAGCGTCCGAACAGGGAAACTTGGATCAACAAACCGAACACCCCGTCCCCGGCGAAAACAACAGTCCGGACAACCTTACGCTGGATAAACTCATGGAGTAGAAGAACCTCCACAAAAGGCTCGTCGCCACTGTGCATAGGCTGAAAAAGCAGAAGCGGAAGCTCAAAACTGCGGAAGATGCACTCAGAATCAGATGGAGCAAAGTACGCAACACCGCAGACAAATATGTCGGTAGTTGCCGCACAAAAAGCTATCCAAAGCGGAAGCTACTGCCTGAATTTGACGAGGAGGCCTTAGAACCCCCGCAGTCAAAAAATAGAAAAGCCATCCAGTCGGATGGACGACCGCATGGCCAGCATGGAGCAGCAAGTGGCACCGCACACAAGCTGGCACGCGATCCACCAAAGGATCCGCATCAAAAAGACGGCCCAACCAGATCTATATACGGGCCAAGAAAGCAAGCTCTAGTAAGCAATGCAACACAACAAATATCCGAACATCACGGGACACGCAAATACAGGGGCGCCACATCCCCCCTATGTTTCACCGATGAGGTGCTGGACCATGAATTTCCAGCGGGATTCAAGCCCGTAAACATAGAGGCGTATGACAGAACAACAGACCTTGGGGTCTGGATCGAGGATTATATCCTCCACATACACATGGCCAGAGGAGATGACCTCCACGCCATAAAATACTTACCCCTCAAGCTTAAAGGGCCAGCCCGACATTGGCTCAAAAGCCTTCCCGAAAACACCATTGGAAGTTGGGAAGAGCTTGAGGATGCTTTCCGGGCAAATTTTCAAGGGACTTATGTCCGCCCTCCGGATGCAGACGATCTCAGTCACATAACTCAACACCCCGGAGAGTCAGCCCGGAAATTCTGGAACAGATTTCTTACTAAAAAGAATCAGATAGTTCACTGTCCGGACGCCGAAGCCTTAGCAGCTTTTAAGCACAACGTTCGAGACGAATGGCTCGCCAGACACCACGGCCAAGAAAATCCAAGAGCAATGGCCGCATTGACAAGCCTCATGACCCGCTTTTGCACAGGAGAGGACAGCTGGTTGGCAAGATGCAGCACCAGCGACCCAAGTACATCCGAAGTTAGGGATGGAAACGGAAAACCCCGACGCAACAAGGACCAGCGCCGGAATAAGGGAAACATCCCAAAGAGCATGGCGGTCAACGCCGAATTCAAAAGCTCGCGGCAGAATCAGAGAAAGTCGCCCCTCAAGGATAACAGGGACGAGCTAAACAACTTAAACAAAATCTTGCACAAGATATGTCAAATACACAGTACTCCCGGGAAGCCTGCGAACCATACCCACAGAGATTGTTGGGTTTTCAAGCAAGCCGGCAAGCTCAACGCCGAACACAAGGGGCTCGACACACCAAGTGAGGACGATGACGAACCCCACAAGCAGATCACCAGGAAACAAAAGGATTTCCCACAAGAAGTCAAAACAGTAAACTTACTTCACGTGACGAACAGAACGACGCCACAAGAGATACGCGCCATACGGCCTATCCCAGAGGAGTCTCGCCAATGGTTGTTAAAACCAATCGTCTTCGACCATCAGGATTACTCTAGAAGTATCCGGAACGCAGGCTGGACTGCCTTGGTATTAGATCCAATAATCGGCGGACTCCATTTTCCAAATGTCCTGATGGACGGCGGCAGTGGTCTAAACCTGTTATACCATGACACAATCCGCAACATGGGGATAGACCCAACAAAAATTCGCCATAGCAAAACCTCCTTTCAAGGGGTAATGCCAGGCCTGGATGCCCGCTGCATGGGTTCTCTCCGGCTAGAAGTTATGTTCGGCTCCCCCGATAACTTCCGTTGTGAACAGCTAACTTTCCACATCGCCCCATTGTCAAGTAGCTATCAAGCACTGCTGGGATGCGAAGCTTTCGCCCGCTTTAACGCAATACCGCATTATGCATCTATTACGCTTAGGATGCCCGGTCCACGAGGCATCATCTCATTAAAGGGAAAACATTGAGTGTTCCTCCCGCGCGGAAAACAGTGCGGCTGCCTTGACAGCCCCACAATAAAGCGGCTTCACCAGCCTAGGCATCTAAACAGGTCGTCAAGACCACGGACATAGCTAGACGAGTCCAGCATAAACATACAATTGATAAAGGCTTAATAGCCGTATACCCCTGTACTAGGGGCTCCGCGCATATAAAACAAGAGACAATAAAGCTCAATTTTACCCATCTCGATTCATACTTTGTTTATTTAGTATAACTCATGTTCGGCATGATCTTTCTTTAACTAAGTTCCTCTCTTTTACAAATGAACACCATGCTATGCCCGTCCAGGATACGGCACAACGGAGACACAAGCGCAGACGTGCAGCAGGGACCCGTTCCAAGGATTCTTTTCAGATTAAGACCCCGCGTAAACCTTTTTTACTGTCTCTTGTTGATACACATCCCCTGGTTTCTTGGTATAACCAAGGAGGAGGCTGGCGTTTTGGCATGTGGCCACATCAGAGTTTTGCGCGTACCTGGACACTAGGGGCTTATTACTAAGGGCGTTATCCCGCCCGCCCTCATAAACACCGAATACCTTAGGGAGTGTTCGGCATCGCGAGTTTGGCCTTATATGCATCAGCTCCGAATCATGTCTTTGGTCAAATGTTGGGTTTTCCCGGCTCCTGTGTTTTCCTGCCTTACGTTCCGCTCTATTGGCTAAGGCGGCACCAGGAGAACTACTGCGATTGTGCCCCGGTTCGGCCAGGCGAGCACCTCAGTAGAGAAAGCCGAAAACTGACTGTCATGATATAGCGTGAGACTAGTCAACCACTCGATGACATACCGGAATCTTTAGGATTCCTCCGCATTAACGAAGGGCCGTTTCCCGGACAGGCACATACGTGCCCCGAGTTCGAGCGAGCGCAGGCGCCACCAGGGGCTATATAAGTAGCCTCAATGTCAAACTCCTATGGCTAAGTGAAAGTGATAAAGCATCATAGTCCGATTGCCTAGTTCGCTGCGCTATCACCTCCTTTGTAGGACCAAGACGTTGGATCAAGTGTGAAAATGCGCCTTCTGCGAACACCCCCGCATTATGTGCGTGGGGCTGAAGCCGACGACTGCCATCTTTCAGATTATATATACATATATGTTAAACGGCCGCACAGGAGGTATCATAATACTTGCAGGCACAAGTATAAAAAGCTTCTACAATTTATCAAAATATTGTTTTACAATAATACATGCTATTCGAATATAGTATCCTTCGAGCACTGCGTCTCTATTAAACGAGCGCCTTGCAGAACTTCCTGAAAATAGCGCTCGGCAGGTACTCGGCTTCCATCCGAGTCTGGGGATGCAACAGCGGTGGCTTCCATTTCCGCCCAGTATGTCTTGACACGGGCAAGAGCCATCCGCGCACCCTCTATGCACGCTGACCTCTTCATCGCATTGATATGCGGCGCCGCACCAAGGAACTACTGCACCAAGTTGAAATAACTTTTCGGCTCTGGTCTCTCTGGCCACAGATGACTCACGACATACTTCATGGCGAGTCCGGACAACCTATTTAGCTCGGCCCATTCGGCCAAACGATCGGCTAATGACAGTGGACGCTCTGGATTGTGGAACTGCGACCAGAAGAGCTTTTCCACTTCGCGATCTTCTTGATCTCGGAAGTGCTCGGCCGCATCTGCGGCACTCGCTGCTAAATCCAGATAGGTGTTTGCTGTACTCCACATCTGGTCTAACGGAGCATGTCTAGGATCACAGAACTTCCTCCACAGCATAAAGGGCTTTCCAGCCGCGATTTCTCCGGCCTGACGCAGCTCCTCCTTCACAGCTCTCATTGCAGAGCGAGCATCCTTGGCATCGGCAACGGCCTTCTTCAGGTCCGTCTGTTCCGCCCGATCTTCTTTTTCAAGAAGCTTGCAATGGTCAGCAGCGTTCTTCAGCTTCATGGCCATCTCGGCCATTTCCTTCTTGCTTCAACAGTGAGCAGCATGTTTGGCTTTCAGCTCTTCAATTGCCTTTCCGGCAGCCGCATCACTTTTCCTGGCTTGCTCCTTGGCTCGGGCAAGTTCCGCCCGAAGATTCTCCATGGCAGCAGCACCATCTGCATCAAGCGCACACATCGTAAGATACTGGCATAAAGCTCCTCTTACCAGGCGCCGCCGAAGGAATTACATACCTTGTGCCTCATCAAGCCGCTTGTTGACAAGCGCGATGTCGGCATCTTCCACGTCAAGTTGCCGCTTTAGCTAGGCAAATCCATCAGTCCGGCTGGCCACCGGACACTTCGCCACCTACGTATAAAGGCGACATATTAGACCTGGGATTATGATCCTCGGTGCGCCGTCACTTTTGACAACACACAGAGTCTCAGGGGCTACTATCTACACAGGGCGCATCTTATTTATGCCCAACTATCCAAAAAGGGTACATTATTTCGCGTACCTCAAAACCTGTCAGTAAACTCCTGACGGCCTCGTGCAATCCGCTCTCCGCGGATGAAATCCTCTCAATCACCGTACCCATCAATGCACGGTGCTCCTCTGAGATAGATGCTCGCCCTAGCAGATCCTTCAGCTCCTCCGACCGCGCACCAGACGGCGCCGGACTCGTCCGATGGCCCATTTAAAAGGCCGGACGCGGAGGGCTTTGGGGGGCCATATGACTACCTTCCGGCCCCGCCAGATTCGGAGAAACCCTCCACGACGATACCTCAGGGTCGCCCGCCTCGCAAGGTGGTACGGCAGGGGGAGGCATTCCGCTCTCCATCATCTCCGAAAGAAGATCCCCCGAAGACGAGCTCTGCTGAGAAGGGCTAAGGTCCGAGCTACAAGGTAAATTTTCGATTACTTTTCTCAGATATAAAGCAGTGATTTCTCTCATTTCTTAAAAAGAAAACTCCTCTCTATTTACGGCTCGGTGGAGGGCTGATCCCCTTGAGGGCATAATTCGGCCGAAGTATCCCCCAGCACAAGACCCTCTGGCGAAGATTTCTTCCCCCGCTTTAAGGCATGGTCTCCGGGTCTTCAGAGGCGGTCCTCTTCTTCCCCTGAGGAGAGGAATTTTCGATTCCTCCCTTTCGGACAACATCCTTTAAGGATGCTGTAGCTCCCTTGTCCCCTCCCTCGCTTCCCTTTGAAGGCACAACCTCCAACATCCTGACTAGCACGGGACCCGGCGTGGTCTCGGGGGGGGGGGGGGGGGGACACCTGATTAGCTTTGCTTTCGTTATCCACTCCTGTTTAAAGGACAACTCTTTTAGGGGCAATTTTATGATAAAAATAAGGATAGCGAGTCCGGGCACAAGGCTACTTACTTGAGTATCCGGACGATTGCAGCTCAGACCTGCGTCCTCCGTAGAATCCGGACACACTACTTGTGGTCCGAAGAACAATTTGTACATCTCCACGGGCGTCATGCCAAGAAAATGTTGGAGAACTCGTGGTCCCTCCGGGTTGAACTCCCACAGGCAGAGGAGGCGACGTTTGCAGGGCAGAACTCGGCGAATTAACATAACCTGCGTCACCATGACTAGACTGATGTCTCTTTCTAGGAGATCTCGGATGTGGCCCTGCAACGGGGGCACGTCCTTTGCCGGCCCCCAGTCCAGCCCCGTATTGACACATGACGCCAGTCGTGGCACGGGACCCAAGCAAAAGGCAGGTGGCGCCACCCACTTAGGGGCCCTGGGAGCGGTAATATAAAACCACTCTCGCTGCCATAAGCTGGACTCCTCTTGAAAAGAGCCCTCGGGCCATGGAGTACCGGCATTCTTGCTTATAAAAGCACCTCTGCACTCTGCATGCCGTCCCTCGATCATCTTCGGCTCTACTTTGAAGGTCTTGAGCCATAGTCCGAAGTGAGGAGTGATACGGAGGAAGGCTTCACACATGACAATGAATGAGGAAATATGGAGGATGGACTCCGGGGCTAAGTCGTGAAATTCCAGCCCATAATAATACATGAGCCCCCTCACGAAGGGATCTTTCGGGAAGCCTAGCCCCCGAAGGAAGTGAGACATGAACACCACACTCTCACCGGGCTTGGGAGTGGGAATGACCTGCCCTTGAGCAGGCAGCCTATGCGAGATTTCGCCGGTCAAGAACCTGGCCTCTCTTAACTTTAGCACATCCTCCTCCGTGACGGAGGAGGGCATCCATCGGCCTCGAAGGTCGGAACCGGACATTGTCGAAGGTCCCAAGCGCCTGAAATCTGGAGCCTTGGGTGTTGGAACTCGAGGCGAAGGGCGAACTCATTTGAGATTGAAAGAAAGGAGTAAGGCCTTGGTCTCTTTATAAGAGGTTGAATACCAAGGGCCTTCCCCGTGACCGTTTGGGACTCGCCTTTGATCGAGAAAACATACCAACGGGTACGGTTGGGTTACCCACACCCGTATTGATGAGAATCCCGGAATAAGGGGACACGATCTCTGCTTTAACAAGACGTGCCAAGGAAACCGCCTCGCTAAACGCGCTGAGGTGGGACGATAAAACGACTTGAATAAAGACTTGGCCGTGGTGCGATGACACGCTACGAAATACGTCAGCAGATTAGATTTGCGTAAATATTATTCTCTCTATGGCAATATGTGGAAACTTATTTTGCAGATCCGGACACTACCTTTGTGTTCAAAATCTTCTGTGAAGTACTTGGAGGAGGAACCCGCCTTGCAATGCCGAAGACAATCTACGCGCCGGACTCGTCGTCATTGAAGCCTGGTTCAGGGGCTACTGAGGGAGTCCTGGATTAGGGGGTGTCTGGATGGCCGGACTATACCTTCGGCCGGACTCCTGGACTATGAAGATACAAGATTGAAGACTTCGTCCTGTGTCCGGAAGGGACTTTCCTTGGCGTGGAAGGCAAGCTTGGCGATACGGATATGTAGATCTCCTACCATTGTAACCGACTCTGTGTAACCCTAGCCCTCTCCGGTGTCTATATAAACCGAAGAGTTTTAGTCCGTAGGACAAAGAACAATCATACCATAGGCTAGCTTTTAGGGTTTAGCCTCTCTGATCTCGTGGTAGATCTACTCTTGTACTACCCATATCATCAATATTAATCAAGTAGGACGTAGGGTTTTACCTCCATCAAGAGGGCCCGAACCTGGGTAAAACATCGTGTCCCCTGCCTCCTATTACCATCCGACCTAGACGCACAGTTCGGGACCCCCTACCCGAGATCCGCCGGTTTTGACACCGACAGCTGCTGTAGTGGGGCCTTGTCTAACTCATAGGTGACATAAAGGTTTGGCTGTACACTAAAGTAGGCTCTCCAAGAGTACCTGGAGATCCAGTTGTAAGGAATGCCTAGTTTTTACATAGTGCACACATAGAAAATGCTCATTTCATTGTGTGCAAGTGCAATAGATGTGGCATGTTTCATTATGTGGTGTTGTTTTGTTATAATCTCATCCTTTTGTGTTGTTCACAGACTGGAAAGTGTGCATATTTATCTTATAAGGAGATGAGTAACTAGTTTGTGTCACCTTGCAGAGGGGGTGCAATGAAGATAAGATTGAGGGTTTCCAAGTACAAGATGTTAGGAAGGAGCCTTGCAAGAGAAGTAGGAGCAGCACTGAGCCTATTCAACCAGTTAAGGTAAGTCACTGTATCCAACTCAACAGTTTAATTCCTTGTTTGTTTCAGGCATAGTTAATTTGCTCTTTTCAATTGCTTTATTTGTCCTCAGTTAATGAGATGCCCAAACAATGATGCCTGATGTTGGGTACTTGTATAAGTATTAGTTGACATAATTAAAGGCCTTACCATTTAATTACTCTGGCAAAGTGTGCCTGAAGCTTTCAAGTCCATTAACAACCTATTACTGCATGAGTCTCACAATCTAGTTTATACTAGGCTAATGATTGCATAGTTTTGCTTGCTATAGTAGGTTTGTATGAATCCCTCTGTTGTTCATTATGCTCCCTAAGACTTTAATTGAGCTAGAGAATGCCCAGCTGATTGCTTACTTATACGCAACATGTTGTCTAAATTTGTAACTTGTCTGTGTTTTGGATTTGGCCCTAACATCATGCTCCTCTGGTGAGCTAAGAGAGATTTATGTATGTAGGCTGCACAGACTACCATTTTTATAATTTTTAAAAATATCACCTGCTTATGCTTCATGACGTGTAACATTATTGTTAGTCCTGTTTTGCCATGTACAAAATAGTCTGTCTTGCTCGCTGCACTGTTGTAACTATATTTTTGCCCTAGTCATGTGTACTTACAGAAACATTTCAGGATGAAGTGACATCAACACAAAGATCTGCAAGCAGTGTGGCATGGCCGTTACCAAATGATTATGGATTGGAATTGGAATGTGCTGATGTTCTCGAGCATCAACTAGAGGTGGCAAGACAACGTGTACATTATTCTCAATGTGCAATCAACAAGTTGAGACTGGACATGTAGGTATTAGATGCAGGAGTCAAAAAAATGAAACAAGACACTGAGGTAACCACGAAGGAATTGGAGATTTTGCAGACTAAAATTTGTGCTATCTGAATCCAGGCAATCCTATTTTCTGAAGAGATTATAGTTCAAATGGTAAGTTATGTTGATGCGTGTCCATAATGTATGAGCTTTATTTATCCAGTGTATGTAATTTGCTGTTTGTGTACGCTTTATTATCACTGGTGTTGAACTATAATGCCCAGTGGGTATATTCGGCTGTAATTTCTTTATCTTATAGTGTAGGATTATTCTACGTTTCTATGCCTTAGTGTTTTTATTGTATAGTGTATGTTTTTTAGAGGCGATAGTATGTCCAACACGCCCAAACATTTCCTGGATGCCATACAAACAAACAAGCATGTGTAGTCAAAGCGGGCCTTAACTGGGCTGGTCAAAATAATATTAAGTGGATCCCAAATGATGTGGCCCACCGAAACAACGGCTCTTAGCAGGCTGTTAACAGGCCAAAAGCTCGATAGAGGCGTATAAATGGAAATGGCCCGCGGGCCTCTAGCAGGCCGAAATAAATGTCAATTTTGTCTCAACCCTTTTACTTTACGGGCCAGTAAGAGGCCGAAAGTGTTATGGGCCAGAGGAGGCCCAATTTGCAAACTAGGCTTTTAACAGGCCAAAAGTCGCGTTGGGCTGAAATGATGCTCTGCGGAACGTCGGCTCCTAATGGACCTGAAGTCAAAGGCCCAGCTGTTGTGCGGGCCATTAACAGGCCGAGAGCAAAATGGGCTAAGAGTTGGCCCATTTACCAAATGGGCCGAGGACAGGCCTAAAGTCATAGCGGGCTAGAATTGGCCCAACTGCAGAATGGGCCAGAAAATGGCCGAAAGACGCTCGAGGCCATTAACGGGCTGTAACTGATGATGGGCTGCTAACAGGCCGAAAGAAGCTTGGGCCGCAATTGGGCCTAAAGACGTAGTGGGCCGTTAACGGGCTTAAACTGACGATGGGTTGAAAATTGTCAAATCTAGAATGGGCCTTTGATGGGTCGATTCTGTGAAAGTTGTATGGGTCGTACTTGCATATGGGCCTGACTCAAGTAGGCCGCTAATGGGCCGGCCCTCTTATTTTGACAGGCCCAGCCTTTTCACCGGAATGGGCCTCTGTTGGGCCGTGCCACATGTCCACCTGTCATAGGCGCCTCCTGTCCAATGGATGGATGACATCTGTGCCAACGCGGAGCTAACACGTGGTTCCATCAGCCAATGAGAATTTTACATGTGGGAAATCCTCATTGGTCCGGGCTGTTAACGTGTTATCAGATCCAAAACCGGACCCGATAGCTTAATAACGACCCGTTACGGTGGATGCCATGTGTCGGACACCCTTGATGAAAGAACTTCTATGACACGCGATTTATCATCATGGAAGTGGACACTTCCATGATCATAATTTTGGTAATGTCATGGAACACTTCTACGACAGCACAGGTATGACTATCTTGATTCTGTCATAAATTTGTCATGGATGTACATGCATGACAGAAAACGTGACCTACTGTGACAAACACGTATCATCACAGAAGTGTATTTTTTGTAGTGACTTTCAATACCTACATGGGTTCGTCCCACAAGGAACACACAAGAATATCCATAGAAATAGAGTGAAATGCACATATGATGATGTCCATGAAAGCATTTGGTTACCTTGTCCCTTGTCTTACCAACAAGAGGGTTTGTGACTCCTTGAACTAGTGCAAGATATGGAAGTTGATTGCACTTGTCCTTGCAAAAATGAATATGAGTGAAGTATGTTGGTGGAGTCACCCCCAAGAACTCTCTTGTTCTTCTTCTTTGGGACCCACATCAACTTGATGGGAATCCTTGGAGTTGTAGTTGTACTTGATGAAGTAGAACTTGATGTAGTCTTGGGAACCCACTTGACCAAGGCCTTAGGAGCTTCTTCAAATGAGTCAATCTCTTCTTAAAGCTTGTCCTTGCCTTTTAGCATGTGGTCTTGTGGTGGAAGATCATCTTGAGCTTGTGTTCCCTTGAAAGAAGTGGGGTCATACTTATCTTGTTAAGGAACAAACTTCGTCTTGGGGTATTGATCTTCTTCCCACTCAACTCCATTGGCATTGAACTTTCGTTCAAAACAAACACCTTGATTCTTTCGGTGCCTTCCTTGCTTGCGTACAATTTCCTCAAATTGCTTACTTCTGGCAAGGCTCTTGTAAACACCTTTCTCTATAATTCCCTTCAATAAGCTATTTTCTTGCTCAAGTGTAACTTTGCTAAGAGAATCATTAGTGGAATCAAGATAACTACTAGAAGCAAGAATATTGGATTTAACATGATTATTGTTACTACTAGAAGAAGAATTTTTCTTGCTCTTGTTGCTAGATTTTACTTGTGGCATATAAGTAGACAAGGGTATACGCTTGGCAATGTAAGAAGAACTTTTCTTTTGAAGATCATCATTGATTGCTTTTAAGAACCCATGCTCTAAATTGAACTTCTCAAAGCATAGCTTCTCACGAGTCTTTAAAACCTCTCGATGATCCTCTAAAGTAGTTTCATGAGCTAACTTAAGAGTGTTTACTTCTTTAGTTAGACGCTCAATCTCCTTATCATTTTCATTTGTTTCATCTTGATTAGCATGATTAATAGCAATTTCATCATAGTTTTCATCACTGGTGTTGTCAACAAGTAAATCATCATCACCTAGCAAATCATCTTCATCACTACTGAAATCAACATACTCGGGGTGTGATACCTTTGGGCCTTTAGCCATGAAGCATCTCCCAATTCCTTCATTTGGTGAGCCAAATATGTCGTAGGAGTTGGATGACAGGTGCAAGACCGGCAACACCTTCATCTTGAGTATATTCGGAATCAGAGTGATAACTTCTCTCAGAGTAGTTGTCAGAGTCGGAACTGGATACCCATTCACCAACATGAGCTTGATGTCTTCGTCTTGTGTAACTCTTTGATGACTTGTCCTTCCTTTTCAAATCCTTGCTTCTATTAGAGGGTCTTCATTCATAACGATCATCTCTACTCCTTCTATCTCTTGGTGGTGATTCATCTCTTTTACTTCTCCTTTTAGGTGAATCTTCTCTTCTCTTGTAGGGAGCCATACACTCATTGGAGTAGTGTCCGGGTCTTACACAATTGTAGCTATTGCGATCAGGACTAGAAGATCTTTTGTCATTGTAGGACCTTGACTTGGAACTTCTTTCTTTGCTTCTACTCTTGTAAAATTTGTTGAAGTTCTTCACCATTAAGCTCAATTATTCATTGAAGACTTGTTTCTCACTTGATGTTGTAGGAGCATCACATGAAGCTTTATAAGCACCACTATACTTTGTTGTAGAGCTCTTCCTTATCCTTGAGTGACATCTCATGAGAAACAATTCAACCAATGACTTCCGTTGGCTTGAGATCTTTGTAATTGGGCATCATTTGGATCAAGGTGCACACGGTATCATATTTTCCATCCAAGGCTCTTAGGATCTTATTGATGATGAATTTGTCGGTCCTCTCTTCGCTTCCTAAGCTGACAATCTCATTTGTGATGAGAGCAAGCCTAGAGTACATCTCAGTGACTCCTTCACCATCCTTCATTTTGAACTTGCCAAGTTGACTTTGAAGCACATCCAATTTGGATTCCTTGACGGACTCGGTACCTTTGTGCATATCACCAAAGTATCCCAAATTTCCTTTGCATCCTCAAGGCGACTAATTTTGTTGAATTCTTCGGGGCACAATCCGTTGAAGAGAATATCCCAAGCTTGAGTGTTGTATTGCAACATCTTCAATTCTTTCACGGACGCTTCACGATCTGGTTCTCTTCCATCCTCGAAGTATTAACCTTGCAAGCCAATACACACAATAACCCAAACGGCCGGGTTAGCCCAAGAATATGCATTTTCATCTTATGCTTCCAACTAGCAAAATTAGTACCATCAAAGTAAGGACCTCTACGGTGGTAATTTCCCTCGCTAGACGCCATACTCTCCTAGGTTGTGAAACCAAGGCTATGATCACCAAAGCTATGGAAATCAAGGCAAATGGAGACCAAATCTCTTATGCCACTTGTAGGATCGAAAGTAGGTCTAGAAGGGGGTGATTAGACTACTTGACCAAATAAAAATCCAACATTTTCCCAATTTTAAGTGTTGGCAGATTTTAGCAACTAGTAGAAGTCAAGCAATTAACCTACACATGCAAATCTAAGAGTGTAGCAGTAGAAAGTAAAACATTGCATATGAAGGTAAAGGGAAGGGTTTGGAGAAGGCAAACGCAATGTAGACATGGAGATTTTTGGCGTGGTTCCGATAGGTAGTGCTATCGTACGTCCACGTTGATGGAGACTTCAACCCACGAAGGGTAATGGTTGCGCGAGTCCACGGAGAGCTCCACCCATGAAGGGACCACGAAGAAGCAACCTAGTCTATCCCACCATGGCCATCGCCCCCGAAGGACTTGCCTCACTCGGGTAGATCTTCATAGTAGGCGATCTCCTTGCCCTTACAAACTTCTTGGTTCAACTCTACAATCTTGTCAGAGGCTCCAAAGCGACACCTAACCAATCTAGGAGACACCACTCTCCAAAAGGTAATAGATGGTGTGTTGATGATGAACTCCTTGCTCTTGTGCTTCAAATGATAGTCTCCCCAACACTCAACTCTCTCTCATGGATTTGGCTATGGTGGAGAGATGATTTGAGTGGAAAGCAACTTGGGGAAGGCTAGAGATCAAGATTCTTGTACTTGGATTAAAATGTCTTGGTCTCAACACATGAGTAGGTGGTTCTCTCTCAGAAAATGAGTAGTGGAAGTGTAGGCACGTTCTGATGGCTTTCTCACAAATGGAGAAGGGGGTGGAGGGGTATATATAGCCTCCACACAAAATCCAACCATTACACACATTTGACCCAACTCGGTCAGACCAAATAGAAGAAATCGGTGAGACCGATTTAGTTCAGAATGTGAACGTTAGGAATCTCGGTGGGACCGATGAGATCAACACAGTGGGACTGATGTGCTAGGGCTGGGGCGAAACCTCATCTCGGTGAGACTGATTGCTTGAACTCGGTGAGATCGATTTCATCAAAGAGCAAACAAAGAGTTGGTCAACCAAACTCGGTGGGACCGATTGCACATTTTGGTGAGATCGAAATAATTACAACATGCAATAGAGATTTTGTAGGGCCATCTCAGTGAGATCGAGATCCATATCGGTGTGACTGAATTGTCTAGGGTTTTTGGCAGTGGCTATGACAAATGAACTCAGTGGCACTGGATAGATCAAATCAGTGGGGCCGAGTTTGACTTTGGGTTTTGGACATATGTGGAAATGAGAAAGTGGCTGAGGGTTTTGGAGCAATATCACTAAGAACTTGAGCAAGTGGACCATTAAGCAACACCTCATCCCCCTTTATAGTATTCGCTTTCATATAGACTAAATGTGATCTTGGATCACTAAAATAGAAATGAAGAGTCTTGAGCTTTTGCCAATCTTTGTCCTTAGCATTTTGAGGGGTCCACATCTCTAGTCCATGCCATGCCAATCATTAAACTTTCTGGAATATTTAACTTGAATGGATATTAGTTCAAAGAGCTATATGTTGTTATGAATTACCAAAACCACTCGGGGATTAGTTGCACTTTCAACTTATAGGATGAAATTGCATGATGTTAAATGTTTTGATAGTTCCATCATCCAGAGATGTGATTGCGCAGTGCTCATCCTCCTGAATGGGAGAACAAAAATAAAACAGAGATATGACTGCATAGAGGAGGGGAGTAAGAAGTGGATGACACGCTGACCTGACACGCCAGTATGCATCATTGCGACCGTCAGCGGTTTCTCTAAGTCCCCATGTTCGGAACACCAAATCACTGGAACATTAGGATGTAGGAGAAGATTACATGGCCGGATGCAGGAGAAGTTGGATGTTGAATATTATTTGTTGTAAGGTTTGGTGAAAATGGACAAATGCATGACTGCATATCAGAAATTGTAGCAACATGAGAAGCTAGAAAAGCCTACAATTTGGGTCTTCTCAAACTTGTTGTATCCACCGAGAAATTGCCAGTTTGCCCTCTATTAAGGAAGTAGAATATGTGTCATTGATCCAAGCAGTATACTCTACGTTGTCTTCAGTGCTAGGCTGCTAGCACAACCAGCATGATTGCCGGCCAGATCGATGATCGCAAAACATCCTTAATGGTTTGTGTCCAACTTAAACCTAGAGCTCGTTGTTCACTTCTTCCGAGATTGCAAAAACATGATACTACTTAAGGAACCACTAATTCTGAGAATCCAAAGAGCAAACTGAAACAAGTGTGTTAGTGCCATGAAAAACATATAAACTTGCAGATCTTAACATTAAGTCAAGTAGGTAGTCTGTACCATTGGGGCCAATCTTCTTCAGCGGGACAACAGCCAAAAAATGCAAAAATTAGAACAGCGCACACAATCCTCCACTTTGTCCCGACCAACTGGCCATTTTTTCCATATATGAATCGAAGAGAACAATGTACCTGTTGTTGGGGAACGCAATAATTTCAAAAAAAATTCCTACGCACACACAAGATCTATCTAGGTGATGTATAGCAACGAGAGGGGAAGAGTGTTGTCTACGTACCCTCGTAGACCGTAAGCGGAAGCATTATGACAACGCGGTTGATGTAGTCGAATGTCTTCACGATCCGACCAATCCTAGCACCGAAGGTACGACACCTTCGCGATCTTCACATGTTCAGCTCGGTGACGTCCCATGAACTCTAGATCCAGCTGAGTGTCGAGGGAGAGTTTCATCAGCACGACGGCGTGATGATAGTGATGATGAAGCTACCGGAACAGGGTTTCGCCTAAGCACCGCTACGATATGACCGAGGTGGATTATGGTGGAGGGGCGCACCGCACATGGTTAAGACAATGATCAACTTCTGTGTCTATGGGGTGCCCCCCTCCCCCGTATATAAAGGACTGAAGGAGGGGGGAGGTCCGGCCCTCTATGGTGCGCCCTAGGGGAGTCCTACTCCCACCGGGAGTAGGATTCCCCCCTTCCAAGTAGTAGGAGTAGGAGAGAAGGAAGGGGATGAGAGAGGGAAGGAAAGGGGGCTGACGATGACATGTACCTAGGGTAGGGCAATAGACCTGATCTAAGCACCCTTCCCAAGGACATTGCCCTACAGTCAAAGACATTCAAAGGGCAGCAAATTCTATTGACTGAAATCACCTCAGGATGCAACTCACTCGACCATGGGTTCCACTTGGACAACCCAATTCTATTCGACCAGGATATAATCATTCGACCACATCAGAAACCACTTGGAGTATAGAAGATCTAAGGTCACTCTAGATGGCAGTGGTCAGGCGTTCACTCTGTAGTCTTAATGATCATTTATATGACTTTAATGCTGACATTACCAGTAACGTCCCCTCTTCATGTACATTGAACCTTATGTAACGGGGGATGGCTGGGGTCCTGGCGCACTCTATATAAGCCACCCCCCTCCTCTAGGACAAGGGTTCGCACCCCTGTAACTTCACGCATAATCCAATCGACCAGCCTCCGGGCACCGAGACGTAGGGTTGCTACTTCCTCTAAGAAGGGCATGAACTCGTAAATCTTGCGTGCACAACTTCACCGTAGCTAGGATCTTGCCTCCTCATACCTAACCCCCATTCTACTGTCAGATTTAGAACCATGACAGTTGGTGCCCACCATGGGGCAGGTGTCTTAGCGACTTTCCGGTGAGGTTGCGATTTCTCCGAGTCCTATCATCATGGTTTCAGGCGGAGGTTTGGCTGAGGGTCGCAAGATCCGTCTCGGCGCGCTTGTTTTCATCGCCGACGACTCTTCTTGGCTTCAGGAAGCTCCCCTCGACGTCGAGACACTCCCCGTCTGCGGGGCGATGCACTTTCACGCGTGCGTTCATGGCATCCTTCTGCAGCAGCCGTTGACCCAGTATCGGTCGGCTCCCGCGGTGTCTTCGCTCCCCGGTGTTCGCCGTCGCAAGCGATATGGTTGGTCGCGGCTTCAGTGGTGGGTGAAACATGCGGTGGCACGTCAGTCGGCCACCCCTCATGTCGCGGCAATCGAGCCCGACGAATCTCTCTACGGCCTGTTCGAGTGGCTCTGTCGAGACCTAATCTGAATGCGATAGTAGCGACCCTACGGCGGATGTCCTGATGGTCGACACGCCACATAGCCCGCCTGGCATGTGTCCCAACGATGGCGGCGGCGGCAGCGATCCATCGCGTGTTCACGAGGAGTACCACCCCAAAACCCTCTCTTCTCAGCAAAGGGAAGAACTTCACCACCGCAACGTGGAGGCACTCCACACGCCCATTGTTGGAGAGACCTCTAAGGCTCGGGCCTTGGAGGCAGCGCGCCTGGCCACTTTGGCTGAGCGCACTCGACTGGAGAACCTTCAGCATGCACTCGATGAACGTGCCCGGTGACAGATTCCTGAGTCCAGTCGACGGCAGTGACAACTATTCCCGCCTGAACCACATGTATACCACACTCCAATTCAGAATCTTACGGCTGCAGCCCATATAGCAGAGTCTATTCAGCCATCCCAGTCGGAGGCTGGAAGAGGTTTGATGCAGATCAGAGCGTTGCTCTAGGCAGTAGGAGAGCAAAACAGTGCAGTGTCTGAGTCGCGTAACAGAATTCATAGCAGATCTGTGGTGGCTGACATGGTCCAGTCGGCTCACAGCCCAAGATCGCCTCCGCAGCGTGAGGGATGTGGTCATCGCGAAGGACAGTACTTGGGTTGGAACCATGAGCAACACGATCCTCGGCTCGACCGTGATGACCGTCGTCGAGTGCCTACGCCCCCTCCGAGGGGCGGATCATATGTGCCCCGATATTATGATGATAGGCGCCCGTACAACGAGGAGCGTAGGATGCCAGTCGACCCAAGAGAGCTAGGGTTTGATGCGAGGTCAATTCTGGTGCAAGGTCTGGTGGACAGGAACCAAGCACAAAGAGAAGGGCAGGACAGAGATCGCCCGACTGGAAGCAGAGTGCATGTTTCCGGTCCCGAATGTTTTAGCATAGCCATCAGGGCTGCAGAGATCCCTCCCAACTACAGGTTGGCGACTGGAGTTAGTAAGTTCACTAGTGAATTGAAGCCTGACACTTGGCTTGAGGGTTACCGAGTGGCTATACAGATCGGTGGTGGAAACAATGAGGTGGCCATGAAGCACCTTCCCCTGATGCTTGAAGGGTCAGCTAGGGCTTGGTTGAATCAGTTGGCTCCGGGCAGTATATTCAACTGGGAGGAGTTAGCCCAAGTGTTTGTTAGAACGTTCAAGGGCACATGCAAATGACCTGCAAGGTTGGCAGAATTGCAGCATTGTGTGCAAAAACTGAATGAAACTTTGAGGGATTACATCCAGAGGTGGAGAATGTGTCTTAGCATCAAGCAGTTTGCGCCTTCAAGGAGGGCGTTCGGTATCGAGAGCTTAACCTAAAATTCGGTCAGACAAGAGACGTGACCCTGACTCGAATGATGGAAATAGCCACTCGGTACGCAAATGGGGAAGAAGAAGACTGACTCCGCAGCGGCAAGGGAAAATCAGTCGGCCAGGATACTGGAGGAGGTAATTCCAATCGGAAGCAGAAGCATAAAGCAGAACCTTCGGGTCCTGGAGAGGTTGCAGTCGCGACCCAAGGAAAAATTAAGGGAAAGCCTAAAGGGCCCTGGATCCCCAAGAAGGTGAAAGATCAAGCAGGAAATGACGTGTTGGATTTGCCATGTCACATTCACATCAAGAAAGATGAAGAGGGTCATCTGATTTATCCCAAACATACCACTCGACAGTGTCGAGTCCTTATACAGCAGTTCCGAGAAAAACAACAAAGTGAGAAAGAGAAGGAATCTGATAAGGATGAGGACAAGGAAGAGGATGATGATGGATTTCCCAATGTCAATTCTGCTTTGGTGATTTTTGCTGACATTGAAAGTAAAAGTCGACTGAAAGTCATCAACAGAGAAGTAAACATGGTTGCTTCGGCAACGACGACGTATCTGAAATGGTCAAAGACTCCCATCACATTCGACCAGTCCAACCACCCGCCGCACATCGCCACCCCCAGGAGGCAAGCGTAGGTGGTCGATCCAGTCATTGGGGGCACCCGATTGACCAAAGTATTGATGGATGGCGGCAGTGGTTTGAACATTTTGTATGCTGAGACCCTCCGGGGGATGGGCATTCCGATGTCCAAGCTCAGCGAGAGAAACATGCGGTTCCACTGAGTTATCCCTGTAAAGAAAGCCGATTCACTCGGCCAGATCACTCTTGACGTGGTTTTCGGTGATTCAAAGAATTACCGTTAGGAAAAGTTGACATTTGAAGTTCTGGATTTTCATAGTGCCTATCATGCTATCCTGGGCAGAACTGCGTATGCTCGTTTCATGGCTCGACCATGTTACGTGTACCTCAAACTCAATATGCCTGGCCTTAGGGGCGTGATTACAGTCACTGGTAATCGGCAGCGAGCAGAAGAATGTTTCCAGAAAGTCTCAAAGATTGCCGATGAACAGATGGCGGCAGTAGAAATGGAAGAATACAAGAAGACTGCAGATCCGAGTGATTTGTTGAGAGCTAAGAAGCCTGCTTCAGACTCTGCATTTAAGTCGTCTGGTGAAACAAAGTCAGTTCATATTCACCCGACTGGACCCAATGCTGCTCCGACTCATATCTCAACAACACTCGATAGCAAATAGGATGAAGCGCTCAAACAGTTCCTCCGTGAGAACTGGGACATCTTCGCATGGAAACCTTCTGACATGCCGGGTGTACCCAGGGGACTGGCTGAGCACCGTTTGCGAGTCGACCCAAAAGCAAAACCTGTCAAAGAGCATCTCCGATGGTCCGCCGTGGAGAAAAGAAAGGCAATTGGCGAGGAAGTGGCTCGGCTTCTGGCAGCTGAGTTCATCCGAGAGATTTACCACTCTGAGTGGCTCGCCAACGTCGTCATGGTCCCCAAGAAATATGATTCACTCTGTATGTGTATTGACTTCAAGCATATCAATCGGGCCTGCCAGAAAGATCACTTCCCTCTCCCCCAGATCGATCAAATAGTCGACTCGACTGCGGGATGTGAGCGATTATCCTTTCTGGACGCATATTCCGGGTACCATCAGATCCGACTGTATGGACCCGATGAAATAAAAACAGCTTTTATCACCCCATTTGGGTGCTTTTGATATGTTACTATGCCCTTTGGTCTCAAGAATGCTGGGCATGGTGGGGGCTGGGCGGGGGGGTGGCCACATTCAGGCGCATGACTACAGAATTGTCTCTGCTCACTCGTCAAACAGTCAACATGTGGACGCATCGTGATGATGACTTCGTGTTTAAAGCTCGCGTAGCAATCGGATCTTAACCGACCTGCTGGCTACCTTGTTAACGCCTTTGCCAATTGAGAATATGATTACAGCTTAACCCGATCGAAGTGTGCTATTCGGAATTCTTGAGTGGAAAGTTAGCTCAGTTTTCTCATTTACAGAACGTCGCGGATCGATGCAAACCCGACTAAAGTTGAGCGCGACTATGCGAATGAATGCCCTGTGCGACTACAACTACGTTCACGACAGCTTATGGTTGTGTGGCTCGCTTTGAACTCTGTCATCTCTGCCGTTCGGTGAAAAGCATTGCCTCTTATACCGATTGAATGAAGAAATCTGAATAAGTTGAGTGGACTCCTGAAGCTGACTGCAGCGTTCAGAGCTCAAAACCGCTTTCCACCTAGCCGGCTCGCTGCTCCAATCAGCAAAGAGCCTTTACTGCTTTATATTGCAGCCACTGGACAAGTTGTCAGTACAGTACTCACGGTCGAGCGGGAAGAAGAAGGTAAAGCCTATAAGGTTCAGCCCAGTGTACTATATTTCTGAAGTCTTAACTCCGTCCAAGCAGAGTATCCGCATTATCAGAAGCTTGTCTATGGAATTTACTTGACCACGAAGAAGGTTGCACATTATTTCTCAGATCACTCTATCACAGTCGTCAGCGATGCTCCATTGTCAGAAATTCTGAACAACAGAGATGCAACTGGTCGAGTGGCAAAGTGGGCGATTGAACTCCTTCCGTTGGATATCAAGTTTGAGGCAAAGAAAGCAATCAAGTCCCAAGCAATAGCAGATTTCCTCATCGAGTGGATCGAACAGCAACCGACTCAAGTTCACTCGGAACATTGGACTATGTTCTTTGATGGATCCAAGATGTTGAATGGTTCTGGCGCTGGAGTAGTCTGGTATCCACGAGGTGACAAACTCAGTTATGTCCTTCAGATTCATTTGGTTACTCCAACATATGAAGCTGATACGAAGCACTTCTGCTATGTTTCGTGCATGGCCTTTTCACTCGGGCGTCCGGTCGCTTAATGGCTACGGGACCTCTTTGTGATCATCAATGTGAGAGGTGGACGTCAGAACCCATCTATGACTGGCGGTTATTGCGATGTAGTAGAAAGTTAGAAAAGAAGTTTGAAGGGCTAGAGCTCCACCACATTCCCCGAGCAAGAACCAAGCAGCGATGACCTGGCAAAGATAGGTTCCAAGCAGGAGCCCATTCCCAGCAATGTATTCTTGGAGATCTTCACACACCATCAGTTCAAGAGGATCCCTTCACAAAAGAGCCCCCGCAGCCTAAGAGTTCTACTGATCCGGCTGAAGTTGAATGCCCAGCCGTGGTCGACTTAATCATGGAAGTTTTGGTCGTCATTCCTGATTGGACAGTGTCGTATATCGCATATATTCTCAGGAAAGAGCTTCCAGAGGAAGATGAAGCGTCAGATTGTCCGTCGCAAAGCCTTCACTTGTGATAAGTGGTCGACTGTACAGGGAGAGTGTGACTGGAGTTGCTCAACGATGCATTACCCCAGAGGAAGGTCGAATGATCCTCAATGATATCCACTCGGGACCTGTGGTCACCATGCGTCCTCTCGGACAATCGTGGCCAAAGCATACCGAGCAGGTTTTTACTGGCCACGCGAGATGAAATGGCAAAGAATAGTCGACAAGTGTGAGGGCTGCCAGTTCTACTCCAACATGTCTCACAAGCCCGCTTCAGCCTTGAAGACCATTCCACTCGTCTGGCCATTTGCTTTGGGGTTGGATATGGTTGGACCCTTGAGGACTGGCAGAAGTAGATTCTCACCCCTCGCTTTGTTGCAGTCGACAAGTTCACTAAATGGATTGAAGCCAAGCCTATCAAGAACCTCGATTCGGGAACCATCAGCTCATCAGAGAGGTTAACGATCTCAGATATGGGTCCCACAGCAAAGATCATCCACGACAATGGTTCAACTGAATTCAGTGGTTCAGGACTGTTCTGTGCTTCCACAGCCGCACCGCGGGTTCGACTATGGCTGTCATGTCGGCTACCGACGTCGAATGAGCACAGCAGAAGAGCAAAGTGGTTGTCTTCACAAGGGTTGAAAGCCTGGTTCGTCGCACGACGTGCAAGCATTGCGGCTGCGTGCTGAAGCGAGATAATTACCATCCACTCTGTGGGGCGTCTGAAA
Source organism: Triticum urartu (assembly GCF_003073215.2). Taxonomy (NCBI): domain Eukaryota; kingdom Viridiplantae; phylum Streptophyta; class Magnoliopsida; order Poales; family Poaceae; genus Triticum; species Triticum urartu. The sequence continues at coordinate 321,979,692 of NC_053026.1, forward strand.
CAACGCCAAACTTGGTGAAGTGAATCCGGGACTCCTTCTTCATGTTATGGAGGCTGAAGGCGTAGGCTGCCGAGGGGGGGGCGAGTTCCAGAAGTGCCCCGGCGGAGTGGAGCTTCTTAGACGTTGAAGCAACAAGCCCGGACAAGACCGCTATATCTTTTGGAAGAGAAAGAGAGATGCCCTGATCAGACGCTGACATTTTATTAGCATAACCGTTCGTCCCGGTCTCCTCATGATAGGAAATAAGAGGTCGGCGCATTTCAGAAGGCGACCTGGTTTCCGAACGTGTGATCGCATGACCACAACAAGCTTGCATTCCCGCACTGGGAAGGCCTTCTCAATCAAAGTGCTCAACGGAGCATCCCATTATGTACGAATGTGGAACACAAGAAGGCGAGCACCATGGCTTGTTTAGATGCGGGGCGTGCTCCGCAATTTTACAATTAATGCATCTTGCAGACTGGTCGAGGATCGACATTGTGATAAGAACTGAGTATGACCTTTCGTTTGGTTTTATTCAAAAGACGGATGTTTTACATCTCCTAAATGATTGTTATTACTTAATACATGTGTCCAAAATCCCGTGGGTGGCTTAGCCGCGAATCATTTCGCCTAGTTTGAAAAAATCCTACCGAGTGGTGAGCAACTCTCACTCGGGGGCTTAGCTGCATCCAGTTACTCGCCTAAGTTTGAAAAATCCTACCGAGTGGTGAGCAAGCCTCACTCGGGGGCTTAGCTGCAGTCCAGTACTCGCCTAAGTTTGAAAAATCCTACCGAGTGGTGAGCAAGCCTCTCACTCAGGGGCTTAGCTGTACGTCCAGTACTCGCCTAAGTTTGAAAAATCCTACCGAGTGGTGAGCAAGCCTCTCACTCGGGCGCTTAGCTGCAGTCCAGTACTCGCCTAAGTTTAAAAATCCTACCGAGTGGAGCAACCCTCTCACTCGGGCGTTGCTAGAAAACAAAAATTTCCTACTCGTTTCACCAAGATCCATCTAGGAGTTCATCTAGCAACGAGTGATCGGATATGCATCTACGTACCTTTGTAGATCGCGAGCGGAAGCGTTCAAAGAACGGGGATGATGTAGTCGAACACGACGTGATCCAAATCACCGATAGAAGCACCGAACGGACGTGCCTCCGCGTTCAACACACGTACGGAACGGATGACGTCTCCTCCTTTCTTGATCCAGCAAGGGGGAGAGAGGTTGATGAAGATCCAGCAGCACGACGGCGTGGTGGTGGATGCAGGGCGTCACAGTAGCAGGGCTTCGCCTATACTACGAGAGAGAGACGTAACGGGGAGAGAGGGAAGCACCAAAGGCTGAGGTATGAAGTCCCTCCTCTCCCCCACTATATATAGGAGGGCCAAGGGGGGGGTGCGCAGCCTAGGAGATCCAATCTCCTAGGTGCGGGCGGCCAATGGGAAGGGGGCTTGCCCCCCAAGCAAGGGGGGCGCCCCCTTTAGGGTTCCCCCAAACCCTAGGCGCATGGGCCCTAGGGGGGAATGGCGCCCAGCCCACTAGGGGCTGGTTCCCTTCCACCTACAGCCCATAAGGCCCTCCGGGCAGGTGGACCCTCCCGGTGGACCCCCGGAACCCCTCCGGTGGTCCCGGTACAATACCGGTATACCCCCGAATATTTCTGGTGACCGTATGATGACTTCCCATATATAAATCTTCACCTATGGACTATTCCGGAACTCCTCGTGATGTCCGGGATCTCATCCGAGACTCCGAACAACATTCGGTAATCACATACAAATCTTCCTAATAACCCTAGCGTCACCGAACCTTAAGTGTGTAGACCCTACGAGTTCGGGAACCATGCAGACATGACCGAGACAACTCTCCGACCAATAACCAACAGCGGGATCTGGATACCCATGTTGGCTCCCACATGTTCCACGATGATCTCATCGGATGAACCACGATGTCGAGGATTCAAGCAACCCCGTATACAATTCCCTTTGTCAATCGGTACGTTACTTGCCCGAGATTCGATTGTCGGTATCCCAATACCTCGTTCAATCTCGTTACCGGCAAGTCACTTTACTCGTTGTGTAACACATCATCCCGTGACCAACCCTGAGTCACATTGAGCTCATTACGATGATGTCTTACCGAGTGGGCCCAGAGATACCTCTCCGTCATACGGAGTGACAAATCCCAGTCTCGATTCGTGCCAACCCAACAGACACTTTCAGAGATACTCGTAGTGCACCTTTATAGTCACCCAGTTATGTTGTGACGTTTGGCACACCCAAAGTATTCCTATAGTATCCGGGAGTTGCACAATCTCATGGTCTAAGGAAAAGATACTTGACATTAGAAAAGCTTTAGCAGACGAACTACACGATCTTGCGCTATGCTTAGGATTGGGTCTTGTCCATCACATCATTCTCCTAATGATGTGATCCCGTTATCAATGACATCCAATGTCCATGGTAAGGAAACCGTAACCATCTATTGATCAACGAGCTAGTCAACTAGAGGCTCACTAGGGACATGTTGTGGTCTATGTATTCACACATGTATTACGATTTCCGGATAACACAATTATAGCATGAACAATAGACAATTATCATGAACAAGGAAATATAATAATAACCATTTTATTATTGCCTCTAGGGCATATTTCCAACAGTCTTCCACTTGCACTAGAGTCAATAATCTAGTTACATTGTGATGAATCGAACACCCATAGAGTTCTGGTGTTGATCATGTTTTGCTTGAGGAAGAGGTTTAGTCAACGGATCTGTGACATTCAGGTCCGTATGCACTTTACAAATATCTATGTCTTAATTTTGAACATTTTCACGAATGGAGTTGAAGCGACGCTTGATATGCCTGGTCTTCCCGTGAAACCTGGGCTCCTTGGTAAGGGCAATAGCTCCAGTGTTTTCACAGAAGAGAGTCATCGGGCCCGACTCTTTGGGAATAACTCCTAGGTCGGTAATGAAATCCTTCATCCAGATTGCTTCTTGTGCTGCCTCCGAGGCTGCCATGTACTCCGCTTCACATGTAGATCCCGCCACGACGCTTTGCTTGCAACTACACCAGCTGACTGCCCCACCATTCAAAATATACACGTATCCGGTTTGTGACTTAGATTCATCCAGATCTGTGTCGAAGCTAGCATCGACGTAACCCTTTACGACGAGCTCTTCGTCACCTCCATAAACGAGAAACATATCCTTAGTCCTTTTCAGGTACTTCGGGATATTCTTGACCGCTGTCCAGTGTTCCATGCCGGGATTACTTTGGTACCTTCCTACCAAACTCACGGCAAGGTTTACATCAGGTCTGGTACACAACATGGCATACATAATAGACTCTATGGCCGAGGCATAGGGGACGACACTCATCTTTTCTCTATCTTCTGCCGCGGCCGGGCATTGAGCCGTGCTCAATCTCATACCTTGCAATACAGGCAAGAACCCCTTCTTGGACTGATCCATATTGAACTTCTTCAATATCTTGTCAAGGTACGTACTTTGTGAAAAACCAATGAGGCGTCTCGATCTATCTCTATAGATCTTGATGCCTAATATATAAGCAGATTCTCCAAGGTCCTTCATTGAAAAACACTTGTTCAAGTAGGCCTTTATGCTTTCCAAGAATTCTATATCATTTCCCATCAATAGTATGCCATCCACATATAATATGAGAAATGCTACAGAGCTCCCACTCACTTTCTTGTAAACACAGGCTTCTCCATAAGTCTGCGTAAACCCAAACTCTTTGATCATCTCATCAAATCGAATGTTCCAACTCCGAGAGGCTTGCACCAGCCCATAGATTGAGCGTTGGAGCTTGCACACCTTGTCAGCATTCTTAGGATCGACAAAACCTTCCGGCTGCATCATATACAACTCTTCCTTAAGGAAACCATTAAGGAATGTTGTTTTGACGTCCATTTGCCATATCTCATAATCACAGAATGCGATAATTGCTAACATGATTCGGATGGACTTCAACTTCGCTACGGGTGAGAAAGTCTCATCGTAGTCAACCCCATGAACTTGTCGATAACCCTTAGCAACAAGCCGGGCCTTATAGATGGTCACATTACCATCCGCGTCTGTCTTCTTCTTAAAGATCCATTTATTTCCTATGGCTCGCAGATCATCGAGCAAGTCAGTCAAAGTCCATACTTTGTTTTCATACATGGATCCTATCTCGGATTTCATGGCTTCCAGCCATTTGTCGGAATTTGGGCCCGCCATCGCTTCTTCATAGTTCGAAGGTTCACCATTGTCTAACAATATGATTTCTAGGACAGGGTTGCCGTACCACTCTGGTGCGGAACGTGTCCTTGTGGACCTACGAAGTTCAGTAGCAACTTGATCTGAAGTTTCATGATCATCATCATTAACTTACTCTCTAGTCGGCGCATGCACCTCAGGAACATTTTCTTGAGCTGCGCCACTCTCCGGTTCAAGAGGCAATACTTCATCAAGTTCTACTTTCCTCCCACTTACTTCTTTCGAGAGAAACTCTTTCTCTAGAAAGGATCCATTCTTGGCAACAAAGAGCTTGCCTTCGGATCTGAGGTAGAAGGTATACCCAATAGTTTCTTTAGGGTATCCTATGAAGATGCATTTTTCTGATTTGGGTTAAAGCTTTTCAGGTTGAAGTTTCTTGACATAAGCATCGCATCCCCAAACTTTCAGAAACGACAGCTTAGGTTTCTTACCAAACCACAATTCATATGGTGTCGTCTCAACGGATTTCGACGGAGCCCTATTTAAAGTGAATGCGGCAGTCTCTATAGCATAACCCCAAAATGACAGCGGTAGATCGGTAAGAGACATCATAGATCGTACCATATCCAATAGAGTGCTATTACGACATTCGGACACACCATTACGCTGAGGTATTCTAGGCGGCGTGAGTTGTGAAACAATTCCGCATTTCCTTAGGTGCGTGCCAAATTCGTGACTGAAATATTCTTCCCCACGATCTGATCGTAAGAACTTGATTTTCTTGTCACGTTGATTCTCAACCTCACTCTGAAATTCCTTGAACTTTTCAAAGGTCTCAGACTTGTGTTTCATTAAGTAGACATACCCATATCTACTCAAGTTATCAGTGAGGGTGAGAACATAACGATAGCCACCGCGAGCCTCAACACTCATTGGACCGCACACATCAGTATGTATGATTTCCAATAAGTTGGTTGCTCGCTCCATTGTTCCGGAGAACGGAGTCTTGGTCATTTTGCCCATGAGGCATGGTTCGCACGTGTCAAATGATTCATAGTCAAGAGACTCCAAAAGTCCATCTGCATGGAGTTTCTTCATGCTTTTGACACCAATGTGACCAAGGCGGCAGTGCCACAAGTATGTGGGACTATCATTATCAACCTTACATCTTTTGGCATTCACACTATGAATATGTGTAACATCATGTTCGAGATTAAACAAGAATAAACCATTGACCAGCGGGGTATGACCATAAAACATGTCTCTCATATAAATAGAACAACCATTATTCTCAGATTTAAATGAGTAGCCATCTCGCATTAAACAAGATCCAGACACAATGTTCATGCTCAAAGCTGGTACTAAATAACAATTATTGAGGTTTAAAACTAATCCTGTAGGTAAATGTAGAGGTAGCGTGCCGACGGCGATCACATCAACCTTGGAACCATTCCCGACGCGCATTGTGACCTCGTCCTTCGCCAGTCTCCGTTTATTCCGCAGTTCCTGTTTTGAGTTACAAATATGAGCAACTGCACCGGTATCAAATACCCAGGAGCTACTACGAGCGCTGGTTAGGTACACATCAATAACATGTAGATCACATATACCTTTGGCATTACCGGCCTTCTTATCCGCTAAGTACTTGGGGCAGTTCCGCTTCCAATGACCGTTTCCCTTGCAATAAAAGCACTCAGTCTCAGGCTTGGGTCCATTCTTTGGCTTCTTCCCGGCAGCTTGCTTACCGGGCGCGGCAACTCCCTTGCCGTCCTTCTTGAAGTTCTTTTTATCCTTGCCTTTCTTGAACTTAGTGGTTTTATTCACCATCAACACTTGATGTTCCTTTTTGATTTTCACCTCCGCTGATTTCAGCATTGAATATACCTCAGGAATGGTCTTTTCCATCCCCTGCATATTGAAGTTCATCACAAAGCTCTTGTAGCTAGGTGGGAGCGACTGAAGGATTCTGTCAACGACCGCATAATCCGGGAGATTAACTCCCAGCTGAGACAAGCGGTTGTGCAACCCAGACATTTTGAGTATGTGCTCACTGACAGAACTATTCTCCTCCATCTTACAACTGTAGAACTTGTCGGAGACTTCATATCTCTCGACCCGGGCATGAGCTTGAAAAACCATTTTCAGCTCTTGGAACATCTCATATGCTCCGTGTTGCTCAAAATGCTTTTGGAGCCCCGGTTCTAAGTTGTAAAGCATGCCGCACTGAACCAGGGAGTAATCATCACTGCGCGTCTGCCAGGCGTTCATAACGTCTTGTTTTTCTGGGAAAACAGGTGCTTCACCTAGCGGTGCATTAAGGACATATGCTTTCCTGGCAGCTATGAGGATAGTCCTCAGGTTACGGACCCAGTCCGTGTAGTTGCTGCCATCGTCTTTCAGCTTGGTTTTCTCTAGGAACGCATTGAAGTTGAGGGCAACATTAGCGTGGTCCATTTGATCTACAAGACATATTGCAAAGATTTTTAGACTATGTTCATGATAATTAAGTTCATCTAATCAAATTATTTAATGAACTCCCACTCAGATAGACATCCCTCTAGTCATCTAAGTGATACATGATCCGAGTCAACTAGGCCGTGTCCGATCATCACGTGAGACGGACTAGTCATCATCGGTGAACATTTTCATGTTGATCGTATCTTCTATACGACTCATGTTCGACCTTTTGGTCTTCCGTGTTCCGAGGCCATGTCTGTACATGCTAGGCTCGTCAAGTGTATTGCGTGTGTAAATCTGGCTTACGCCCGTTGTATGCGAACGTTAGAACCTATCACACCCGATCATCACGTGGTGCTTCGGAACAACGGACCTTAGCAACGGTGCACCGTTAGGGGGAACACTTTCTTAAAATTATTGCGAGGGATCATCTTATTTATGCTACAGTCATTCTAAGCAAATAAGATGTAAAACATGATAAACATCACATGCAATCAAATAGTGACATGATATGGCCAATATCATTTTGCTCCTTTTAATCTCCATCTTCGGGGCGCCATGATCATCATTGTCACCGGTATGACACCATGACCTCCATCATCATGATCTCCATCATTGTGTCTTCATGAAGTTGTCTCGCCAACTATTACTTCTACTACTATGGCTAAAGGTTAGCAATAAAGTAAAGTAATTACATGACGTTTATGTTGACACGCAGGTCATAAATAAATTAAGACAACTCCTATGGCTCCTGCCGGTTGTCATACTCATCGACATGCAAGTCGTGATTCCTATTACAAGAACATGATCAATCTCATACATCACATATATCATTCATCACATCCTTTTGGCCATATCACATCACACGACATATGCTGCAAGAACAAGTTAGACATCCTCTAATTGTTGTTGCAAGTTTTTACGTGGCTGCTATAGGTTTCTAGCAAGAACGTTTCTTACCTACGCCAAAACCACAACATGATATGCCAATTTCTATTTACCCTTCATAAGGACCCTTTTCATCGAATCTGATCCGACTAAAGTGGGAGAGATAGACACCCGCTAGCCACCTTATGCAACTAGTGCATGTTAGTCGGTGGAACCAGTCTCACGTAAGCGTACGTGTAAGGTCGGTCCGGGCCGCTTCATCCCACGATGCCACCGAATCAAGATAATACTAGTAAGGGCAAGTAAATTGACAAAATCGACGCCCACAACAACTCGTGTTCTACTCGTGCATAGAAACTACACATAGACCTAGCTCATGATGCCACTGTTGGGGATTGTTGCAGAAACTAAAAATTTTCTACGCATCACCAAGATCAATCTATGGAGTAACTAGCAACGAGAGGGGAGTGCATCTTCATACCCTTGAAGATCGTGAGTCGGAAGCGTTGCAAGAATGCGGTTGGAGGAGTCGTACACATAGCGATTTAGATCGCGGCCGAATCCGATCTAAGCACCGAACAACGGCGCCTCCGCGTTCAACACACGTGCAACCCAGTGACGTCTCCCGCACCTTGATCCAGCAAGGAGGAGGGAGAGGTTGAGGAAGAAGGCTCCAACAGCAGCACGACGGCGTGGTGGTGATGGAGTGGCAGTTCTCCGGCAGGGCTTCGCTAAGCTCACGCGGAGGAGGAGAGGTGTTGGGGAGGGGAGGGGCTGCGCCTTGGATGTGGTGTTGCAACCCTCCCCTCGCCCCTCTATTTATAGGGAGAAGGGGGAAGGGGGCCGGCCCCTCTAGATGAGATCTAGAGGGGGGGGGGGCGGCCAATGGGAAGGGGGCTTGCCCCCCAAGCAAGGGGGGCGCCCCCTTTAGGGTTCCCCCAAACCCTAGGCGCATGGGCCCTAGGGGGGAATGGCGCCCAGCCCACTAGGGGCTGGTTCCCTTCCACCTACAGCCCATAAGGCCCTCCGGGCAGGTGGACCCTCCCGGTGGACCCCCGGAACCCCTCCGGTGGTCCCGGTACAATACCGGTATACCCCCGAATATTTCTGGTGACCGTATGATGACTTCCCATATATAAATCTTCACCTATGGACTATTCCGGAACTCCTCGTGATGTCTGGGATCTCATCCGAGACTTCGAACAACATTCGGTAATCACATACAAATCTTCCTAATAACCCTAGCGTCACCGAACCTTAAGTGTGTAGACCCTACGAGTTCGGGAACCATGCAGACATGACCGAGACAACTCTCCGACCAATAACCAACAGCGGGATCTGGATACCCATGTTGGCTCCCACATGTTCCACGATGATCTCATCGGATGAACCACGATGTCGAGGATTCAAGCAACCCCGTATACAATTCCCTTTGTCAATCGGTACGTTACTTGCCCGAGATTCGATTGTCGGTATCCCAATACCTCGTTCAATCTCGTTACCGGCAAGTCACTTTACTCGTTGCGTAACACATCATCCCGTGACCAACCCTGAGTCACATTGAGCTCATTACGATGATGTCTTACCGAGTGGGCCCAGAGATACCTCTCCGTCATACGGAGTGACAAATCCCAGTCTCGATTCGTGCCAACCCAACAGACACTTTCAGAGATACTCGTAGTGCACCTTTATAGTCACCCAGTTATGTTGTGACGTTTGGCACACCCAAAGTATTCCTATAGTATCCGGGAGTTGCACAATCTCATGGTCTAAGGAAAAGATACTTGACATTAGAAAAGCTTTAGCAGACGAACTACACGATCTTGCGCTATGCTTAGGATTGGGTCTTGTCCATCACATCATTCTCCTAATGATGTGATCCCGTTATCAATGACATCCAATGTCCATGGTAAGGAAACCGTAACCATCTATTGATCAACGAGCTAGTCAACTAGAGGCTCACTAGGGACATGTTGTGGTCTATGTATTCACACATGTATTACGATTTCCGGATAACACAATTATAGCATGAACAATAGACAATTATCATGAACAAGGAAATATAATAATAACCATTTTATTATTGCCTCTAGGGCATATTTCCAACA